>NC_057813.1:54324393-54641421 GCF_018294505.1 Triticum aestivum
GGTGCCCTTCTTCGGCCGCAAGAAAGCTAATATCCGGATAAAAATCGTGTTAAATTTTCAGCCCAACCGGAGTTACGGATCTTCGGGGATTTAAGAAACGGTGAAAGGTCAGAATCTGAGAACGCAGAAACAGAAGGAAACAGAGAGAGAGATCCAATCTTGAAGGGGCTCTCGCCTCTCCGCCGCCATGGAGGCCATGGGCCAGAGGGGAAACCCTTCTCCCATCTAGGGGAGGTCAAGGAAGAAGAAGAAGGAGGGGGGGGGGGGGGTTCTCTCCCCCTCTCTTCCGGTGGCGTCGGAACACCGAGGCCATCATCGTGACGGCGATCTACACCAACAACTTCGCCACCGTCATCACCAACTCTCTCCCCCTCTATGCAACGGTGTAACACCCCTTCTCCCCGCTATAATCTCTACTTAAACATGGTGCTCAACGCTATATATTATTTCCCAATGATGCATGGTTATCTTATGATGTTTGAGTAGATCTATTTTGTCCTATGGGTTGATTGATGATCGTGATTGGTTTGAGTTGCATGTTTTATTATTGGTGTTGTCCTATGGCGCTCTCCGTGTCGCGCACGCGTGAGGGATCACCGCTGTAGGGTTTGCAATATGTTCATGGTTTGCTTATTGTCTGCGTTGCGGGGGTGATAGCAGCCTAAACATGGATAAGCGGGTTATGGCATATGGGAATAAAGAGGACTTGATACTTTAATGCTATGGTTGGGTTTTACCTTAATGATCTTTAGTAGTTACAAATGTTTGCTAGTGTTTCAATCATAAGTGCATATGATCCAAGTAGAGAAAGTATGTTAGCTTATGCCTCTCCCTCATATAAAATTGCAATAATGATTACCGGTCTAGTTATCGATTGCCTAGGGACAAATAACTTTCTTGTGACAAAAAGCTCTCTTATAAAACTAACTTAGTTGTTTCTTCATCTAAACAACCCCTACCTTTTATTTGCGTGCTCTTTATTATCTTGCAAACCTATCTACAACACCTATAAAGTACTTCTAGTTTCATACTTGTTCTAGGTAAAGCGAACGTCAAGCGTGTGTAGAGTTGTACTGGTGGTCACTAGAACTTGAGGGAATATATGTTCTACCTTTAACTCCTTGTGGGGTTCGACACTCTTACTTATCCAAATAGGCGACAACTGATCCCCTATACTTGTCGGTTATCAAGACCTTTTTCTGGCACCGTTGCCGGGGAGCAATAACGTGGGGTGGATATTCTCGTGTGTGCTTGTTTGCTTTATCACTAAGTAAATTTTATTTGTTGTTCTAAGTTGTTGTCTATCTTTAGTTATGGATATGGAACATGAAATACCAAAAAATTAGGTGTACTTGCTACTCATGGAGATGGGGAACCTCACTAAACCCTCGATACTTTATGTGAAAGATATTATGCACTACTTTGATAATCCCGGGAAAACCCCATTCAATTATATAATGGGAGACATGTTGGATCAACGTGAATACTTTAGGGATTATCGCTTGACTCAAAAAGGGAAACTCTTATGGGATCAAATTCATATGTTGCATTGGTATGCTCAGAATTTATGCTTGAGATATGATTATATTTGTTGCTCTAGGATGAAGGCTCCACACCTTCCCTTTTCATGCAAATTTAACGATAATGAAACCTTGGCTTCTTATGCTAATGGTAGATATGATTACTATGATGTGGAACGAAAAGAAGAATTTGTTGCTTTTAAGGGTGCTTATGAAATTGAATATTTGTTTGAAACGTATGAAGCTTTTGATGATGATGTTTATAGGCCTGAAAATTTTGCTATACTTAATATTGCCATGAGAATTATGAATACAATGTCGATATTGATGCGTTTATTGAGAAAGTCTTCGCTGTCCAAGAAGAGACTAATATTTTGCAGGAATCTATGAAAGAAGAAATTGATGACACTGCGAGCTCATTAGATGAAAAAGATGATGAGGAGAGCGAATAACAAAAGGAGGAAGAGCAGATTAGCTAACCGTGCCCACCTTCTAATGAGAGTAACTCTTCAACTCATACATTATTTAATTTTCCTTCGTGCTTACCCAAGGATGAATGCTATGATGATTGCTATGATCCCTTGGATTCGTTTGAAATATCCATTTTTGATGAACTTGATGCTTGCTATGCTTGTGGCCATGATGCCAATATGAATGATGCTTATGGAGATGAACTTGCTATAGTTCCTTATGTTAAGAATGAAACTGTTACTATTGCACCCACAGATGATAGTCCTATTATCTTTTTGAATTCTCCCAACTACACTATATCGGAGAAGTTTGCACTTATTAAGGGCTATATTGATGGGTTGCGTTCTACTATTGCACATGATGATTTTGATAAATATAATATGCATGTGCTTGCTGCTTCTACTTGCAATTATTATGAGAGAGGAACTACATCTCCACCTCTCTATGTTTACAATACTATAAAATTACAAGAAATTGCTTATGCTGTGTATTGGCCTTTACTTGATGTGCATGAATTGTTCTTTTATGACACGCCGATGCATAGGAAGAGAGTTGGCATGATATATATTACTTTGTGCTCACTACTAAATTACAAATCATTGCTAATTAAAATTGGCTTCGATATACTTTGGGATCCGGGTGGATCAATTACTTGAGCACTTTATGCATAGCTTAATGGCTTTAAAGAAAGCGCTGCTAGGGAGACAACCCAGAAGTTTTAGAGAGTCATTTATTTGTATTTGAGTGATTTTAAAAAGTTAAAAAAATTAAAAAAATAAAGTGGTGACCCTAAAACTTTGCAAAAAGGAAAGTGAAAGTAAGAAAGACAAACACCATTGAAGTGGGGGGCGTCCTTGAACTTTGTTCATGCCCATGGAAACTTTGTGAATCTCGATTACAGAAACTTTTCAAAAAAAAAATTATCCCCTTGTATAAATCCATTGTGCTATAAAAATAATGTGCCAAAATTTGCCTTTAGGATGATTAGATTGCTTATTTGGTTTGTGAAGTGCAAAAACAGAAACTTTGGCTGTAGCGCGTGAATTTTCATTTTTTACTCGAACGTCCAATGTTTCTGAAACTTTTTGCACTGTACTTCTATACAATTTTTTTATTTTGTCCTAATTTTTCAGAATTTTTAGAGTTACATAAGTATGGTGAATATTCAGATTACTACAGACTGTCCTGTTTTTGACAGATTCTGTTTTTTGATGCATTGTTTTGCTCGTTTTGATGAAACTATCATTTTTTTCGGTGGTATAAGCCTTGGAGAAGTTATAATACAGTAGCTACAATGCAAAAACAAAATATGAATGGGTTTGCAACAATACATAAAATGGTGATTTGTTTTATTATACTAATGGGTCTTACGAGGGTTTTGTTAAGTTTTGTGTGATTGAAGTTTTCAAGTTTTGGGTGAGAACATGATGGATGAAGGAATAAGGAGTGGAAAGATGAAAGCACAAGTGCTTCCTGGGTGGTTTTGGTAATTTATGTCAACATATCTCTTGTTGGACTAATACTTTTATCTAGTATATCTCAGATAAGTCCAACAGTGGAGTGGCATGGACAAGAGGATGTGGAACCCCTTCAAGATGCTAAGGACAAAGGATTGTCTCAAGCTCTAAAGCTCAAGACTCTACATTTTACTTTTAGTGATCCAAGAGCACATTGAGTCCATAGGAAAGCCAATACTATTAAAAGGGGATGAGGTGTTGCTTAATGGCTTGCTTGCTCTCATGATGCTTGATGATATGCTCCAAAGCCCTCAACCACTTTCTCATAATCCACATTTGTCCTAAACCAAAAGTCAAACTCGGCCCCACCGATTTGATCCATCCGGCCCCACCGAGTTCATTTGACATAGCCACTGCCAGCAACCCTAGTCACTTCGGTCGAACCGATAGGGATCTCAGACTCATCGAGATGGGATTGCAAACTCTCTGTTTCCCTTTGTAACATTTCGGTCTAACCGAGATGAACCGACCGGTCACACCGAGTTCACAATGCAAACTCCCTATTTCCCTTTCGTAACGTGTCGGTCCCACCGAGATGAGCGAATCGGTCCCACCGAGTTTGCCTCACCAACTCTCTGGTTAGCTTATTACCAAAGTCGGTCCCACCTAGTTTGTGTAATCGGTCTCACCGAGATCAGGTTATGCCCTAACCCTAACAGAATCAGTCCCATTGAGTTGACATGTCGGTCCCACCGAAATTCCTAACAGTCACATTATGAACTAAATCGGTCCGACCAAGTTTGGTAAATTGCGTGTAATGGTTAGATTCTGTGTGGAGGCTATATATACCCCTAGGGCCGAGAAAAAAGCTCGAAGCTCGCGAGCTAAACGAGTAGCTCGTGACTCGGCTCGAATCGACTCAAACTCGAAGAATAACGAGCCGAGCCGAGCTTTAGTTTAAGATTGTTTACAGACCAAGTTAAACGAGCCGATCTCACGAGTACTCATGTAACTTGTTAGGCTCGGTAAAAAAATCAATGTTTTTTAGGGGTAGTAAAATACATCCACTAAACACCTTGTGTCCGAGCACAAGGCCCAGCCGCTCAAGGCCGAGCCACCCAGGAGACACACATGGACATGACCACATATGCACATGCTAAATTCTAATTTAATCTTTTTATCATATCTGTAACTATAAGGTGTGATGTTCATATCGTTAACGAGCTTAACAAGCTAAACGAGCCAGCTCACGAGTTATACGAGTCAAGCCAATCTTGAATTTTAGCTCGTTATAGTAACGAGTCGAGCCAAGCTAGCTCGTTAATGAAACGAGCTTTAGCGAGTCAAGTCGAGCTGGCTCGACTCGGCTCGAATTCCACCCCTATATACCCCTCCACCCTCTCCTCATTCGCGAGGAAAGCCATCAGAACGTGCCTACACTTCCATCATTCATTTTTTGAGAGAGAACCACCTACTCATGTGTTGAAACCAAGATATTCCAATCCAACCATATGAATCTTGATCTCTAGCCTTCCCCAAGTTGCTTTCCACTCAAATCATCTTTCCACCAAATCCAATCCTATGAGAGAGAGTTGAGTGTTGGGGAGACTATCATTTGAAGCACAAGAGCAAGGAGTTCATCATCAACACACCATAAATTACCTTTTGGAGAGTGGTGTCTCCTAGATTGGTTAGGTGTCACTTGGGAGCCTCCGACAAGATTGTGGAGTTGAACCAAGGAGTTTGTAAGGGAAAGGAGATCGCCTACTTCGTGAAGATCTACCCTAGTGAGGTAAGTCCTTCGTGGGTGATGGCCATGGTGGGATAGACAATGTTGCTTCTTCAGGGTCCCTTTGTGGGTGGAGCCCTCCATGGACTCACGCAACCGTTACCCTTCGTGGGTTGAAGTCTCCATCAACGTGGATGTACGATAGCACCACCTATCGGAACCACGCCAAAAACATCTGTGTCTCCAATTGCGTTTGCACACTCCAATCCCATCCCTTTACTTTCTTGCAAGTTGCATGCTTTTTGCGCTGCTCATATACTCTTTGCATGCTTGCTTGATTTGTATTGTGTATGCTTGAAATTGTGTTAATCTATCACCTCAACTAGAAAAACTTAAAAACTGCCAACTTTATTTGTTGAGGGTCTAATCCCCCCTCTAGACACCTCTTCTCGATCCTTTCAATTGGTATCAGAGCATTGGTCTCCATTGCTTTGGTTTAATCACCATTGGAGGAAGATGGATGAGTCTATGTTGGGGAGTCTTAGACATAGAGTGCCTATACTTGATGGAGAGTACTTTCATGAGTGGAAAAATGAGATGCTTGTGATTTTCAATGAATATCATTTGAAGAAGTATATTACTAGCCCTTGTGCACCTCATATTGATCCTAAGCATCCTAGCCCCGATGAGTCCACTGACATGATTCACAATCTTAGAACTGTTAATCTTATCACTAGAGGTTTGCCTAGAAACTTGATTGGTTGCTTGCCTACTCTTGATTGTGCCTACACTATATGGAGATTTCTTGTGGAAATATTTCCAAACTATTCCTTGCAAAATCTAGATGAGATTCTTCATAAGTCTATTGCTTGGAGTAAGATGAATTCGAATGATCCTAAGTTTGGTGATTGCCTATTTTGAGCTTACAAATCTTATGCGTGCAAAAGTAGATGTTGGAGTTATTAGCAATATTATTTCCGAAGCTATTAGAATTCATAAAGATTAACATTGTCAAAATCATATATCTAATGAATCACTCTCTCTAGGAAATGATCATTTGCAAGATGATGTTGAACATGGATACTATGATGAGGATGGTGATAGTGACTATGATCTTGATGATGCAATGAGACACTTTGGTCTTATGGCTAATCTTCGTGGCTACATGGCTGGAGGAAAGGAATGGGTCCTTGATAGTGGATGTACTGATCACATGACCGGAGATACAGATATGTTTCGTGAGCTTGCTGAAAACAACGACCCTCAAAAGTATGTCACTTTTGGTGATAACTCAAAGGGTAAGGTGGTTGGCCTCGGTAAGGTGGCCATCTCACATGATAGCTCCATACAAAATGTCATGCTCGTTGAATCTCTTGGCTATAATTTACTTTCGGTATCTAGACTTGCTGATTTCAGTTTCAATGTCCTATTTACCAAAGTAGATTGCCAAGTGCACTAGTGCAAAACCGGGCTTTAGCGCCGGTTCGTAACGGCCTTTAGTGCCGGTTCGGCAACCGGCACTAAAGAGTGGGGGCTAAAGGTCCCCCCTTTAGTACCGGTTCATCACAAACCGGCGCTAAAGTGCCACCATGTGGCACGAGCCAGGCCCGGGTGCGTGTAGGACATTAGTACCGGTTGGTAACACCAACCGATACTAAATGTTTGGGGGGGGGGGTTGGTTTTATTTTCCATTTAATTCTTTTTTGTTTGCTGGTATTTTACACTACAAATTGTACACGTTATGCATATATATATATAAATAGATTTTCTCGTACGTAGAACCGCATATATATATAAATATATATCATCGAATGTCTCACAACCAACACCATTAATTATTCACACATACACATGTATATATATACATATACAATTATCTTACATGTTGCCTTGGTGCCTTCGGAGCACGATGACAGTGGTTCATGGGGGCGGTAGCGGATAATAGTATTCTCCTTTGGGATCTATGACCTGGTCGAGCAAAAATCCCGCTATTTCCTCTTGAAGTGCTAGTATGCGGTCCGCTGGTAGGAGCTGCTCCCGCACCTCTCTGAACTGTTAAGAAGGAGATCAATATGCATGTGTATTAGTTGTGTGACTAGATATCGATAATGGTGTGAATAGTGTTCTGACAAACGTACCCAGTCCTGTCTTTGAGATCTGCTCCTTTCGGACGCCATCATGCGAATGTTCTCGCAAACATAGAATGCACACAGATCATTCCCCTACGCCTGCTTCAGGGCCTTTATGAGAATGGAATTGAATCAGATAATGATTAATCAAGCATGATAATTAATTAATGGTATTGAAACAAGAATTAAAGAGATGGTAGCTAGCTAGCTAGCTAGTACTACTTAATTACTTACCTTTGGTCGATGCCAAAACATCTTTTTTGCCCATTTGCCTAGAGTCACCTTGATGAACTTTGTCCAAGCCCTGCCCGCTGGCAAAGAAAATTAATAAAGGGGTTATTAAATAGTTCATATCAGGAAATGACGAACTAAATAGGCCGAGATATAGTTAATAATGATTGAAATTACCTGTTGACTATCCCCTTCATGATGGTGTAGTCTTTTTCTTCTTTAAGTAGTGAGTCCAGTACTTCAACTGTTCCTTCCTCAACTTTAATGTCTAACAAGATCCAGTGGAAACTGCAGGCGCACACGTTTGCATGTCTTAATTAAGCGGGCATGTGCATAACACTCATCAACTACCGTAAACCCTATACACTTAATTATTAACATCTAGCTAGGTAGTAAGCAACAACAGAATTTGTAGTACAAGACAGTGTGACTCACAGGAAGTTGTAAGGAAGTAGTATATCTTCATTGGTATTGAGGCGCTTGAAGAACTCTAGCATGCTTTCCTATACACTTGCTCGATAAATTGGAAGATTCCATGTGTACTCATTAATGGTATTTGGGTCAATGAACCCAATGCCATAGCGTCCAGATTTTTTCATTTCATACATCTTCATCCTGCATATAATACCACAGAAAAGAATATAGTGAGGATAATTACATGTAATGATTGATCAAAATGATCACTACAGCTAGCTTGAGACATAAATTACAGAAAGAAATCACTTACAGACAATAGTAACTAACGATAGATTTGTCGAGTGCGTCTTGATTGTATAACTGAAATAGTTCTGAATACTCAACGGACAGAGCTTTCTCATGGAAGTAATGCTCCTCCTTGACATTCACCATGAGGGACACTCGATTGGAAATCTTGGTAATGTTCATGTACCATTGATGCAATTCATACATTCTCGTTGGGAGGTTCTTGACCTTGTCTGGCTCGACCAAAGTTTGGCCTCGGACATATTTTCGTTTTATTTCCTCCTCTCTAAGCGGAGGCATGGGCTCGATTTCGAGGAGTTGTCCAACAGTGATCTTGAGCATATCAGCCTGCATTATATGCTCCTCGGTTATTACCACATCGCCCAGCTAGGGAACGTTAACGGTTTGCCCACAATAATATTGGGCGCGCGTACTCTCATGTGTTGTTGGCACAACAAGCGGGGGGATCGATTGCGCCGCCTGTTCTCCCAGCTGGGGAACGGTTTTCCCGCATTTTTTTGCCAGCTGCTTGTTGGCTCGAGCTCGAGCTCGCTTCCTTCTATAGCCGTGCTCAATGTAGCTTCTTGATTTGGCGCACATAGTCTCAGTCAATAGGCTTGGGAGCTGGTTTTCTTGCCATATGAATAAAGTGGTCAATAACTTTCTCAGGCACTTTCTCCCTTGGCGGCGGTGCCGGTTTCGGTCCAAAATGGGCGTCCACTTGGGCCTGCACTATGGCTGCATTTTGCTCCTCGGTCATGTCGTAAGGCCTCTGAGGAAGAGGAGCGAGGCTTGGACCGTATCTATATCACTTGTCTCCGCATGTACTTCCTGTACTACCTCGACTCATACCGCTACGCACCATAGCTGCGACGTGTCTCTTCTGCAATTGCTGAGATGGCTGAGACGGCTGACGTGGCTGACGTTGTGCCAGACTTGAAGCAGGAGGAGTGGCCTGACACTGTGTCAGACTTGAAACCGGAGGAGTGTCCTGACGCTGTGTCGGACTTGAAGCAGGAGTCTGCTCACGCATTCGGGGACTTGGAGGAGGTGGCGGACTTCGAGGAGGAGTCGGCTCACGCGTTCGTGGACTTGGAGGAGTGGGAGTCTGCTGACTTAGTGGCGGACTTCGAGGAGGAGTCGGCAGACGACACGGTGTTGGTGGACTTGGAAAGATGATGCAATCCTTTCTCCATAGAATGATACGATGTATGGCCTCTCCGAGTGTGCACTCGTCTTCACCTCCATGAATGTCAAGTTGTAGCCCCGAATATGGGTCCACCACTTCATCAACCAAGACATGAGCATAGCCCTCTGGAACCGGGGTGCAATGGAAGGTTGCTTCGGGGGTAATTGTAAAAGAAACGCCATCTGCCACCTTCATGGATATGTTCTTCATTTTGGAGTGTAGCTCACAGTTAGTGTTCTCTATGATGTCATCCACAGGGTATGTATCCAACAGTGTGTCGCCCGGGGCAGAACCAATGCTGCTTCTCGACATGGATGGGACGATGCTATCCAATGCTGGACGATCATCCGCTTGCTGCTGCCGCTGCTGAGACCCCCTTTCCTGGCTAAGTGAGTCGATCTGCTGCTGCTGCTGGAATTTGAGTGCCAAGTCCGCGTGCCTTGCTTCTAGGCCTTGAAGGCGTTCTGCGTCCTGCTTCCTCTGCTCCTCCTCCAGCTTCCTCTTCTTCTCCTCCTCCATCTTCTTTCTTGTATGGGACCTGTAGTCATCGTTCCATTCCGAAAAGCCCTCATACCAGGGAATAAAGCCCTTGCCTCGTGTTCTTCCCAGGTGTTCAGGATTTCCCAGGGTGCGCGTAAGCTCGTCGTGCTCTCTGTTGGGCATGAACACCCCCGTTCGAGATTCTTCTATTGCGTCAAGTATCTTTTGTTCGGCTCGTTTTAGACTTGCCTTCTGCGAAACCAGGCCTGTCTTCGGGTCCAACGCCCCCCATGCGCATAGAACCAAGTTCTGCACCTGGGGGCCAGCTCCTAGTAACCGGAGTGACCCCTGCATCCTCCATCTCTTGCTCAGACTTATCCCACTTAGGCATTCCCACCGCGTAGCCACCTGGACCCAGCCTATGGAACTGCGTCTTTTTTGCGGCATTGGCCTTGTTACCGTTCCTTAGATAATTCTGAATCCTTGAATTTCACGAAATCGGCCCAGTGTTCTCTTTGCTTCTCCAGTGTTCCCGTGAATTCTGGAGTCTTCCTTTCTGCAGCGAGGTAGTTGGCCCATACAGTTTTCTTGTGGGTGTTGAATGCAATTGCCATCTTCTTAAGAGCAGCGCCCTTGACTTTCTCCACATCTGCTTTAGTGAAATAATCTGGTAGGGTGAAATGTTCCAACAGAGATTCCCAAAGGTTTTCTTTGCTCTGTCGTCGACCCAAGTAACACCTGGACGTTTATTTTTTGGCTCTTTCCATTCTTGAATGGAGATGGGGATTTGGTCCTTCACAAGAACTCCGCACTGACGAGTCCACTTGTTCGCAATGTTCTTAGGCGTGAGGGGTTCGCCACTAGGTTTGACGGAGTCGATGTTGTACTTTACACCCTCCTTCAACTTTCTGCCCGGGCTTCGCTTTGTCCTGCTGTCTGTAGAAGCAGATTTGCTCGATCCGGAGGGCTGAAAGAAGAAAGATCGATTCGTTAATATATTTTCAAATAAAATAAAACATGTGATGATCACCAGATGCCTGCTTAATTATATAAATATACATCACCAGTAGTCTTTGTTATTTGAAGATCAGCATTGTCTGTGTCATCATAAACATTGTCTATGTCATCATAGTCATAATCATAGTTCATGACTTCATCAGCTCGGTCGTCGAGATCGAATATCTTTTCATCACCCTCTCCGGTATTTTTCAGATATTGGGAGCCGTCATCTGCTTCATTCAGATCATCTAGCCTGCGAGGGCTGTGTATGATGTCGAACAATTCCTCTTCTCTCTCTGCCGGTATTGTCCGCCATAGCTTTTACTTAACTAATACATAAGAAATATAAAACAATTTAGTATTCAAATTACAATGCATGGATGCAATCAATAAGGAAAAACTGAATCATATAGTACATAATATATGCATCGTCTCGATTAATATATAATCTCGAATACATCATCGTTTCGAATAATATATATAATCTCGAATACATCGTCTCGAATATTGTATATCGAATACATCACTGGCTAGGTACCTAATAAAGATCGAGTACTACAGAAGAATCTAGGCCACTCGCGGTTCCTGGGGCGCGGGCGGTGGATACCCAAAGAGAAGGAACCATCACAGGATCATATCTCCGTTCATCTACTCAAAGAACCTACCAAGTAGTGGAGAACCTGATGTCATCCATAGCAGCCATGTAGCGATGGACATGCTCGTCCTCCTCCCTGACATGACGATGCACCACCTCCGACGGGGCCAGCTCCCTCTGCACCGAATGTGGCCCACGCGAACGCCACCAAAGGAGATCAGAGTCGACGACGGGACCCGAGGCCAGGTTCCTCACCAAGCGGTGCGCCCCTCCAGGTAGCACCTCCCAGTGCCAGCCCGGCGGAGCCCAGTCCCGGACATGGGTCCTCTAAAGCATGACGTCGTCGCGAACGGGTCGACGGCGAGGATGCGGGCTGGGCATATCGTCGAGAACAAATACTATATGCGCGCAAAAAGTAACATTTTTTAAATGATTGGATTGTGATAACTAAAATTCTATATGCAAATTCTAACAATTTGATATTAATCTAATTCATCTAACTAAAACTAATTCTAAAATTTCTAACATTTCTGATTATATAACTAACATTTCTATAACATTTCTATTATTTCTATAACTAAAAAACAGAAAAATTGCTAACATTTATATAACTAAAAAATATAAAAAATTTATAACATTTCTATATAACTAACATTTCTAATATTTCTATAACTAAAAAACAGAAAAATTTCTATAACTAAAATTTATAACAAAAAAAACTAATGTGTGTGTGTGTGTGTGTGTGTGTGTCTCTCTCTCTCTCTCTCTGTGTGTGTGTGTGTGTGTGTGTGGACATGGCGGCCGGGGCATGAGCACACCGGCGAGGCGACGACGGGGCGACGGGACGGGGCGACGACGACGGGGCGGGGCGCGGTGACAGGGACGACGTGGACGGGGAAGGCCGAGGCGGCGAGGGCGACGGAGGCGGCGACGAGGGGCGGCGACGGCGTCGATCGGGGCAGGCGGCGTGTCGTCGACGGAGAGGAAGAAACAGAGGGAAATTGAATTTTTTTCAAGTGTTGTATATATAGGATGGACCTTTAGTACCGGTTGGAGTCACCAACCGGTACTAAAGGTCTGTTTTGGCTAGGCCAAGCGGCGGGAAGCCCCCCCCTTTAGTACCGGGTGGTGGCTCCAACCGGTACTAAAGACCCCCCCCCCTTTAGTACTGGTTGGTGCCACAACCCGGTACTAAAGGTGTGCGCTGGCGCAGGTGCGGTGCGGCAAGTTTAGTCCCACCTCGCTAGCCGAGGGGCGTCCGCACTGGTTTATAAGTCCCAGTGCGGTAGCTTTCTCGAGCTCCTCTCCAAAGTAGGCCTACTGGGTCTACTTGTTCTCTGCTGCCCTGTGGGCCTACTGGCCTTTGCGGGCCTGCATCCTGGCCCAACAAAACATTATGTTTCTAGTCGATGCAGGCCGCTCTAGCCCAGTAGGTGGGCTTTTTTATTTTCTTAATTTTTTTGCTTTATTTATTTTTGAGTTGTTTTTTGCCGTATTTAGAGTTTCTTTGTGAATATTTTTGCTTTAGGTATAAAAAATTACAAACTTTCTGTTAGTGCCGGTAGTTTTTAAATTTGAATAGTTTAAATTTTGAATTATTTGAAATTTGTGTGAATCACTAGTTTGTGAATAACTTTACTTTGAAAATAGATTTTTCCGTGATTCTTTTTTCTTATGTTTAATATTAATGTGTTTTATCATTATATTCAATTTGGTAATGCTTAGGTTATTAAAAAATGAAATGTCTTTGTAACAGATGAGTTTTCGTCCAAAACCCTGATACTTCGAAAGAGATTGACCATTTTGTACACGAAGTGCATCCAGTTTGTGCCGTAACCCTCTCTACTTTTTTGCACATGCTATGTGGGTGAAATTATGATACCATGCCAACTTTCAACCTTTTCTGAGTTCATTTGAAATGCTTTTCAATTTCAGGGTCATTTAGCTGAAAAAATTAGTAAATGCATGAAAGAATTTGTTTGCACATAAAATTTCTTCGCGTTTCAAATGCCAAAACACATAACTACCCTAACCATTACAGAGATTCCCTCCTGGGTGTGAAACACAGAAGAAAGTGATGATAGTGAAGCCGATCACATCCCAGATCTTTGGGTGTGAAACTTTTTCTTCGCGTGTGTCCCTTTGCGCCGTAGCCATGGAAAATCTTCATCATTTAACTGGATGCTCGGGTCAATATTCACTGTGAATGGAGCAATTTCATCAAACTTTTCATAATCTTCTGACATGTCTGTCTTGTCATCCACTCCCACGATGTTTCTTTTCCCTGAAAGAACTATGTGGCGCTTTGGCTCGTCGTATAATCCATTCGCTTCCTTATCTTTTCTTTTTCTCGGCCTGGTAGACATGTCTTTCACATAAAAAACCTGCGCCACATCATTGGCTAGGACGAATGGTTCGTCTGCATACGCAAGATTGTTGAGATCCACTGTTGTCATTCCGTACTGCGGGTCTTCCGTTACCCCGCCTCGTGTCATATTGACCCATTTGCACCGAAACAAAGGGACCTTCAAACCACCTCCATAGTTAAGTTCCCATATGTCCTCTATGTAACCATAATATGTTTCCTTTCCCGTGTTGGTTGTTGCATCAAAGCGGACACCACTGTTTTGGTTGGTGCTCTTCTTATCTTGGGCGATCGTGTAAAATGTATTCCCATTTATCTGGTACCCTTTGAAAGTCATTATATTCGAAGATGGTAACTGGGACAGCGAGTACAGGTCATCTTCAATATCGCCATCATGCATGGCACGTTTCTGCAACCAACCGGCGAAAGTCCTCGTTTGTTCACGTGTAATCCAGTCGTCAGACTTCTCCGGGTGTTTGGAGTGTAGAAAATTCTTGTGTTCCTCCATATACGGAGCCACCAAGGCGGAATTCTGTAGAACTGTGTAGTGTGCTTCAGTGAGAGAATGCCCGTCCATACATATTATTTGATCCCCTCCTAGCGTGCCTTTTCCATCCAGTCTGCCCTTATGCCGCGATTCAGGAACACCAATCGGCTTAAGGTCAGGAATAAAGTCAATACAAAACTCAATGACCTCCTCATTTTCATGGCCCTTCGAGATGCTTCCTTCTGGCCTAGCACGGTTATGAACATATTTCTTCAAGACTCCCATGAACCTCTCAAAGGGGAACATATTGTGTAGAAATACAGGACCCAAAATGTTAATCTCTTCGCAAAGGTGAACTAGGACGTGCGTCATGATGTTGAAGAAGGATGGTGGGAACACCAACTCGAAACTGACAAGACATTGCACCAAATCATTCTGTAACCTTGGTATGATTTCTGGATCGATTACCTTCTGAGAGATTGCAGTGAGGAATGCACATAGCTTCACAATGGCTAATCGAACGTTTTCCGGTAGAAGCCCCCTCAATGCAACCGAAAGCAGTTGCATCATAATCACGTGGCAGTCATGAGACTTTAGGTTCTGGAACTTTTTCTCTGCCATATTTATTATTCCCTTTATATTCGACGAGAAGCCAGACGGTACCTTCATGCTGAGCAGGCATTCAAAGAAGATTTCCTTCTCTTCTTTGGTAAGAGCGTAGCTGGCCTGACCCTGATGTATGCCGTCTTTTCCGTGCATACGTTGCTGGTCCTCCCGTGCCTCTGGTGTATCTTTTGTCTTCCCATACACGCCCAAGAAGCCAAGCAGGGTCACGCAAAGATTCTTCGTCACGTGCATCACGTCGATTGTGGAGCGGACCTCTAGATCTTTCCAATATGGCAGGTCCCAAAATATAGATTTCTTCTTCCACATGGGTGCGCGTCCGTCAGCGTCCTTCGGAACAGGTTGTCCGCCAGGACCCTTTCCAAAGATTACCTTCAAATCCTTGACCATATCATGTACATCAGCACCAGTACGGTGGCGAGGCTTCGTCCGGTGATCCGCCTCACCTTTGAAATGCTTGCCTTTCTTTCTTACGGGATGCCTGCTCGGAAGAAATCGACGATGTCCCAGGTACACATTCTTCCTACAACTCTCCAAATATATACTGTCGGTATCATCCAAACAGTGCGTGCATCCGCGGTATCCCTTGTTTGTCTGTCCTGAAAGGTTACTGAGAGCAGGCCAATCATTGATGGTCACGAACAGCAACGCCTTTAGGTCAAATTCTTCCTGTCCGTGCTCATCCCACGCACGTACACCTGTTCCATTCCACAGCTGTAATAGTTCTTCAACTAATGGCCTTAGGTACACATCAATGTCGTTGCCGGGTTGCTTAGGGCCTTAGATGAGCACTGGCATCATAATGAACTTCCGCTTCATGCACAACCAAGGAGGAAGGTTATACAAACATAGAGTCACAGGCCAGGTGCTATGGTTGCTGCTCTGCTCCCCAAAAGGATTAATGCCATCTGCGCTTAGACCAAACCATACGTTCCTTGGGTCACCTGCAAACTCCTCCCTGTACTTTCTCTCGATTTTTCTCCACTGCGAACCGTCAGCGGGTACTCTCAACTTTCCGTCTTTCTTACGGTCTTCTCCGTGCCACCGCATCGCCTTCGCATGCTCTTTGTTTTGGAACAAACGTTTCAACCGTGGTATTATAGGAGCATACCACATCACCTTGGCAGGAATCTTCTTCCTGGGGCGCTCGCCCTCGACATCACCAGGGTCATCGCGACTGATCTTATAACGCAATGCACCGCATACCGGGCAAGCGTTCAAATCCTCGTACTCACCGCGGTAGAGGATGCAGTCATTAGGGCATGCATGTATCTTCTGCACCTCTAACCCTAGAGGGCAGACACCTTCTTTGCTTCATACGTACTCTCGGGCAATTCGTTGTCCTTTGGAAGCATATTCTTTATCATTACCAGCAACTTTCCAAATCCCTTGTCAGATACACCATTCTCTGCCTTCCATTGCAGCAATTCCAGTGTGGTGCCCAACTTTTTTTTGTCAGCTTCGCAATTCGGGTACAACAATTTCTTGTGATCCTCTAACATGCGCTGCAACTTCTTCTTCTCCAAATCA
Source organism: Triticum aestivum (assembly GCF_018294505.1). NCBI lineage: Eukaryota > Viridiplantae > Streptophyta > Magnoliopsida > Poales > Poaceae > Triticum > Triticum aestivum. The sequence goes on from NC_057813.1 coordinate 54,340,902, forward strand.
CTTGCGCAGTTTCTCTTTGCATCGGCAATGGCCCGACCTAGATCATCAGCGGACTCATCTGATGCCTCTTCTTCAGCTTCTTCCTGCATTGCCAGGTCAACTTCTTCCCCCATTGTTGTATCATCGTATTCAGGGAACCCATGGCCAGGATAGCTGTCGTCATCCTCTTCTTCTTCATTGTCTTCCATCATAACCCCTCTTTCTCCGTGCTTGGTCCAAACATTATAGTGGGGCATGAAACCGGACTCAAATAGGTGAACGTGAATGGTTCTTGATGTAGAGTAATTGTGACCATTCTTACAGCCAGCACATGGACAAGGCATAAAACCATCCGCCCGCTTGTTTGCCTCAGCAGCAAGCAGAAAAGTATGCACACCAGTAATGAACTCGGGAGAGCATCGGTCATCATACATCCATTGTCGGCTCATCTTCATTACACAACACCGAATAGACCAAATTAATACAAGTTCATACACAAAGTTCATATACAACACTTAACTAAATGCAACATACAAATAACTCTCTAGCTAAAGAATTTAAATGCAACAACAAATGCGATCAAGATTGCAACTAAGGTAACAATTGATCCAACAGCATAATGATACCAAGCCACACTATCAATGGCATATTTTCTAATCTTTCTAATCTTCAACCGCATTTTCTCTATCTTGATCTTGTGATCATCGACGACATCGGCAACATGCAACTCCAATTCCATCTTCTCCCCCTCAATTCTTTTCAATTTTTCTTTCAAATACTCGTTTTCTCTTTCAACTAAATTTAACCTCTCGACAATAGGGTCGGTTGTAATTTCTGGTTCACATACCTCCTAGATAAAAATATCTATGTCAACTTGATGGGCATAATTTGTCATAAACACGAAATGCAACAACTAGTTTTAAAAGAGAATATACCACATCCGAATCATAACAAGGACGAGGGCCGACGGGGACGGATATCAAAACCATGGCACTATGTATAACAAACAACGTACGGGTAAGATAATTATACGAGTAACTATATATCCAAATCACACAAACATCAATTTGGTAATGTAAAACATTCATGAACAAGAGCCTCACCACAAGGTGGTGCCGGCGACGGGACAGTGCGGGCGATCGACGGTGGTTACGACGGAGATTTAGAAGGCACTAAGTAAACCACACCTACATATGCAAACTAAGTGTTATTTTTGACCTCAAATTGCATATAAATCAAATACTAGCACATATAATTCCTCCCAAATTACTAAACTCACAAATTAATCACTATACAAAGCATTGCAAGAGCTAATCTAGCAATGAGAGATGAAAGGACAAAGTTGCTAACCTTTGTGATCATTTGAATGGATGGGGGCCTTCAAATCTTGACAAATTTTAGGCAAAATGTGTGATGAGCTCGAGGAAGAGAGGGGAAGAACAGAGGAGGAGAGGGGAAAGGGGAAGAACAGAGCAAGCTCGGGTGGACAAAGGGTTTATGTACGACGACCATTAGTACCGGTTCGTGCCATGAACCGGTACTAAAGGTGCTGGAGGGGCCCCAGAGTGACAACATCCTACCACCACTCTCTTTAGTATCGGTTTGTGGCATGAACCGGTGCTAAAGGTTCGCCACGAACCGGTACAAATGAGAGCGGCCGGCTAGCCATTGAAATGTCCATTAGTGCCGGCTCAAAATCAAACCGGCACTAATGTGTCTCAGATTTGACCCTTTTTCTACTAGTGGTGTTTCGTAGAGATAATTATAAAATGGTATTTACCGGTATCGTAGAGGTGATCTATACATTGTTGATTTCACTAAAAAGGATCAACCTAGAACTTGCTTAATTGCTAAATCTTCTAAAGGTTGGTTGTGTCATAGACGGTTAGGTCATGTGGGCATGCGAAACCTTGACAAGCTTATTACAGGTGATCATATCCTTGGTGTTAAAGATGTCATATTTGATAAGGATAGAATTTGCAGTGCTTGCCAAGTAGGAAAACAGGTTGGAGGAAGTCACCCCGTGAAGAACATCATGACCATGAGGAGACCGCTCGAGCTACTTCACATGGATCTTTTCGGTCCCAACGCTTACAAAAGTCTCGGTGGAAACTCATTTGGTCTACTTATAGTTGATGTTTTTTCAAGATTTACATGGGTGTTCTTTCTTGATGATAAATCGCAGGTCCAAAAGATCTTCAAAAACTTCGCTAGGAAGGCCCTAAATCAATTTGAAGTAAAGATCAAGAAGGTTCACAGCGACAATGGAACAGAGTTCAAGAACGCCAATGTTGACACCTTTCTTGACGAACAAGGTATCTCACATGAGTTCTTGGCTACGCAGACACCTCAAAAAAATGGATTTGTTGAGAGGAAGAACCGGATGCTCATCAAAATGGCGAGAACGATGCTTGATGAGTACAAGACACCAACGCACTTTTGGGCGGAAGCGGTTGAGACAACTTGTCATGCAACAAATTGCTTGTATCTCCACAAACTACTCGGCAAGACTGCATACAAGCTTCTCACCGGTAACAAACCCCAAGTTGGATACTTTCAAGTATTCGTCTCAAAGTGCTACATTCTTGGTAAGCATCGTCGTTCTAAATTTGCTCCTAAATCTCATGAAGGTTTCCTACTTGGTTATGGCTCAAACTCTCACACTTACCGTGTCTACAACAATTTCACCCGAAAGGTTGAAGAGAAGGTAGATGTGAAGTTTGATGAATCTAATGGCTCGCAAATAGAGCAATTGCCAATTGATGTAGGAGACAAAGACCCTTCGAAAGCAATTCAAGACTTGCCTATTGGCAAGATCCATCCAACGGAGGTGAAGGAGAGTACCTCGTCCGTCCAAGTGGAAGCTTCTACCTGACGGCAAGGTGAATCAAGAGTTGATATGGAAGCATCCACAAGTGGGACACACCAAGATGAAGAAAACGAGGAAGTACACCAAGATGAACCTCATCAACCTCCTTCTCCACCACGACAAGAGAACGACAACGTCAACAATGAAGAATGCCAAGAAGAGGAATGAGATGATGAAGATGATGTTCCATCCCGACCAAAACAAAAGCTCTCACGAGTTCGAGCAAGAGTCGCCAGAGACCATCCCGTTGAGCACATCTACAATAATATCCAAACCGGGAGAATCACCCGCTCTAAAACTCGTTTGGCTATTTTTTGTGAATTCATCTCTAGCATTGAACCCATGAAGGTTGAAGAAGCATTGGAAGGTCCGGATTGGATAAATGCCATGCATGAAGAGCTACACAACTTTGAGAGAAACTAACTATGGACGTTGGTCGAGAAGCCCGACAACAACCTCAACATCATCGGTACCAAATGGGTGTTTTGCAACAAGCAAGATGAAGATGGACAAGTCATTCGCAAAAAGCATGTCTCGTCGCCTAAGGCTACACTCAAGTCGAAGGTATCGACTATGGTGAGACATATGCCCCCGTTGCTAGACTTGAGTCCATTCACATATTACTTGCCTATGCTAATCACCATGATATCACTTTGTACCAAATGGACATTAAAAGTGCTTTTCTAAATGGTGAAATTGAGGAGGAAGTTCATGTTAAACAACTTCCCGGCTTTGTTAATCCTAAGAAACCCAATCATGTTTACAAACTTCACAACGCTCTTTATGGTCTTAAACAAGCTCCTAGTGTTGGGGAACGTAGTAATTTCAAAAAAAATCCTACGCACACACAAGATCATGGTGATGCATAGCAACGAGAGGGGAGAGTGTTGTCCATGTACCCTCGTAGACCGAAAGCGGAAGCGTTAACACAACGCGGTTGATGTAGTCGTACGTCTTCACGATCCGACTGATCCAAGTACCAAACGTACGACACCTCCGAGTTCAGCACATGTTCAGCTCGATGACGTTCCACGAACTCAGATCCAGTAGAGCTTTGCGGGAGAGTTCCTTCAGCACGACGGCATGATGACGGTGTTGATGATGCTACCGACGCAGGGCTTCACCTAAGCACCGCTATGATATTACCGAGGTGGAATATGGTGGAGGGGGGCACTGCAACGGCTAAGAGATCAATGATCAATTGATTGTGTCTAGAGGTGCCCCCCTGCCCCAGTATATAAAGGATCAAGGGGAGGGGGCGGCTGTCCAGGAGGAGGGCGCTGTCGGTGTCAAAACCGGCGGATCTCGGGTAGGGGGTCCCGAACTGTGCGCCTAAGGCTAATGGCAACAGGAGGCGGGGGACACGATGTTTACCCAGGTTCGGGCCCTCTCGATAGAGGTAATACCCTACTTCCTGCTTGATTGATCTTGATGATATGAGTATTACAAGAGTTGATCTACCCCGAGATCGTAGAGGCTAAACCCTAGAAGCTAGCCTATGATTATGATTGTTGTTGTCCTATGGACTAAACACTCTAGTTTATATAGACACCGGAGGGGGCTAGGGTTACACAGAGTCGGTTACAGAGAAGGAGATACATACGAATTGCCAAGCTTGCCTTCCATGCAAAGGAGAGTCCCATCCGGACACGGGACAAAGTCTTCAATCTTGTATCTTCATAGTCCAACAGTCCGGACAAAGTATATAGTCCGGCTGTCCGAGGACCCCCTAATCGAAGACTCCCTCAGTAGCCCCTGAACCAGGCTTCAATGAGATGAGTCCGACGTGCAAATTGTCTTCGGCATTGCAAGGCGGGTTCTCCTCCGAATCCAGAGTACCTGTTGTAGCGAGTAGTGTCCGGCTTCCCATTAATGTCATACTCCTTGGCTTCTGTGCTATAATAATGGTTATCTCCACATGTCGAGGGAATGCGAGAAGCCGGGGCATTTTTACATTTGCCACCCTAACCATGTAAGTAAATCATCTATTTAAAGAGACGGGCATCCTCAGATCTACATTACACCATCCTCTCGTAGCAAGCATTCATCAGAGCGCGCCCGGAAGAAACCATCCCATCATGGCTGGCCGTCGCAGCTCCTCCTCTTGCTCCCGTAGCACTGAGCCAGGCGATTGGGAGAAGTGTTCTGTCCCCCATAGCCGATTATTAGAGTTGCAGACCAAGGGGTTTCTCCCGCCTGCATACATGGTCCCCGTCCGAGCCGGACTAGCCACCTATAATGGCGGGGAGCAAGCGGAGAGTTTTCCCAACCCATCCAAGTGGGAGCGGGTATGCCTTGTCCCTTATTTGCTGAGGGTTCTCGGGTTTCCAATCCACCCATTCCTCCGCGGGCTCCTGAGTTCTATGGCCTCCAACTGCATAACTTCACCCCTGCCTCCGTACTGCATGATACGTCTCCAACGTATCTATAATTTTTGATTATTCCATGCTATTATATTATCTGTTTTGAATGATTATGGGCTTTATTATACACTTTTATATTACATTTGGGACTAACCTATTAACCGGAGGCCCAACCCATATTGCTGTTTTATTGCCTGTTTCAGTATTTCGAAGAAAAGGAATATCAAACGGAGTCCAAATGACGTGCCAATTTTTGAGGATTTTTTATGGACCAAAAGAAGACCACGGAGTATCGGAGTTGGGCCAGAAGAGCTCCGGGCTGCCCACAAGATAGGAGGGCGTGCCCCTAGGGGGGGGGGGCGCCGCCCTGTCTCGTGGAAGGCCCGGAGACCCCCCTGACGTGAAACCAACGCCAATAATTCCAATATATACTAAAACTTTCAGGAATTAACCTAGATCAGGAGTTCCGCCGCCGCAAGCCTCTGTAGCCACCAAAAACCTCTCGGGAGCCCTTCTCGGCATCCTGCCGGAGGGGGGATCCATCACCTGTGGCCATCTTCATCATCCCGGTACTCTCCATGACGAGGAGGGAGTAGTTCACCCTCGAGGCTGAGGGTATGTACCAGTAGCTATGTGTTTGATCTCTCTCTCTCTCTCTCATGTTCTCTCTCGTGTTCCCTCTATGGCACGATCTTGATGTATCCCGAGCTTTTCTATTGTAGTTGGATCTTATGATGTTTCTCCCTCTCTACTCTCTTATGATGAATTGAGTTTCCCCTTTTAAGTTATCTTATCGGATTGAGTCTTTTATGAGAACACTTGATGTATGTCTTGTCGTGCTTATTTGTGGTGACAATGGGATATCATGTGCCTCTTGATGTATGTTTTGGTGACCAACTTGCGGGTTCCGCCCATGAACCTATGCATAAGGGTTCGCACACGTTCTTGACTCTCTGGTAGAAACTTTGGGGCACTCTTTGAAGTACTTTGTGTTGGTTGAATAGATGAATCTGAGATTGTGTGATGCATATCATATAATCATGCCCACTGATACTTGAGGTGACAATGGAGTATCTAGGTGACATTAGGGTTTTGGTTGATTTGTGTCTTAAGGTGTTATTCTAGTACGAACTCTTTTATAGATTGATTCGAAAGAATAACTTTGAGGTGGTTTCGTACCCTACCATAATCTCTTCATTCGTTCTCTGCTATTAGTGTCTTTGGAGTGACTCTTTGTTGCATGTTGAGGGATTGTTATATAATCTATCTATGTTATTATTGTTGAGAGAACTTGCACTAGTGAAAGTATGAACCCTAGGCCTTGTTTCCTATCATTGCAATACCGTTTACGCTCACTTTTATCGCTCGCTACCTTGCTGTTTTTATTATTTCAGATTATAAATACCTTTATCTACCATCCATATTGCACTTGTATCACCTTCTCTTCGCCGAACTAGTGCACCTATACAATTTACCATTGTATTGGGTGTGTTGGGGACACAAGAGACTCTTTGTTATTTGGTTGCAGGGTTGTTTGAGAGAGACCATCTTCATCCTATGCCTCCTACGGATTGATAAACCTTAGGTCATCCACTTGAGGGAAATTTGCTACTGTCCTACAAACCTGTGCACTTGCAGGCCCAACAACGTCTACAAGAAGAAGGTTGTGTAGTAGACATCACTGCACATTGCAGGTTATGTCGCCCTTTGCGAACTATTTCTGGGCTGCTGCTACGTCTTGAGCTTGCATTTGTTTTCCTTGAAGAGGAAAGGGTGATGCAGCACAGTAGCATAAGTATTTCCCTCAATTTTTGAGAACCAAGGTATCAATCCAGTAGGAGGCTCCTCAACAAGTTCCATGAACCTACACAAACAAACAAAGAACTCGAAACCAACGCGATAAAGGGGTTGTCAATCCCTTCATGGCCACGTGCGAAAGTGAGATCTGATACAGATAATATGATAAGATAAATATATTTTTGGTATTTTATAATATAGGTACAGAAAATAAAGATGCAAATAAAAGTAGATTGGAAACTTATATGATAAGGGATAGACCCAGGGGCCATAGGTTTCACTACTGGCTTCTCTCAAGATAGCATAAGTATTACGGTGGGTGAACAAATTACTGTCGAGCAATTGATAGAAAAGCGAATAATTATGACATTATCTAGGCATGATCATGTATATAGGCATCACGTCCGCAACAAGTAGACCGACTCCTGCCTCCAGCTACTACTATTACTCCACACATCGACCGCTATCCAGCATGCATCTAGAGTATTAAGTTCATAAGAACAGAGTAACGCAAAGAAAGATGACATGATGTAGAGGGATAAACTCAAGCAATATGATATAAACCCCATCTTTTTATCCTCGATGGCAACAATACAATACGTGTCTTGCAACCCTTCCCGTCACTGGGTAAGAACACCGCAAGATTGAACCCAAAGCTAAGCACTTCTCCCATGGCAAGAAAGATCAATCTAGTAGGCCAAACCAAACCGATAATTCGAAGAGACTTGCAAAGATAACTCAATCATACATAAAAGAATTCAGAGAAGATTCAAATATTATTCATAGATAAACTGGATCATAAACCCACAATTCATCGGATCTCGACAAACACACCGCAAAAAGAGATTACATCGAATAGATGTCCACAAGAGAGGGGGAGAACATTGTATTGAGGTCCAAAAAAGGGAGAAGAAGCCAACTAGCTAATAACTATGGACCCGAAGGTCTATGATAAACTACTCACAACTCATCGAAAGGGCTATGGTGTTGATGTAGAAGCCCTCCATGGTGGATTCCCCCTCCGGCAGAACGCCGGCGACGGCTCCAAGATGGGATCTCGTGGATACAGGAGGTTACTGTGGCGGAAATATTTCTTCAGTGGCTCCCTGGGTGTTTTTGGGGTATGTAGGCTTATATAGGAGGAAGAAGTACGTCGGTGGCCGCCCGAGGGGCCCACGAGACAGGGGCGCGCGCCCTATAGGGGTGGGCGCGCCCCCACTCTCGTGGAGGCCTCGGCTGCTTCTTGACTTGCACTCCAAGTTCTCTGGATCACGTTCGTTCCAAAAATCACGCTCCCGAAGGTTTCATTCCATTTGGACTCCGTTTGATATTCCTTTTCTTCGAAATACTGAAATATGCAAAAAAACAGCAATACGGGCTGGGCCTCCAGTTAGTAGGTTAGTCCCAAAAATGATATAAATCTGTAAAATAAAGCCCATAGACATCCAAAACAGGTAATATAATAGCATGAAACAATAAAAAATTATAGATACGTTGGAGACGTATCAGCTGCCAGGCTCATTTCGAGCTATGAAAGAGGCTATTGTGCCTTGTCCCCGTAATTAGGAGGGATCAATATATCAAGTGGGCGGAGCCGAAATATGGCGCGTTGCCGATACCGGATACTTGTCCGGCACTCCAAAGAAGACATCCGAAGACTGGCCTTCGGAGTGGTTTTATGTAGAGGACGTCCCCCTTCCGGACCCAATTCGGATGGGCCTTCCTGAGTTTGCTAATGCCTCGCTGAAGAAATGCCACAGCTGGCGCCCCCGGAGCCCCCAGGAGGAAGATAACAGAGAGGTCCTTTACCTGATGGGCAGGATAAAAACGCTGGCCAAATCAGGATTGACAATAATCGAGGTTATGTCAATATGCATAATGCGGGGGGTGCAGCCACTTCAATATCGGGAGAAACCCATGTGACACTTTAATGGAGAAGACGATGCCACCCGCTGCAGTCGTAAAGGTCCGGACTCTGCCACAGCTCTGGCAAAAATACTGTCCGATTTGTACAAAGGAGAAGAAGAGGAGTTCATCAGTATTAAGCCACGGGATGGATTTTCCATGTACAACCCCCCAAGCTGGGTGAGCCGCTATCTTTTACTCAACTCCATTCATCCCCGTATTCTTCATCACAAATACTTACCTTGCCAATTCACAGCAGGAACGGAAAAAGGCCGCGAGGGAGGTTCACAACACGTCTTCGCAGCCAGAGGACCCTAACCGGGCCCTCGACCCCAGACTTGAAGAAGACCTGGACATATCTATGGAGCTCGTCAACGAGACATTTTACCAGGCAAGCTGTGACGACACCTTGGTGGCGATCATCGCCGACTATCCTAGACTGCTCCCTGCATCAAATGTAAGTAAAACCGGAGTCCTAACTTCCGAGAAGGATACCTTCTTTTGTGCCTTACCCCATGCACATATATTGTACTTTATAGAAAAGGCTACCGGAGCGCCGTGCTGAGCCCATGGGGGCTCATCAGGAAAGGGCACCCAAGCTGGGCAGGCTTAAGAGGAAGACATTTAGGACTGAGACACCGTCACAAAGGTATGATTTAAAACCTGCTCCGTGATTATCGTCTCTGAAATGTAACAACATCCATTGTGTCCGGGCAGAAAGAGTACTCGCTGGACTATGTCCAGAGACCCTGCCGACCACGCCTCCACCAGCCGGATCCCAGAACCGGCCTCAAGGGTGGAGGCTAACATGGGGACAACGCTGAATTATCCCCCAACAGGGGATGCAGATAGAATCTCCGCTACAAATTCTGAAGTGGAGAGCGCCATGAATCACCGGCGCCGACCGTACTCCGTGATGCTAGTTTCTCCAAAGAGGCGTTTAATGCCTTCAACTCAGGGGACGCGTACATCCGAGCTGCTCAAGATGGACTCACCAGAGCCACGGACCAATATGTAAAGGATATATGGGTAAGAAAATTTGATAAGTATGTATATCAGTAGCCCCTGAGACTTGAAACAGTTAGCACAACTGATTTAAGGATCATTGTATGGATAGGTTCTTGCAGAGTAGAATGCCCAGCTGTCGAAAGGGCTGGAGGAGTGCAAAGCCCAGCTGTGTGCTACAGTTGCCGGAATGGAGGAGTCCAAGAAGGCCCCATCTAGTAATACTTGTCTCGATCAAAGAGAATGTAAGTGCGTACACCATTTAGTATTCAGCATGAATGCAAATCTAACATAGACTCTGCACGCAATCCCAGAGGTAATCCGGAGATTGTACCAGAATGAGCAATATGCTGAACGATAGCTGAAGGCATGGCTGGACGTGGAATTAAAAGATGTTCGGGCCTAGCTTGCTGACTCTGTGAAGGAGAATAAGAGGCTTCGACGCGGCATTTATAGTAAGTGCTTAAGCAAACCTTTGTACAGTTCAGCGAAGAAGCGAGTTAACAGAGTTATGTCTGTAGGTATGCTGACAAGCCGTCCTGAAGAGGAGATGCCCAGATCCGCAGGCGATCTTCTGCAAGAGCTTTCACAACTGCATGAACGAGTTCGACAGGTGATGCAGGGTCTTGCCCAGGCCTTGTGGCCGTCCGCCTCCCAGCCAAGAAGCATGGGAGAGCTTGTAGAGCTGCTCAAGGGAGCGCGGCGGTGCTTCCGATTATGGAAGATATCGGCCTGTCGACAAGGTGCGAGGGAAGCCTGGGCCATGGTAAAGCCGCGGTACACCAAGGTGGATCCGAATCAAATGGCCCTGGTCGGTCCTGTAGGATCAGATGGGAATGAAATTCCCATTAGTTTGGTATATGACCAAGTAGGGTTAGCCGCAAAGTATTCCCAACAGGATTGTAGGTTAGACAACCTGTTGGATGGTATAGAAGAAGAATTTAGCCAGTCTAAGTGACTATGTACTTCAGTGGACGTATTTTGTCCCTAGATGGATTGTAAATCATTTGTCATGGTGGACTGTCAGTGTCAAAACCGGCGGATCTCGGGTAAGGGGTCCCGAATTGTGCGTCTAAGGCTAATGGTAACAGGAGACTGGGGACATGATGTTTACCCAGGTTCGGGCCCTCTCGATGGAGGTAATACCCTACTTCCTGCTTGATTGATTTTGATGATATGAGTATTACAAGAGTTGATTTACCACGAGATCATAGAGGCTAAACCCTAGAAGCTAGCCTATGGTATGATTGTTCTTGTCCTACGGACTAAACCCTCCGGTTTATATAGACACCGAAGGGGGCTAGGGTCACACAGAGTCGGTTACAGAGAAGGAGATCTATCATCCGAATCGCCAAGCTTGCCTTCCACGCAAAGGAGAGTCCCATCGGGACACGAGACGAAGTCTTCAATCTTTTATCTTCATAGTCCAACAGTCCGGCCAAAGTATACAGTCTGGCTGTCCGGATACCCCCTTATCCAGGACTCCCTCAGTAGCCCCTGTACCAGGCTTCAATGACGATGAGTCCGGCGCGCAGATTGTCTTCGACATTGCAAGGCGGGTTCCATCTCCGAATACTTCAAGATAAATTCCGAACACAAGGACCATGTCCGGCTCTGCAAGACAAATTTCACATACCACCATAGAGAGAATAATAATCCACGAATCTAATCTACTGAAAACTCTTCGAAACGTGACATCACGCCATGGTTCGGCTTTTAGTCAAACCGTTTTTATAACAAGCTACCACACACATTACGAGGCGGTTCCTTTGGCACGTCTTGTTGAAGCAGAGATCGTGTCCCTCTTATCTTGGGATCCTCATCAATACGGGTATGGGCAATCCAACCACGCCTGTTGGCATGACTCCGTGTTTAGAGGCAAGTCTCGAACGGTTACACTGGGGATGCTTGATATTCTCCCCCTTTACAGAGGGGTCAAGGCCTATCCTTTTCTTACCACACTTGCGCCTTTCCGCCTCTCGAGTTCCAACACCCGAAGCTCAAGCTTAGGTACTTCGGATCTTCAATCATGTCCGGATCCAACCTTCAAGGTCGATGGATGGCCTCCTCTGTCACAGAGGAGGACATTGCGAAGCTCAGGGAGGCCAGATATTTGACCACCGATGTCAAGCACAGGCTTCCCACCCCTGAGCAGATCATCCCCACTCCCGAACCCAACGAGAGCGTCGTATTTGTTTCTCACTTCCTCCGAGGCTTTGGCTTGACTCTTGATCCCTTCGTGAGAGGGCCCATGTTCTACCACGGGCTAGATTTTCACGATCTAGCTCCGGATTCCATCCTCCACATCTCGTTGTTTATCATCGTGTGTGAAGCCTTCGTCCACATCACCCCACACTTCGGCCTATGGATCAAGACCTTCAATGTGAAGCCGAAGGTGATTGAGGGGCAACACACAGAGTGCGGAGGCGCTGCAATAAGCAGGAACACCGATGTTCCATGGACAGAAGGTTCCTTCCCGGAGGTGTCTGATCTGTGGCAACAGAGGTGATTCTACGTCATAGCTGCCCGAGGCACAACGTGGGCGGCTGCCCTTGCCTTCCGCTCGGGTCCTCCGCCTCAACTGGCGTCGTGGACCAATGTGGGACTGGATTGGGGGCCTACTAATGACGTACCGACATTGCAGAGCCATATTCGGGAGCTTCTCGAGAGGGATATCGATCTTGTCAAAATCATTCAGGTAATGCTAGTTCGACGGATCCTGCCGTGGAAACGTCGGCCTCTCCAGATGTGGGAGTTCAATCCGAAAGGTCCACGAACCATTCAACACTTCTTCGGCGTGACGCTCAAAGGGATGTATAAGTTATTCTTCGGACCACAAGTAAGGTGTTCGGACACCACCGAGGATGCGGGGCCGAGCTGCCACCGCCCAGATACCCAAGTAAGTAACCCTGTAACCGAACACTTTGCTTTATGCTTAATACAATATTATTCTGTAAACTTGTCCGCAGCCAAGATTGGCTCAACAAGGTGGAGAGGATCAGGTGTCCGGCCCCACTTCCCGAAGGCTCGCCTAGTCCTGCAATAGCCAGGCTGCTTAGACGCGCATTAAGCCAAGTGCCCTCGGGGAAAGGGGAAGAGAAGAATAGAGGAGCCGAACTCCACACATTGCACATCCAAACCGGGGGAATTTTTTCTGTCTCCATGAAGGAGGATAATAGGGGAGGTTTTTCCAAGGTTCCCTCCCCCCGTGGGAAGAAGAGGGCTACCTCCGAAGATTTGGAGACGGAGGTGCCTAAGCAAGGGAAGAGAGCTTCACCAGGGGGCCCTGACCCGAAGGGCATCCTCACCGCATCATGCCCGCCAACGGGCCAGCCCTCCACCGAGCTGTAAGTAAATAAACAAGAAGCTATTGCTATTTCCTATGAGAACAATAACCAGGATCCTTTTTCGCAGTCCGGCTAGTAGCTCGTCTCAACAGGGTTCGTCTTTGGGGGATCTTCTTCCGGATATGATGGAGAGTGAAACCCCCTGCCTCTCCGCCCCATGGGGCAGGCGACCCTGAGGTGCCGTCACGGAGGAGTCCAGATCCGCTGAGGCCGGAAGCTGACACTTCAACCGCCCTGAGCCCGGCGTGTTTGGCTCCCTTGGAGGGCAATGAGAAGGGTCCGGAACAGTCCGGTGCCTGGCCAAACATGCTGACGGGCCTCTTGGAGCAAGATGCTCTCTCAGAGGGTCACCGTACGCTAATGGGTACGGTGTTGGAGAAGATTTCATCCGCCACAAGCGGGTTGAATGAAGCTTTTGGAAGTTTGCTCAAAGGCTTCGAGGTACGTGATAAAATATGTAATTTTTGATTGTTCCGCACACGCTAGGTGTGCTCCGTATAGCTAGTAGCCCCTGAGACTCTGGTTGCCCGCCCTAGGCAGCAAACGGAGGACCACACTCTTAGGTAATGATCGTACTGCATTCATGCGCAGGTGGCTAAGGGTCCGGCGATAGACCGGAACTCTGAATTCGCCGAACTGAGGCGAAAGATTGATGTGGTGGATACGGACACCACACTTGTAAATAGGCGGCTTGACGAGTCACAAAGTATGCGCTCGCTTTTTCCTCATTTTCTTTTAGGAAATATGAAGAGGATTGTAATATTAATTATGGTGTGATCTTACTGCAGGCGGAGCTGCTGCCATTGAAGCCCTGAGGGCGGAACTTGCCCTAGCCAAGGAACGAGCCCGGGCTAGAAATGCGGTTGCCCTAAAGGCGACCGAAGACTTGAGAGCCGAATAGGCTGCTCATCACCGAAGCGAAGAAAAGATAGTCGAGATGGCCGTGGAGCGGAGGGACGCCACCGACCGGTATGAGCTTCTCACGAAGGAGAATCAGGCAAAGTCGGCTGACCTGAAAAAGGCACTGGATTTGGCGAAGGAGACGTGCTCTGAAATTAGAGACGCGCGGGAGGAACTTTGACAAGCTGGACAAATCGCGGCTGGAAACCCCTACTTGCTGCGGATGAAGTTCTTAGATCCAAAGTATGCTCCTTTGGATCAACTTTGGAGCGCTGCAGATGAGTATGCGGACTTGGCGAAAAGTGCGGCTGGTGCGACCAAGTTATTCAAGGATCATAAAGATAATGAAATAGAAAGGCTATTCTAGTCGCAATTTAGCGCTCCAACGCGCTCATTGCCATTTGAGTGAGAAGATGGATGCTATAGCCGAGCTCCACAGGTTGTCCGGTCTTGCAATGAGGTCTGTAATAGACCATCTATGGCCGAAGGGACTGAGGCCGGACAGTTACTTTGGCTTAGTGCAACAACTATTTGGTGCCAGATCACGGATCGATGCCGTGAAGAGGTCGGCGTGCAAAGAGGGTGTGCAGATGGCTCTTGCCTGTGTTAAGACATATTTGGCAGATATGGAGGCCACCAGCATTGCCACCCAAAGTACGGCAGGGAGCCAGGACCCAGCCGAGCACTATTTTGAGCAGGTCATAGAAGGTGCCCGTAGAATAGAGGCTCAGTGCTTGAAGAATGTCTTGTTCGAGTGACCAGTCAATTAATTGTAAACAATTATGTGTTAATTATAGAGGCTGTTTTTATACTTTTGCCTGAAAGTGCTATAATGTCTCCTGTGTGGCCGTTTATGTATGCATATAACATGAAAGTTAGCAGTCGTTGGCTTTAGCCCCCACGCATATAATGCAGGGGTGTTCGAAAAAAATATGCATAATCACACTTGATCCAATGTCTTGGTCCATTAAGGAGGTGATCACACGTCGAACCAGGCAACCAGACTATATAGCTGTAACACTTTCACTTAGCCATAGGAGTTTAAAGGTGGGGCTACTATGTAGTCCCTGGTACCTCCGTGTGTAGGATATGGTGCGGTGCGCGTACGTACTTGACCGGGAAACCGGTCCTTCGTTGATGTGGAGGAATCCTATAGATTCCGATGAGTCCTCGAGTGGTTGACCAGTCTCTCACTGTATCATGATAGTCAATTTTCGGCTTTCTCTACTGAGGTGCTCATCTGGAATAACAAGGGCACAATCGTAGTAGTTATCCTTTGGCCGCCTTAGCCGATAGAACGAACGTAAGGCAGCAAACCCAGGAGCCGGGCTAACCCAACATTTGACCAAAGACATGATTCGGAGCTGATGCATATAAGGCAAAACTCGCGACACCGAACACTCCCAAAGGTATTCGGACTTTATAACATATATTGGGCTGAGTAACGCCCTTGACCCTGTATTTCTAGGTACGTGCATTGATCTGTCGTGGCAAAAAGCCTATAACGCCGGTGTCCCTTGTGGGTGTATGGAATACCCATGGGATGTCAAGCAACAAAAGACAGTAAAGAAGGTTTACACAAGGGCTTAATCTAAAGAGAAACCTTTGAGCGGGGCCCTGCTGCACGTCTGCGCCTTTGCCTTTGTTGTGCCGTATCCTGGAAGGGTGTCACACGAGTAGTGTCTGTAAAAACGAAAACTCATATAGAAGAGTAAGCATGTGGGAAGTTGGTTATTCTCAATGGATATTAAAAATATGAGTCATTGGCCTATTGATAAGGCAAGCCGAATTGTGGGCTTTATTATGTGTTGACAGCTCCTAGTACCATTTATGGGGATATATGCATGGCACCCAGCTCAGGTTTATCCAGGCTGTTGTTGACGTTGGTGCACCGGACTCGTCTAGCCGTGTCCGTGGTCTTAACGACCGATCATGCGTTCTGGTGGGAGAGGCCGCTTAGTGTCCGGCTACAGGAGCCACCGCATACTGCTCTGTGTTTCCATTAACCGTTATGACGCCATGTGGACCGGGCATCTTAAGTTTAAGGCAGGCGTAGCTCGGGATTGCGTTAAAGCAAGTGAAGGCCGTTCTTCCAAGTAATGCATGATAACCGCTGCTGAAGGGAGCGATATCAAAGAGTAATTCCTCACTTCTGAAGTTGTCGGGAGAACCAAATGTCACTTCTAGTATGAGGGAGCCCCAGCAGCGGGCCTCAACGCCTGGTATCACTCCGTTAAAGGTGGTGTTACTTTGACTTCTGGTGGGAACTTTTTCTATCCCCCAGTGTTCGACTAGCGAGGCCCATCCTTGTCTTCACTTGGTGTTTCCCGTCCCTTGTGTTCGGTGTTTAACTTGCCGGCCTGCTTGAAGACCCAACATTCTCTGTGAGTATGGTTTGCAGGTTTTTCGGGGGTGCCATGGATTTGGCACAATCTGTCCAGGACTTTATTCAAGCCGAACGGTCCCTCTTTGCTACCTTTAAATGGCTTCTTTCTTTGACCGGGTTGAGAGCCCCTGAATCCGGTGTTGACTCCGTGTTGTCCGGACTTTCTTCGTTGTTCCTACGCTTGTACTTATTGCGCCGTGGCTTCCCATTGCCATCTCGAATTTCAGATGTGCCTGTGTCACTGGTGCCTCTATGAGCCAACCAGCTGTCTTTGCCCTCACAAAAGCGGGTCATAAGGCTTGTTAAGGCCGCCATCATCCTTGGCTTTTCTTGGCCGAGGTGTCTGGTAAGCCACTCGTCCCGGATACTATGCTTGAAGGCCGCTGTCGGTGTCAAGACCGGCGGATCTCGGTTAGGGGTTCCTGAACTGTGCATCTAGGCGGATGCTAACAGGAGACAAGGGACACGATGTTTTTACCCAGGTTCAGGCCCTCTTGATGGAGGTAAAACCCTACTCCTACTTGATTGATATTGATGATATGGGTAGTACAAGAGTTGCTCTACCACGAGATCAGAGAGGCTAAACCCTAGATGCTAGCCTATGGTATGATTGTTCTTCGTCCTACGGACTAAAACTCTCCGGTTTATATAGACACCGGAGAGGGATAGGGTTACACAGAGTCAGTTACATTGGAAGGAGATCTACATATCGTATCGCCAAGCTTGCCTTCCACGCCAAGGAAAGTCCTATCCGGACACGGGACGAAGTCTTCAATCTTGTATCTTCATAGTCCGGGAGTCCGGCCAAAGGTCATAGTCCGGCCATCCGGACACCCCCTAATCCAGGACTCCCTCAGTAGCCCCCGAACCAGGCTTCAATGACGATGAGTCCGGCGCGCAAATTTGTCTTCAGCATTGCAAGGCGGGTTCTTCTCCAAATTCCATGTACCTGTCGAATAGTGTCTGGCTTCTAGTGCATGATGCACTCCTTGGCTTCTGTGCCCAATAATGACCATCTTCCACGTGTCAAACAAATGCGAAAAGCCAGGGAGTTTTTTCATTTACCCCCTAGCCGCGTAAATGAGCCGCCCATAAAAGAGACGGGGATTTAGATCCAATTCACACCATCTTCCCTCCATGAGCATTCATCGGAGTGCTTTCGACAGAGATCCATTCCATCATGGCCGGTCGA
Source organism: Triticum aestivum (assembly GCF_018294505.1). NCBI lineage: Eukaryota > Viridiplantae > Streptophyta > Magnoliopsida > Poales > Poaceae > Triticum > Triticum aestivum. The sequence goes on from NC_057813.1 coordinate 54,358,645, forward strand.
TGCAGCCCCTCCTCTCACCCCTCCAGCCCTCGCCCCGGAGATTGGGAGCGGTGTTCCGTCCCGCATAGCAAGCTAGTAGTGCTCCAATCCAAGGGGCTCCTCCCCCCAGCATATATGGTCCCAGTTCGAGCCGGGCTTGCTACCTATAGCGGCGGAGAGCAGGCGGAGAGCGTCCCCAATCCCTCCAAAGGAGAGCGGGTATGCCTAGTCCCTTATTTAATAAGAGGGCTCGGATTTCCAATTCATCTGTTTCTCCGAGGGCTACTGGAATTTTACGGCCTCTAGCTACACAACCTCACGCCTGCCTCCATACTGCATATCGCGGGCTTCGTGGCCCTCTGCGAGCTGTTTTTGGGCATCGAGGCCCATTTCGCGCTGTGGAAGAAGTTGTTCTGCCTCGTGCCCCGCTCTCAGGAGGGGTCGATTTATCAAGTGGGAGGAGCCGAACTATGGGGCATCACCGGGACCGGATATCTATCTGGACCCCAAAGAAGGCGTCTGAGGACTGGCCTTCAGAATGGTTTTATATAGACGACGTCCCCCTGCCGGACCCTGTACGGATCGGCCTCCCTGAGTTCAATAATGCTCCTTTGAAGAAACGCCTCAACTGGCACCCATGGAGCCCTTAGAGGGAAACTGACAGGGACGTCCTTTACCTGATGAGCCAGATAAGGTTGTTGGCTCATTTCGGACTGACCATGATCGAGGTCATGGCCACATGCATTATGCGGGGGTGCAGCCGCTTCAGTACAGAGGCCACCCCATGTGGGATTTCAACGGGGAGGATCATGCCACCCGGTGCGATCGCAAGGGGCCGGATTTGGCTGCCACTCTAATGAAGATCTTATCCGCTTTGTACAAGGGAGAAGAAGAGGAATTCCTCCGTGTCAACCCACGGGGCGGATTCTCTATGTACAATCCTCCAAACTGGGTGAGCGAACACTTTCACTTGCCTACCCGTTTTCAAATTCCCATAATTGAGTACTTAGTCTAGCAAATTTAATGCAGGAGCTGCGCCAGACTGTGGAGGAGATAAATAGCCCTCCTCCACAACCCGAGGACCCGGAACGGTCCCTCGACCCGGACTCCCAAGAGAACCCGAACTTATGTGTGGAGCTAATTGATGGGGTGTTTCATCAATTGAGTAAGGACAACACCTTAGTGGCCATTACGGCCGATTATCCCGGACTACTTCCAGCCTCAAACGTAACCGAGACTGAAGTCCCAGTACTTTCAAGAGGATCCATCCATGCTTATTTTGATTGCCGTAAACCAATAGTGTTTCTTTTTGCAGGGGAAATCCTTGAGGGGGAGGGCCGAGCCCGCGGTGGGTAGCCCACAAGGGCCGTTGAAGCCAGGTGGGCTAAAAAGAAGTGTGGACCGGATCGAGACGCCGGCGCAACGGTACGGCGTGCGACTTTAATGCACATGCTTTGTGACTTCAAGGGATACTAACGTTCATGCCCTCTTCAGGAGGAAGAGTGCCCACCGGACTATATCCACCGGCCAGGCTTCAAGGCCGGGTCTGGAAGCGGAGGCGAACATGGGGCGCGCACCAGACGCTCCTCCAACAGAGGACATGGACGGGTTATCTGCCACCAATTCAGAGGTGGAGAGTGCCGTGAACCACAAGCATCGTCGGACTGTTCTTCGTGACGCATGTTTTTTCCAAGAGGCGTTGGACGCCTTTAATACGGGAGATGCGTACCTCCGTGCCGCTCAAAATGGTCTAGCCAGAGCCATAGAGTAGTATGTAAAAGACATACGGGTGAGTAGATCTGATGGTTATATATGTCAGTAGCCCCCGAGACTTGAAACAGTTAAAATAACTGATTTAAGGATCATTTGTTATGCAGGGTCTTACAAAGAAGAATACGCAACTGTCCCAGGAGCTGGAAGAGTGCAAGGCCCAACTCGAGGCCGCACTGGCCACTACAGAGAATGCCAAGGGGATCCCCTTAGGTAATATATGCTTCGAAAGATAAGTATGTTGCGAAGTGCGGCATGTGTGCAATTCTGACAATAACAGTGCAGATGGGGCCGGAGTGGATCCGGACAAGCAACAACTCTTGCGCCAGTTAAAGGCCGGCGAGAGCGTGCTTACGAGGGTGAGGCAAGAGAAGAACAAGCTTCAAGATGCCAATACCCAGCTGGGCGAGGAACTAAAGGATGTTCGTGCTCAGCTGTCGGATTCCGTAAACGAGAATCGACGACTTCGACGCGGCATTTTTAGTAAGTGCTTGAACGAATCTTCGAAAAAGAGTTCGGCGAGGAAGTCGATTGACAGAGTTATGTCTGTAGATATGCTGACAGGTCAGCCTGCGAAGGAAATGCCCGGTTCTAGGTGACCTTCTTCCCGAGCTATTGCAACTGCACGAACGAGTTCGGCAGGCGATGCAAGGCGTCGTCCAGGCTTTGTGGCCATCCCTTTCCATGCTCGAAGGCCTTAGAGAGCTTGCAGAGAAGCTGAAGGGAGCGCGGCAGCGCTTCCGATTATGGAAGATATCGGCCTGCCATCAAGGCGCCAGCGAGGCCTGTGCCATGGTGAAGACGCGGTATACGGAGGCTGACCCAAACCACATGGCCGAGGTCGGCCCTGTGGGGCCTGACGGGAAGGAGATCCCTGTTAGTTTAGTGTACGGCTAGGTAGAGCTGGCCGCCAAGTATTCCCAACATGACTGTAAATTAGACAGCCTGTTGGATGGTATTGAAGAGGAATATACCCAGTCAAATTGACTATGTAATTTAAAATGACATGTAAAATGCCTTCTACCGGATTGTAGATCATTTATCATTGCAGACCTTTTCGCTTCAACCTCTGGACCTGATAGTCCGGAGTGTGTCCGAATACCCTCTTGGTTATGTAAGAACTGGGGCATGCATGGAGATCAGGCGTAGGGGTCATAAGTGCTTTAGCAGACAAGTGCCCAACTAGTTATGTTATATTACATGGTTAGTAAGAAACATCTTCCAGGGAGAATAGTTCCGTTAGGGGTTCCTTTCCCTGGGAGGGATGCCCTAAAGTGCATGTCCGGACTACGAAAAAAGCAGAAAAGTATCTGGGGGCAGATAAATAAACAAGTGAAAAATCATCTTTTAGTTCACCGACCGAATATTCCCTTAAGAACGCTAGCTTTCGGCTTCACCCAGTCTGAGGTACACATCCGGCTGACCCGGCAGTAACAATCACAGAGGTGCTCCCTTTACCACGTAGTCGAACAAACAGGAACGTAGGGGTAAGCACAGGAGCCAGGCAACCCAGCTTGGCCAAAACTTAAGTCATATCGATGCATATAATGGTGCATAAAAGGTTCATGCGGAAGTGTTACGCATGTTTTGGGCATGAGGCCCGTGTATATAAGCTTCTGATAAAGAAGCCCCCAGGTATAGTGAGCGCGAGTGGCGCGTCAATTATGTGCGAACAATGCGCAAGCAAGCCCATAAAGGCTTGGAAGAAAAAGGGAGGGAGAAGGAGGGAAATATGAGGCAACTAATTTGTAAAAAAAAGGGGAACAGAGGAAGGAGACAAACGCAGAGTCCGGCGCTAGGCGTAGAATCTTCGTAGGTGTGCTGCGTTCCATGGGTTCGGCTCGAGTCGGTTATCCAATGCGTTTCGCAGACGGTACGCTCCACCAGTCAGGACTTGGTCAATTATGAAGGGACCCTCCCATTTGGGCTTGAGTTTGTCCTTTTTCTTGTCCGGCAGGCGTAGAACCAGTTTGCCAACATTGTAAGTTTTGGCCCATACTTCTCTGCTTTGGTATCTTCGAGCCTGCTGTTGATAGAATGCAGGACGGGCTTTTGCGACGTCGCGCTCCTCTTCCAATGCATCCAAGCTGTCCTAGCGATCGAGCTCGGCTTCTCTTTCTTCGTACATACGCATGCGAGGTGAGTCATGAATTATGTCGTAGGGAAGGACTGCCTCTGTGCCATATACCATAAAAAATGGTGTGAATCCGGTAGTACGATTTGGCGTGGTCCGCAGCCCCAGAGTACGGAGTCGAGCTCCTCTACCCAGTGCGTGTTAGATTCCTTGAGGGATCGCACTAGTCTGGGTTTGATGCCGCTCATGATTAGACCATTGGCTCGCTCGACTTGACCATTAGTTTGTGGGTGATAGACTGAGGCGTTATCGAGCTTAATGCCCATGTTTTTGCACCAGAGTTTAACCTCATCGGCCGTAAAGTTTGTGCCGTTGTCAGTAATGATGCTGTTGGGGACGCCGTAACGGTGTACAACCCTGGATAAGAAGTCTATCACCGGTCCGGATTCGTCCATCTTAACAGGCTTGGCCTCTATCCATTTGGTGAATTTGTCCACCATGACCAGTAGATATTTTTGCTTGTGGGTTCCTACTTTAAGGGGTCCAACCATGTCAAGCCCCCAGACCGCAAAAGGCCAGATAATGGGTATAGTTTGGAGGGCGGTAGGCGGCATGTGGCTTTGATTAGCAAATAGTTGGCAACCGACGCATCGCTGGACTAAGTCCTGAGCGTATGTCCGGGCCGTCGGCCAATAAAATCCAGTATGGAAGGCCTTGCTCACAAGTGATCGGGATGCGGCGTGGTGCCTGCCGAGTCCAGTGTGAATTTCAGCCAGAAGGTTCCGCCCTTCCTCTTCGGAGATACATCTTTGAAGGACTCCGGTGGTGCTTTTCTTATAAAGCTCTCCTTCGTGGACTTTATAAGCTAGATCGCCGCACTATGCAGCGTGCCTCATTTTGGTCCTCGGGAAGTTCTTGCCTAGTTAAGTAGGCTAAGAATGGTTCTGTCCACGGGGAAATTACTGCCATTATTACGTGGGCTGATGGTGTGACTCCGTTGGCGGAGTCTTCCGTTGTGTCAGAGTGTTCGGGGTCAGGTGATGCGGCCAGGTCCGGATTGTTATGTCCGGATCCCCCTTCCCACTATACGGATGGCTTGAATAGCCTTTCTAGGAAAATGTTGGGGGGGACTACATCGCGCTTTGCGCCGATGCGTGCCAAGACGTCTGCTGCCTGATTGTTTTCCCGAGCTATATGGTGAAATTCCAGCCCTTCGAACCTAGCTGACATATTTAGGACGGCGTTGCGATAAGCTGCCATTTTCGGATCTTTGGCATCAAAGTCTCCGTTTATTTGGGATATCGCGAGGTTCGAATCCCCACGCACCTCTAGGTGTTGAATGCCCATGGAGACTGCCATCCGGAGGCCATGTAGAAGGGCCTCGTATTCGGCTGCATTGTTGGAGTCCGTATACATTATCTGGAGTACATATTGGACTATATCTCCTGTTGGGGACATAGAGACGACGCCAGCCCCCAGACCCGCCAGCATTTTGGAGCCGTCGAAGTGCATGGTCCAGTTGGAATATGTGCCGTACTCTTTAGGGAGTTCGGCCTCAGTCCATTCAGCGACAAAGTCGGCCAGGGCTTGCGACTTGATGGCTCGCCGTGGCTTATATGTTATGTCGAACGGGAGGAGCTCAATGGCCCATTTTGCAATCCGGCCCGTTGCATCACGGTTGTTTATGATATCGTTAAGAGGTACTTCGGAGGCCACTGTTATCGAACACTCTTGAAAGTAGTGTCGTAGCTTCCGAGATGCCATGAACACTGTGTATGCTATCTTTTGGTAATGCGGGTACCAGGATTTGCATGGTGTGAGGACAGTGGACACGTAGTAGACTGGTTTCTGGACAGGGAATTTGTGTCCGTCCGTTTCTCGTTCGACGACGAGGACTACGCTTACAACTTGGTGAGTTGCCGCGATGTATAACAACATTGGTTCGCCGATGTTGGGTGCGTCCAGGACCGGGTTTGTTGCCAGTATGGCTTTTATTTCTTCGAGTCCGGCCGTGGTGGCGTCCGTCCACTCGAAGTGTTCGGTGCACCGGAGGAGGCGGTAAAGGGGTAATGCCTTTTCCCCTAAGCGGGAGATGAAGCGGCTTAGAGCCGCTACACATCCAGTCAATTTTTGTATTTGCTTGAGATGTTTTGGAATATCCAATTGTGATAGAGCTCGGATCTTGGCTGGGTTTGCTTCAATTCCTCTACCAGATACGATGAAGCCCAAGAGCTTTCCGGCTGGTATGCCGAAAACGCATTTTTCTGGGTTAAGCCTAATTTCATATGTTTGGAGGTTATCGAACGTGAGCCTGAAGTCGTCTATTAGAGTTTCGACATGCTTGGTTTTGACGACCACGTCATCCACATATGCTTCAACCATTTTGTCGATCTGGTTGGCCAGACATGTCTGAATCATGTGCTGATATGTTGCACCGGCGTTTTTGAGCCCGAAGGGCATTGTGTTGAAGCAGAACGGTCCGTATGGGGTGATGAATGCCGTTGCGTCTTGGTCTGACTTTGCCATCTTGATTTGGTGGTAGCCAGAGTATGCGTCGAGGTAACACAATGAATCGTGTCCTGCGGTGGTGTCGATGATTTGATCAATGCGGGGGAGGGGGAAGAGATCCTTTGGGCAGGCCTTATTTAGGTGTTTGAAATCGACGCATAGGCGCCAGGATTTGTCCTTCTTTGGTACCATCACCTGGTTTGCTAGCCAGTCAGGATGTTTAATATCTCTGATGAATCCGGCTTCCAGTAATTTGGCTAGCTCTTCTCCCATGGCTTGTCTCTTAGGTTCGGAGAAACGACGAAGAGCCTGCTTAACAGGCTTGAATCCTTTTAGGATGTTCAGGCTGTGCTCGGCCAGCCTGCGTGGGATTCCTGGCATGTGTGAAGGGTGCTAGGAAAAACTGTCCCAATTTTCGCATAGGAATTCTCTTAGTGCGGCGTCTACATTAGGTTTTAGTTGTGCCCCGATAGATGCCGTTTTTGTAGTGTCCGTTGGATGGACTTGGAACTTGACTATTTCGTCTGCCGGCTTGAAGGAGGTGGACTTGGATCTTTTGTCGAGTATCACGTCGTCCCTATCCACCGTGGAGCGCAACACGGTTAGTTCCTCGGCTGCTAGGGCTTCGGATAATGCCTCGAGGGCCAGTGCGGCTGTCTTGTTTTCGGCACGGAGCACTGTGTCCGGATCACTAGCAAGAGTGATGATTCCATTGGGTCCGGGCATTTTGAGCTTCATGTACCCATAATGGGGTATAGCTTGAAAAATTGTGAATGCTTCTCGCCCTAGCAGAGCGTGGTATCCGCTGCTGAATGGGGCCACTTGAAATGTGACCTCCTCAGATCTGTAATTATCCGGCATGCCGAACACCACATCCAGTGTGATTTTTCCTGTACAGCACGCTTCCCAACTGGGGATTATTCCTCTAAAGGTTGTGTTGCTTCGCTCAATGCGGCTCCAGTCTATTTCCATTTTTCATAGGGTTTCCTCGTAGATGAGGTTCAATCCGCTGCCACCGTCCATGAGTACCTTGGTAAGTCGAACGCCGTCCACTATCGGATTGAGGACCAGTGCGGCTGGTGCTCAAGCTGTCCGGAATTTAGGTTCGCCACTGGCATTAATGGTGATAGCCTTGTCACTCCATGGATTTATTGTCGCTACCTGGTAGACTTCGGTAAGGCTGTGGAGCGTTTGTTTCCTCGCGTTGTTTGATGCGAAAGTCTCAAAGTCTGTTGACACCGTACTGGGGTGGTGCTCTGCGGATTCTGGAGTTAGAAGCTCCTCGCCACTTCTGGCCACCTGCCGGAGTATCCAACATGCTCTAAGGCAGTGAGTTGGTGTGGCGCCCTCTGTACTATGAATTTTACAGGGTCCATTGAGCCATCCCTCCAGTACGGTTCCATACCCTATAGAGGGTTTTTGTTTTTTGTTGTTTGGCCCAGGTGCCTGGCGATAATGCACCCTTTTGTTTCGGACTGGGATTGTATTCAGGGTTGGATTGTCCCAGAATTTTGTTTCGGTTTTCCAAACGCTTTCTGTCATGCAGTACTTTCGTACTATGGATGCCAAGTCGGCGAAGCGTGTAATTTCATGGCGACTTATGGCGTTGAGGATTCCGATGTCCGTGCAGTTGTTGCAGAAGAATGAAATTGCATCCCCCTCGCGGCAGTCCCTTATCCTATTCATAACCAGGAGGAATCTGGCCCAGTAATGGTGTACTGTTTCTCTGGGCTCTTGCCGAATTTTGGATAGATCCCTTATATTTGGGTGGGCGGGTGGATTTAAATCCGGAACCTCGCCCAACCTAAGACTCAGGGGCCAAGAAATTTCTGAACTTGGAAGCTTGGGTTCTTGGACGTTATCCAATGAATCAGGCCCACTGCCTGACTTTAGGTTCAGGGCTTGAGTGACGTCCTCCCCTCCGCGGATGTCCGGCTTGGAGGGATCAGGGATCCGGACACATCTGATCCTTAGGATGGGTGAAGATTCGCTGCATTGTTCCTCCACCACTTCAACGTGGTGGGTGACCTGGGGAGAGTCAATCTCTCACGGATCGGGTTTAAGCCCAATCTGGCCATGGTCTGTAGCGACTCCCAGGGCGGCGATGCGATCCAAGAGCTCGTTTAAGGAAGAGAGCTCCATCGGATCTAACTTCTCGACAAGTTCCGGGCTGACGTGGAGATTGCTTTCGATGACCCGAGAGGTCATCGTCGGCGTGGCGGCCGAACAGGCGGTCAATAAAAAACAGCCTAGCCAGAGAGTTTGGCCGACAGCCAAAGCTGCTTTAGCAACAGCGCCGTCTTTAAAGATGGGGTGCGGCATCCTTCCTGATGGTAACGACACAGAGGAACTCTCAATGAAAGCACCAATGTCGGTGTCAAGACCGGCGGATCTCGGGTAGGGGGTCCCAAACTGTGCGTCTAGGCGGATGGTAACAGGAGACAAGGGACACGATGTTTTTACCCAGGTTCGGGCCCTCTCGATGGAGGTAAAACCCTACTCCTGCTTGATTAATATTTATGATATGGGTAGTACAAGAGTTGATCTAACACGAGATCAGAGAGGCTAAACCCTAGAAGCTAGCCTATGGTATGATTGTTCTTCGTCCTACGGACTAAAACTCTCCGGTTTATATAGACACCGGAGAGGGCTAGGGTTACACAGAGTCGGTTATATTGGAAGGAGATCTACATATCGTATCGCCAAGCTTGCCTTCCACGCCAAGGAAAGTCCTATCCGGACACGGGACGAAGTCTTCAATCTTGTATCTTCATAGTCCGGGAGTCCGGCCAAAGGTCATAGTCCGGCCATTCGGACACCCCCTAATCCAGGACTCCCTCAGCCGCTAAGTCTTCGGCATCCGGACAGTCGACGATTTGATTTTTCTTAGTGAGAAATCTGTTCCAAAGCTTACGGGCCGACTCTCCGGGCTATTGTATTATGTGGCTTAAATCGTCTGCATCCGGACGTCGGACATAGGTCGCTTGGAAATTGGCCCTGAAAGCGTCCTCAAGTTCCTCCCAACTTCCAATTGAATTTTCGGGGAGGCTTTTCAGCCAGTGCTGAGCTGGCCCTTTCAACTTGAGGGGAAGGTATTTGATGACGTGGAGATCGTCCCCACGAGCCATGTGTATGTGAAGGATAAAATCCTCAATCCAGACCCCAGGGTCTGTCGTTCCGTCGTATGCCTCTATGTTCACGGGTTTGAATCCCTGTGGAAATTCGTGATCCAGCACCTCGTCGGTGAAACATAGGGGATGTGCAGCCCCTCTATACCTAGACATGTCGTGGCATGTTGTCGATGATTGTTGTATCCGGGTTTGATTCCGACTGGTATTTGATCAGTATGATCATTTTGGTGACCATAATCTTGTGCCGGAGTACGCCCTCTAGATCCATAGACGGACCTGGTTGCACCAGCCTTTTTGTCCGGGAGCTCGCGTAAATCGTGTGCGGCATCAGTGGCTGCTCTATTGCGGCCACTAAGTGGTTGGTCCGGCCGATTGGCCGTATTGTTCTTTGGCGGAATTGGCTCTGCAGCCTCATCGTCGAATTCTGGTAGCAGCTTGCGCTTTGGGTAGCTCTTTGTGTGGCGATCGTCGCCATATCTTTCTTCAGTGTCTAGCACTTTCTTCCATCTTCGGTTGAGCATATCCTGCGCGGTGTTAAGCCTTTGTTTCTGCTTCTTTAAGATCCTCACTGTGGCCATAAGCCTTCTGCGGAGGTCATCTTGTTCCAAACGTCTTTCCGGGATGATGAATGCATCGTCAACCGGACTGTCCTCCTCTCCGGAGGCAGTTTGATGAGTTCGGCCCTCGGGATTGCTATGGTCGGGCGTCTGCTCCGGGCTGTGTTCGGCATGACCTGGCTTATCCTGCTCCATCACTGGGTCCCTATGGTCGTTGTTTCCTTTGGAGTCGACCAGAGTATCATCCTTTTTTGCGTTGTTATCGCTATTTTTACTGTGACTGGACTTAGAGCGGCGCCTGCGCCATCGTTTTGACTTTTCTCCGGGGGGTTTGTCCTCCGTTATGTCCTTTTTGTCACCATTGTCTTCTTTAGGCGTATCCACCATGTAGACGTCATATGATGAAGTGGCAGTGCAGCACCCCGTGGGCGGTGGTTCCAGATCGTCCCCTGCATCGACTTCCATACCGTCGATGTTGTTGGCGTCGAAGTCAAGCATGTCTGTTAGGTCATCGACAGTGGCTATAAAGTGGGTGGTGGGTGGGCGATGATTTTCTTCGTCGTCCGCATCCCACCTAGGCTGGGTATAGTTCGGCCAAGGGTCTTCTGACAAAGAGAAAGACCTTAATGAATTTAGCACATCACCAAAAGGGGAGTGCTAAAAGATATCCGTGGCGGTGAACTCCATTACTAGAGCCCAGTAAGACTCGATGGGTCCGGGTATACACGGTTCGGAACCCATGTTCAGACACAAGTCCGGGGGTCCGGTGACGCTGATTCCCTTAACGATGAAATCTATGTTCGGCTCTACCGCTGAAGAGTATGCGACTTCCGTGGCGGGGGCCATCCGCCCGTCCTTGGACAACGCGATCTGCCTCTGAATTAGGTTCGAAGTAGCTGCAGGGGCGATATCCCGAATACTGTCCGACAGCAGATTTAAGTCAAGCTCATCGTGACTGTTCGACGCTCCTGACGCAGGCCCAAATCCGTCAAAGATTAAGTCTCTGCGGACATCGACCGTGTAGTTCAAGTTTCCGAATCTGACCTGATGGCCAGGGGCGTAGCTGTCGATCTGCTCTAGATGGCCAAGCGAATTGGCCCGCAGTGCGAAGCCGCCGAACACGAAGATCTGTCCGGGGAAAAAGTCTCACCCTGGACTGCGTTGTTGAAGATTGAAGGATCCATCAAGCATTATAGTGACGACACAGAGCAACTCTCAATGAAAGCACCAATGTCGGTGTCAAAACCGGCGGATCTCGGATAGGGGGTCTCGAACTGTGCATCTAAGGCTAATGGTAACAGGAGACTGGGGACATGATGTTTACCCAGGTTCGGGCCCTCTTGATGGAGGTAATACCCTACTTCCTGCTTGATTGATCTTGATGATAGTATTACAAGAGTTGATCTACCACGAGATCGTAGAGGCTAAACCCTATAAGCTAGCCTATGGTATGATTGTTCTTGTCCTACGGACTAAACTCTCCGGTTTATATAGACACCGGAGGGGGCTAGGGTTACACAGAGTCTGTTACAGAGAAGGATATCTATCATCCATATCACCAAGCTTGCCTTTCACGCGAACGAGAGTCCCATCCGGACACGGTACAAAGTCTTCAATCTTGTATCTTCATAGTCCAACAGCCCGGCTGTCCGGATACCCCCTTATCAAGGACTCCCTCACGGACCTTTTCGCTTCAGCCTCCGGACCCGACAGTCCGAAGTGTATCCGAATACCCGCTCACTTATGTAAACCGGGGTACGCGTGGAAACGAGGCGTAGGGGTCATAAGTGCTTGAACAGACAAGTACCCAAGTAGTTATGTTATATTACATGGATAGTAAGAAACATCTTCCAGAGAGAATAGTCCGTTAAGGGTTCCTTTCCCTGGGTACGCATGCATTTATGTGCATGCCTGAACTACAAACAGAGATGCAAGATACAAAACATCTGGGGATTTATATTGTAAATAAGTAAAAAACATCTTTTGTTCACTGACCGAATATTCCCTTAAGAACGCTAGCTTTTGGCTTCACCCAGTCTGAGGTACGCATCCGGCTGACCCGGTGGTAATAATCGCAGAGGTGCTCCCCTTATGCGCTAGCCGAATTAACGGGAACGTAGGGCATAAACACAAGAGCCAGGTGAGGGAGTCCTGGATTAGGGGGTATCCGGACAGCCGGACTATATACATCGTCCGGACTATTGAAGCGTGAAGATACAAGACTCAAGGCTCCGGCCCGTGTCCGGATGGGACTCTCCTTTGCGTGGAAGACAAGCTTGGCGATCTGGATATTATATTTCCTTCCTTGTAACCGACTCCATGTAAACCCTAGCCCTCTCCTGTGTCTATATAAACCGGAGAGGATGGTCCTTAGAAGGCCGATCACCATTACAATCATACCATCATAGGCTAGCTCTTAGGGTTTAGCCTCTACGATCTCGTGGTAGATCTACTCTTGTACTACTCATATCTTCAATATTAATCAAGCAGGAAGTAGGGTTTTACCTCCATCGAGAGGGACCGAACCTGGGTAAACATTGTGTCCCTTGCTTCCTGTTACCATCAGCCTAAGACGCACAGATCAGGACCCGCTACCCGAGATCCGCCGATTTTGACACCGACATTGGTGCTTTCATTGAGAGTTCCTCTGTGTTGTCGCTTCGAGGCCTGATGGCGTCTTCAATCGACAACAACACAGTCCGGGGGGAGACTTGTCTCCCCGGACAGATCTTTATGTCCGGCGGCTTCGCACTGCGGGCCAATTCGCTTGGTCATCTGGAGCAGATTGACAGCCGCACCCCTGGCCACCAGGTTAGATTCGGAAACTTGTACTACACGGCGGATATTCGCGGGGACTTGATCTTCGACGAATTCAGGCCTGTGCTAGAAGCGCCAGACAGTCACGACGAGCACGGCCTAGACCTGCTGTCGGACAATGCTCGGGATACCATCCCTGCAGTAGCCCCAGATCTAAACCCGGAACAGGTTGCGTTGCCTAAGGACGGAGGGGTGGACCCTGCCCCACGAGCCGCATATTCATCGGCGGTGGAGCCGAACACATGTCTCACTTCTATTGAGGCCTATAACCTCGGGCCCCTGGACTCGTATCCGGTTGTTGGTCCCGGTCCGCATACCCTCGAGCCAGTCGGGCCAGGTTGGGCTCCGATAATGGAGTTTACCGCTACGGACATCTTCCTGCACTTTCCCTTTGGCGACATGCTAAACTCATTAAAGTCTCTCTCTTTGTTAGGAGACTCTGGGCCGAACTATGTCCGGCCTGAGTTGGAAGCAGGAGACAAAGGAATTCGTTGCCCACCCACCACCCACTTCATTGCCACGATCGATGATTTAACCGACGTTCTTGACTTCGACTCCGAAGACATCGATGATATGGACGACGATGCAGGAGAAGCTTCAGAATCTCTGGGGCGCAGGACTACTACCTTGTCACACGATATATACATGGTGGATACGCCCAAGAAGGACGAGGCGATAATTTGGACGATAAAACACCCGGGCAAAAGCCAAAACGGCAGTGCAGATGCCTCTCAAAGTCCAGCAACAGTAAAAAAAGCGACAAGAGCGCAAGAAGGATCGATATACCAGTAAACCCCGAAGGAAGTAACAACCACATGGACCCAGCGATGGAGCAGGACGAGCCAGGTCACGCCAAACCGAGTTCGGAGCAAATACCCGATCACAATGATTCGGAGGGACGAGCTCATGAAACCGCCCCAGAATAGGAACACAGTCCGGACGACGACATTCACCATTCCGGACGAACGAGTGGAACGAGACAACCTCCACCGAAAGCTTATGGCCACAACAAGAAGTCTAAAGAAGCAGAAACAACGGCTTAAAGCCGCACAGGAAAAGCTCAGTCGCAGATGGAATAAAGTGCTAGACACTGAAGAAAAGATATGGCGACGATTGCCATACAAAAAGCTATCCAATACGCAAGCTACAGCCAGAATTCGACGACGAGGCCGTTCCACCAAAGAATAATACGACCAGGAGACTAGACGTACTGCTTCACAACCACAACAGAGTGGCTACTGACACCATGCACGATCTATGTGAGCATCTGGATAAGAAAGCCGGTGCGGCCAGGTCCATCTACGGATCTAAAAGACACACCCCAGCGAGGGACTATGGTCACCCAAATGCTCATACAAGCCAAATACCAGTTCAGAATAAGCACCAGACACAACAACAGCCTACTACATGCCACAACGCGCCCAGATACAGAGGGGCTGCTCACCCCCTCTGCTTCACGAAGAAGTACTGGACCATGAATTCCCACAAGGCTTTAAACCTGTGAACATAGAGGCATACGACGGAACGACAGACCCAGGGGTCTGGATCGAGGATTTTATCCTGCATATTCACATGGCTCGTGGGGATAACCTCCATGCCATCAAATACCTTCCCCTCAAGTTGAGGGGACCAGCTCGACACTGGTTGAAATGCCTCCCCGAAAATTCAATCGAGATTGGGAGGAACTCAAGGACGCTTTCAGGGCCAACTTTCAAGGGACTTATGTCTGGCCTCCGGATGCAGATGACCTAAGTCACATAATCCAACAGCCCGGAGAGTCCGCCCGCAAGCTTTGGAATAGATTCCTCACTAAGAAGAATCAAATTGTCGACTGTCCGGACGCCGAAGCTTTAGCAGCATTCAAACACAGCATCCGCGATGAGTGGCTCACCCGGCACCTCGGCCAAGAAAAGCCAAGGACAATGGCAGCCTTAAAAGGCCTTATGACCCGCTCTTGCGAGAGTGAAGATAGCTGGTTAGCCCGTAAAGGCACCAGCGACCCCAACACATCCGAAATAAGGGATGACAATGGGAAGCCACGGCGTAATAAACACAAACGCCAAAACAAGTAAGAGATCCCGGATAACACAATGGTCAATGCCGGATTCAGGGGCTCTCGACCTGATCAGCAAAAGAAGCCATTTAAAGGCAGTAAAGAGGGACCGTCCGATCTGAACAGAGTCTTGGACAGACTATGCCAAATTCATGGCACCCAGGAGAAACCTACGAACTACACACATAGAGAATGCTGGGTCTTCAAGCAGGCCGACGAATTAAATGCCGAACACAAGGGGAGGGAAACACCAATTGAAGACGAGGACGAACCTCGCCAGCCGAACACTGGGGGACAGAAAAATTTCCCGCCAGAGGTTAAAATAGTAAACATGATCCACGCGACTCATGCATTCACGAGAAGGCACGAATGCGCGCTCAGAGATGCGCACGATGTAGAGCCCATCATACTCACATCTGACTTCTGGATGTCTCGTCCGATCACTTTCGATCACATGGACGGCCGAACTAGTATTCGGCGCGGAGGATCAGAGGCCTTGGTGCTTGACCCAATAATCGACGGATACCATCTCACCCACGTCCTCATGGACGGCGGCAGTAGTCTCAATTTAATATACGAGGACACTATCCGCAGAATGGGGATAAACCCATCCAGTATTAGCCAAAGCAGCACCACCTTTGAAGGGGTGATACCAGGCGTGGAAGCTTACGGCAGGGGCTCCGTCGTGCTGGAAGTAACATTCGGCTCCCCAAGCAATTTCAGAAGCGAAGAATTATTCTTCACCATCGCACCCTTCCAAAGCGGCTATCACGCATTGCTCGGAAGAACGGCCTTCGCCTGCTTCAACGCATTCCCGCACTATGGCTACCTTACACTCAAGATGCCCGGTCCACGTGGCGTCATCACCGTTAGCGGAATCACAGAGCGCTCCTCATGCGCAGAGGAACACGCGATGGCCCTGGCGGCCGGACTGTAAGCGGCCTACAATATCAATAAACATGACTAGTCATTACGACCACAGACACGGTTAGACGGGTCCGGTAGCCCGGATTAAACTGAACCAGGGCACCGTACATGTAATCCCATAACGGATACCAGGGGCTGTAAATATTTAATGCAGCCCCACAGCTGGCTCAACCTTACTGGCAGGCCAACATCTTACACTTTTATTATCAAATCGCATACTTACGTTGTACACTCCTATGAGTTTTCTTTTTTTTCACAGACAACGTTCGCGCGATACCCTTCCAGGATACGGCACGACGGAGAGAAAGGTGCAGATGTGCAACAGGGCCCCGTTCAACAGGTTTCTTTTTAGAATAAGCCCCTGTGTAAACCTCTTCTACTGCCTCTTGTTGTTTAACCATCCCATGGGTTCCATACCCACAGAGGATACTGCCGTTATTGGCATTTCGCCACGACAGATTAAAACACACGTACCTAGAAATTTAGGGCTTATAATAGGCTCTCGTCAGCCTATTTTCTTTTACAAAGACCGAATACCCTCAGGAGTGTTCGGCATCACGAGTTTGGACGTATATGCATCAGCTCTGAATCCTGTCTTTGGTCAAATGTTGGGTTTGCCGCCTTATGTTCCATTATTATCGGCTAAGGAAGGCCAAAGGAGAACTACTGCGATTGTGCCCTGGTTATTCCCGATGAGCACCTCAGTAGAGAAAGTCGAAAACTGACTGTCATGATACATCGAGAGACTGTTCAACCACTCGAAGACTCACAGGAATCTCTAGGATTCCTCCGCATTAACGAAGGGCCGTTTCCCGGCCATGTACACACGCACCCGTATTCGGATGCACGCGAATGTACCAGGGGCTACATAGTAGCCCCACCATTAGACCCCCATGGCTAAGTGAAAGTGTTACAGCTATATAGTCCGGTTGCCTAGTTCGACGTGCGATCACCTCCTTAATGGACCAAGACGTTGGATCAAGTGTGATTAAGCATATTTCTCGCGAACACCCCCGCATTGTATGCGTGGGGGCTGAAGCCAACGAGTGCTAACTTTCGGACTATTCATATCTATATAAAAACGACCACAAAGGGGACACAATTATACTTCCGGGCAAAAAGTATAAATATAGCCTCATAATCAAAATAAACATTGTTTTTACAATTATTCGACTTATCACTCGAACAAGACATTCTTCAAGCACTGCGCCTCTATTAGGCGGGCACCCTCTGTGACCTGCGCCAAGTAGTGCTCGGCCGGATATTGGCCTCCCGCCGGATCCTGGGTCGCTATAATGGTGGCCTCCATATCTGTCCAATAGGGTTTAACGCGGGCAAGAGCCATCCGCGCACCCTCTATGCACGCCGACCTCCTCATGGCGTCAATCCGAGACACGACCCCAAGGAATTGCTAAACTAAACCAAAGTATCTGTCCGAATCAGGCCCCTTCGGCCAAAGATGGTCTATTACAGACCGCATTGCAAGCCCGGACAGCCTATGGAGCTCCGCCACAGCAGCCACCTTCTCATTTAGCGGGAGCGGGCGAGTGGGAGCATTGAACTACGACCAGAAAAGCTTCTCCACTTCTTTATCACCTTGACCCTCTAAGAACTTGACAGCGTCAGCTGTACTATTCTCCAAGTCCACATATGCGTCTGCAGGACTCCAGCGCCCAGCCAGGGGAGCATACTTCGGATCCAAAAACCTCGTCCGCAGTAAGTAGGAGCCCCCGCCACAATTTTGTCAGCCTGTTAGTGCTCCTCCCGCATACACCGGATTTCGGTCCTCATCTCTTTGGCGGCATTGAGTGCCTTCTCTAGCTCGGCTGAACTAGCCTTATTCTCCTTTTCAAGGAGTACATACCGGTCGGCGGCATTTTCAACTCCCCAGCCATTTCGGCTATCTTTTCCTCGCTTTGGCGATGAGCAGCCTGATCGGCTCTCAATTCTTCGGCCGCCTTTAGGGCAGCCGCATTGCTAGCCCGAGCTTGTTCCTTGGCCTGAGCAAGTTCCGCCCTCAGGGCCTCCACGGCAGCAGCACCATCTATAGTACAAACACATTGCATTAATATTATACCCCTCTCGCATTTTCCTATGCATCATAATAAGGGAAGCAGAGCACATACCCTGTGACTCTTCAAGCCGTTTGTTTACCAGCGTGATATCGGCATCATTAGATCCGATCTGCCTCCTCAGTTCGGCAACATCAACAGACTGGTCGGCTGTCGGATCCTTATATACCTGCGCACATGTACGGCGCAACAATTACTATGTGATCCCCCGTTTGCCGCCTATGGCGGGCAACCAGAGTCTCATGGGCTACTATCCATAGGGAGCACACCTAGCGCGTGCTTCATAACCAAAAAATCGTGCATTTTTCACTACATACCTCAAAGCCTTTGAGCAGGCTTGTAAATGCCTCATTCAAACCGCTTGTAGAGGACGAAATCTTCATGAGCACCGTGCTCATTAAAGAACGGTGCTCCTCTGAGAGCGCAGCTCGCTCCAGAAGGTCTGTCAGTACGTCCACCCGGACATCGAACTGTGTCGGACCCTTCTCACCGCCTCCCGTGGGAGCCAAACGTTCCGGGGTCAGGGCGACTGACGTGTTAGCTTCTGGCGTCGGCAGATCCGGACTCCTCCGTGATGACACCTCAGTGTCGCCTGCTTCATGAGGCAGAGAGGTGGGCGGGGTCTCACTCTCCATCATCTCCGGAGGAATATCCCCAAAGACGAACTCTGTTGAGAAGAGCTGCTCGCCGGACTGCAAAAGACGAAGTCCCGGTTATGAATCTCGGAGAAACACCCTACCTTCGTATTAACGATCAACTTACAGCTCGGTGGAGGGCAGGCCCGTTGGTGGGCATGACGCGGTGAGGGTGCCCGTCACGGCAGAGCCCCCTGGTGATACCTTCTTCCCTTGTTTGGGCATCTCCGCCTCCAAGTCTTCGGAGGCGGCCCTCTTCCTCCCGCAGGGGGGGGAGGCTTCAACCTCCACTTCCCGACTATCCTCTGTAGGAGAGGTAGCGATTCACCCGGTCTGGATGCATAGTGTGTGAAGTTCGGCTTCACTGCCCTTTCCTTCGCCTTTCCCTGAGGGGATTTTGCTGAGCGCCCGGCCAAGCATCTTGGCAATGGTTGGACCAGGCGAACCTTCAGGAAGTGGCATCAGACACCTGATTCTCTCCGCCTTGTTGAGCCATTCCTGGCCATGGAAGGATTTTCAGAATAATAGTTATGATAAATATAAATGGAGTGTCCAGCTTTAAGGTTACTTACATGGGAATCTAGGCGATTGCATCTTAGGTACGCATCCTCGGTGGTGTCCGGACACTTTACTTGTGGTCTGAAGAATAATTTACACATCCCTTCGAGCTTCAGGATGAAGAAGTGCTTAATAGTCCGCGGACCCTCCGGATTAAACTCCCACATCGAAGAGGCCGACGTTTGCACGGCAACATCCGTCGGATTAGCATCACTTGAATTATGCTGACAAGATTTATGTCCCTCTCAATAAGCTCCCGGATGCAATTCTACAGTTCTGGTACATCACCAGCGGGCCCCCAATTCCGTCCTACGTCGGTCCAAGACGCCAACTGTGACAGAGGGCCCGAGCGAAACTCGGGGGCGGCTACCCACTTTGTGCCTCTGGGAGCTGTAACATAAAACCACCTCTGTTGCCATACATCAGATAATTCCGGGAAAGAACCCTCTGGCCATGGGGCATCAACGTTCCTGCTTATTATGGCACCTCCGCACTTTGCATGTCGCCCCTCGATCATCTTCGGCTTCACATTGAAGGTCTTGAGCCATAAGCCGAAGTGTGGGTTGACGTGGAGAAAAGCCTCGCACACAATAATGAATGACGAGATATGGAGGATAGCTTCTGGAGCCAGATCATGAAAATCTAACCCATAGTAGAACATGAGCCCCCTCACAAAGGGGTCGAGGGTGAGGTCCAGGCCTCGGAGGAAGTGTGGGACAAACACAACGCTCTCATTGGGCTCCGGCGTAGGGATACCTTGCCCTGGAGCAGGAAGCCTGTGCTGAATGTCGGCGGTCAGATATCCGACCTCCCTAAGCTTCATAACGTCCTCCTCCTGGATCGAGGAGGCCACCCACCGGCCTTTTGCGTCGGATCCGGACATGTTGGAGGATCTGGGGTCTTGGAGCTTGGGCCTTGAGTGTTAGAACTCGAGGTGCGAGAAGGAGCAAGGGAGGGGGAAAAGAGGCGTAGGCCTTGACCCCTTTATAAAAGGGATGAATATCAAGAGTCCTCAGCGTGACCGCTTGAGACTCATCTAAAATACACAGAGTCATACCAACGGTCGCCGTAGGGTCACACATGCCCATATTGATGAAAGATCCCGTAATAAGAGGAACACGATCTCTGCTTTGGCAGGACGTGCCAATAAAACCGCCTCGCAAAGCGAGTTGAGGTGGAGCAGGAAACATCGGTTCGTGTTGGACCAGGCCACGATGCAAGAGCACAATGTATGAAGATTTCCAACATAACGGATTTATGCTATGTTCCCTACAATGGTGTGTGAAGATCATCTTCCAGAACCGGACACTATTCGTCGTATCAGATCTGGACACGGATTACGTGTTCGATAATTACCCTAGAGTATTCGGAGAAGGAACCCACCTTGCAATGCCGAAGACAAGATTGCGCGTCGGACTCACCGTTATTGAAGCCTGGTTCAGGGGCTACTGAGGGAGTCCTGGATTAGGGGGTATCCGGACAGCCGGACTATATACATCGTCCGGACTATTGAAGCGTGAAGATACAAGACTCAAGGCTCCGACCCATTGAGGGAGTCCTGGATTAGGGGGTCTCCAGACAGCCGGACTGTATACATCGTCTGGACTATAGAAGCGTCAAGATACAAGACTCAAGCCTTCGGCCCGTGTTCGGATGGGACTCTCCTTTGCGTGGAAGAGAAGCATGGCGATCCGGATATTATATTTCCTTCCTTGTAACCGACTCCATGTAAACCCTAGCCCTCTCCGGTGTCTATATAAACCGGAGAGGATGGTCCTTAGAAGGCCGATCACAATTACAATCATACCATAATAGGCTAGCTCTTAGGGTTTAGCCTCTACAATCTCGTGGTAGATCTACTCTTGTACTACACATATCTTCAATATTAATCAAGCAGGAAGTAGGGTTTTACCTCCATCGAGAGGGCCCAAACCTGGGTAAACATTGTGTCCCTTGCTTCCTGTTACCATCAGCCTAAGACACACAGATCGGGACCCCCTACCCGAGATTCGCCGGTTTTGGCACCGACATTGGTGCTTTCATTGAGAGTTCCTCTGTCGTCGCTTCGAGACTTGATGGCGTCTTCAATCGTCAACAACACGGTCCAGGGTGAGACTTTTCTCCCCGGACAGATCTTTGTGTTCGGCAGCTTCGCACCGCGGGCCAATTCGTTTAGCCATCTGGAGCAGATCGACAGCTACGCCCCTGGCGACCAGATCAGGTTCGGAAACTTGAACTACATGGAGGATATTCGCGGAGACTTGATCTTCGACGGATTCGGCCCTATGCCAGGAGCACCAGACAGTCACGACAAGCATGGCCTAGACCTGCTATCGGACAATGCTCGGAACATCATCCCTGCAATAGCCCCAGATCTAAATCCGGAATAGGTTGCGTTGCCCAAGGACGGAGGGGTAGACCCCGCCCCGCAGGCCGCATACATATTGGCGGTGGAGCCGAACACAGGTCACGTCTCTATGGAGGCCTGTATCCTCGGGCCCCCGGACTCATATACGGTCGTTGGTCCCGGTCCGCACACTCTCGAGCCAGCCAAGCCAGGTTGGGCTCCGGTAATGGAGTTCACCGCTGCGGCCATCTCTCAGCACTCGCCCTTTGGCGACATGCTGAACTCATTAAAGTCTCTCTCTTTGTTAGGAGGCTCTGGGCCGAACTATGTCTGGCTTGAGTGGGAAGCAGGCGATGAAGAAATTCGCTGCCCACCCACCACCCACTTCATTGCCACGATCAATGATTTAACTAATGTGCTTGACTTCGACTCCGAAGACGGTATGGACGATGATGCAGAAGGCGTATAGGAGCCACCGCTCAAAGGGCGGTGGACAACCACCTCTTTACATGATATATATATGTTGGATACTCCGAAGGAAAGTAATGGCGATGAGGCAACGGAGGACAACCCTCAGAGGGACAAGCCAAGTATGGGCGTCTTCGGCGCCACTCCAAGCCCCGCTACATCAATGCCGGCCCCGGAGAGGAAAGCAATCCGGACAGTGTCGAAGAGGAATACAGCCCTAATCAGCCTACCTTCAAGTAGGCCGGACATGCCACAGTGGGATACTTGGAGAGGGACAATCATACATCCCCCTCCGAAGAAGAGGTAAGCCTCGGCAACAAAGAATTCATCATACCTGAAGATCCAGTGGAACAAGTTCGCTTCAAGCAACGGCTCATGGCCACGGCAAGGAGCCTGCAAAGGTAGCAAGAGCAGCTTAAAGTCGACCAGAATTTGCTAATGGATAGGTGGACCAAGATCCTGGCCACCGAAAAGTGCGGACTCGACCGCCCTAACAAAGGGCATATGCGGCAAAACTGGTTACCTCAACCCAAGCAGGCGATCCAAAGGCACACAAGCCGACGTCCGCACACCACTACAGTCCAAGACAGCAACAAGGATACACGAAGAGGCATCCTCAAGCCTCGGCGCAATGGCCATAAACGTCATGTCAGGGAAGCTGTTGCCAAGTCCAGCAACTCCCAGTCCGGTCAACGGACAAAGAACATCTCAAGCCTATTCAGTCCAAGCTACAAACTCGATCAACCTTGTGAAATTGACGGTACTCCAAGAAAGACGGTAAAACACACCAATAGAGAATGCCGGATCTTCAAAACAAAGAGACCGGTCGTGTGCCAAAAACAATGAAGGGAGGCGTCTAGTCAAGAGACCCCCCCAGGGCACAACAGTACGGCCGATCGCCCCCCTATCATACAAACCATGGAAATTCAATCGCCGTACACCCAGACCTAGTTGTCCAGGGGCTCCATAACACATAAAGCCATTGTGGGTATAAATTTACAAATAACACCTTCTACAAGATGTCGGGCGCAAAGGCCAAGTTCATTGGCCCACCGCCCTAACGGTCATTGTCAGATGACCAAAAAATGCCGCATCATCGGTGCATTTCCCTCATACGGTAGCTCACCGTCTGCTAACGGGATGAACCACATTGTCTAGATTCCACGTGGTAAGCCGTAAGGCCAACACCAGTGATATATTCACGCCTACGTACAAGGCCAAACCCGGCCACTATAGCGGAAATCATACAGCTGCCGGAGTAACAAGTCAGGCATGCCTATCAATATTTTGATATGACAGCCAACTATCCGGACACCAACTGAGGAGTCCGGGCTACTTCTTGGAATAGCGGCTGGGGTCACCAGGGTCAGATCAGGAACCTTTAGACCAACCACGGGAGGACGCTCGGCTGCCTCCAAGCATTTACCTTCACAAACTAACTTTTATGCAGAACAGGATTGGCGGCGTGGCATCGGCCCGGACACACAAGGACAGGACCATGCAGGTAGAAGGCAATTCATATTCACTTTCAATCCATTCACATCCCCCTCCAGTCCGGCCATCACAGGTTCCGCCAAAAACCATTCCTTTTTCATAATCATAAATCGCACTCATATGCATAGACAAACCACCCTACTGCACTGTGCAGACTTAATAACATGCACCGGCCATCGTTTATCGTCGACGCCTCTTTGCCACAATAAGGCAGCCATGCTTCGTGTTACGCCTGGTTATGCCAGGGGCTTCACGGTACGACAACAAAGTCCGACCACCTTCTCGGTCGCTCGGCACCCCGAACTTATAGCACTATATGCATCAGCTCTGAATCATGTCTTGCATCATTGGTTGGGTTTGCCCGGCTCCCATGTTTTGTTACCTTACGTTCCGTTCCGTCGGCTAAGGTAGCGCTGGGAGAACTACTGTGATTGTGTCCCGGTTCTACCGGACGAGCACCTCAGTAGAGAAAGCCGAAAACCGACTGTCATGATACAGCGAGAGCTGGTCAGCTGTTCGAGAGGTTGTAAAATCCTTAAAGATTTACTCCGCACAACGCCATCATAAATGCAGACTGCGACGGATCGGTCTCCCGATCAGGCGCCACTATAGCCCTTAGTTCGGCTTTCCAAACACTAGGGGCTGCGCCGACCATACTCGAATTCCTATGGCTAAGTGAGAGTAGTAAAGCCCTATAGTCCGATTGCCTGGTTCGTGGTGAGCAACACCTCCTCCTAAGGACCCAATCATGGGATAAAGAGTGTTCAGAAATATCCTGAACACCCCCGTACTTCTCACGTGGGGGCTGAAGCCGACGACTGGCCAACTCTCAGAATTTACATACAATAAACAGCCGCGCGGGAAGAACATATGTTCACACAAAATAGGCAATACATAATAAAAGTGCCATTATCCCATATTACAAACATTGGCAAGAATGCCCTCAGGGAAATATAATGTCTTTGGTGCACTTATCCGCCGCCAGGCGGGCACCCTTCATTACACCTTCATAATACAGTTCGGGCTTGCGATGCTCCTTACCCTTCGGTGGCCCCTCAGTTATCAGCTTCTCCGCATCAAGCTTCCCCCAATGCACTTTTGCATGGGCAAGCGCCATGCGAGCACCTTCTATATAGACTGATCGCTTGATAGAATCAAGCCAAGGACAGGTGCCCACAATCCGCTTCACGAGCCTGAAGTAACTGCTTGGAATTGGCTCTGCAGGCCGCAGCCGGATAATCAAGTCCTTCATGGCTAGTTCGGCCGCCTGGTGCAGTTCGACCAGCTGCTTCAGCTGATCGATAAAAGGCACCGGATAGTTCAGCGCCAGATACTGCGACCAGAAGTTCCTCTCCGCAGACTCCCTCTCCTCGGTCCGATATAATTGGGCAGCATCTGATATGCTGCGAGGCAGATCCGCAAACGCCCCTGCAAAAATCAGGAATTCAGCTTGCCGCTTAGAGTTCTCCGCATTATAACGTAATAATGGCCATAGATACAATAGGCCTTACCAGCCGCAACTTTCCGAGCCTCCTGAATGCCCCGTACAGCACCTCGGGCTTCTTCTCGTGCATCTTCCGCGGCTTGAAGAGCTTGGGCGAGTTCGGATTCTTTCCCTACTAGACTCTGCTCCATGCTCTCGCTTTTCGTCACAGGCTCCAGGAGCTTCCGCTCAGCTGTAACGACCCTGGCCTCGTGTTTTTCATGAAGCACCTGTTCGGCGGCTGCCTTCTCGCGGGCATCAGCCGCCGCCTTTTTCAGCGCCTCATATTCAGCACTCGCTCCTAAGGTGTATGACATAAATACTTTTCAATAAGCACACTTATTCATTTGTGCACAATGCAAGACAATGTTTAAACATACCTTGCTTCTCCTCTAATTGCTTCTTCACACAGCCAAGTTCTTCTTCGGCCCATTCCAGGCTCTGCTTCAGTTCGGACACTTCCGCATCATGAGCGACAGTTCTCTCCGTAGACGCCTGTTTTCAAACAAATGGGTATACATCATTAAACAAAGGTTCCCATTACAATAGAGGGTTTGATCCCCTAGCTGGCTCTCTTTTACCGGACAGTGTATCAGGGGCTACTCCTCATATCATGATGATTCTTTAAAGGTTCCTTAGAAACCATACCTCAAAAGCCTTTATAAGGCCAAGACATGACTCGTTTAGCCCGCTTTCGGCAGCCTGAATCTTTCCAACCATCGTACCCATAAGGGTCCGATGTTCATCAACGACGGACGCGTTCCTTAACACTATCAATAGACCACTCGGCATCTCTGCGTAGACAGAGGTTGCCAGCGGAGTAGCCAAACCTCCCTCCGTGGAAGGTGGCCGCTCGCTCGATCCTGGAGCCCTAGAGGCCTCCCGAACCTTATCCGGCTCTGAGCCTCTTTGAGACGACACCTCGGTGTCGCCCCCGGACTTCGAAAAAGGAGTCCCCGGAGGCATCTCGCTCGCCACAACATTCGAGCTCAACGAATCCTCCGATGAGGACTATCCGGCAGGAGACCTCGCTGGGATGTATGAGATGTGGCGACAGTTAAAACTACTATGCCCAGACGACCCTGGATACATAGGCATATTCGGATTTCGGTTACTTACAATTTTCCCAGGGGCTGGGCCTCGGGATCCCACTCCGGGCTGTTATCGGCAGGCGGGGTGGATGCCTATGGAGGGGAACCTCGCCCCCTCTTGGGCGATTCGGGCTCCATGGATGGGGAAGCTGCATGCTTCTTCCCGCCTGCAGAGAGAGGCTTGTCCTCCTCTACTTCCTCCTCTTCGTCTTTGGAAGAAGGGGCATCGCTGGAGTCTTTGGATCTGGCATCTGAAGCCTCGTGACAATGGAGGCCACTCCGGGTCTTCTTGACCTTCTTGGAGGCCTCCTTCTTGGGTGCCTCATAAGGTGCAGGGACCAACATCTTCGTTAGAAGAGGTCCGGCCGATTCCTCCGGCAGTGGGGCCGGATATTGTATCCGCTCCACCTTCTTTATCCATCCCTGAGGTCACGACGAAGCATGATTAGAATTTTCCCTCAGGACATGCCAACTGAAGCATGAATGGACAGGGCGTGGCTGTAACTTACTGGGGTTGGAGAATGGGATAATTCATACCCCCGATCCTCGGTGGAATCCGGCCATTTGCTGGACTTGAAGAGCACCTTCCAGATATCCTCGTGGGAGGAATCATAGAGCTCCCGGAGGGTTTGGTGCTCGGCTGGGTCAAACTCCCACAAAGTGCAGGCTCGATGCTGGCAAGGGAGAACCAGGCGAACTAGCATCACCTGGACCACGTCAACAAGTTTGACGTCCATGTTAACCATACTCTGAACGCGCGTCTGGAGCAGTGACAACTCATCGGACGAGCACCAGTTCGGGACCTTCTTGGGCCAGGACGTGAGCCACAGTGGAGTTCCAGATCTGAACTCAGGAGCTGCAGCCCACTTTTCGCCGCGTGGTTCGGTGATATAAAACCACTGCTGCTGCCACTCCTTGACGGAGTCATTGAAAGTGCCCTTCGGCCAAACTACCTTGGGAATTTTGCTCACCATGGCGCAGCCGCACTAGGCGTGTTCGCCACTCACCACCTTGGGCTTCACATTGAAAATCTTCAGCCACATGCCGAAGTGAGGTAGAATCCGGAGGAAGGCCTCGCATGCGACGATGAACGTCGAGATATTGAGAAAAGAGTTGGAGGAAAGATCATGATAATCAACCCCATAGTAATACATGACTCCACATACAAATTGGTGGAGGGGAAACCCGAGCCCACGGACAAAATGGGGAAGGAACACGACTCTCTCGTGAGGCTCCGGAGTAGGGACAACCTGTCCCGCCGGTGGGAGACGGTGGCCAATCTTCTTGGCCAGATACCCGGCTTCCCCGAGCCTCTTGATATCCTTCTCCTGGACGGTAGAGGCCATCCATTTGCCTCCTGCTCCGGATCCGGACATCTTTGGAAAACCTCTCTTCGATGAAAAAATAGAGCGCTTGGGCGTTAGGGCTCGAGCAGAGGAGAAGGCGTGGGTAAAAGGGGAGGAGACCTTGTCTCTTTATAAGAGAATGTAAGAGCTTCTTGCACCTCCCCACTTGCCTGGTGGAACCCACTCACCTCCCACTCGCCGCGATTAGCGGTGCAGTTGGATTACCCATACCCGTATTGATGAGAATCCCGTAATAAGGGGACATGATCTTTGCTTCGACAAGACATGCTAAGGAAACTGCCTCGCAATATACGCTGAGGCTGGGCGTGGGAAAACGGCTTGGATAATGACCTGACCGTAATGGTGTATCGTGTCGTCTAAAAAGTTGTCAGCTGAAGTATCATTCTCTCTACGGTGGTATGTGAAGATCATTTTGCAGATCCGGACACGGCCTACGTGTTCGACAATAAACCTTGGAGTATTCGGAGAAGGAACCTGCCTTGCAATGCCGAAGACAAGACTGCGCGTTGGACTCATCATCATTGAAGCCTGGTTCAGGGGCTACTGAGGGAGTCCTGGATTAGGGGGTATCCGGATAGCCGGACTGTATACATCGTCCGGACTATAGAAGCATCAAGATACAAGACTCAAGACTTCGGCCCGTGTCCGGATGGGACTCTCCTTTGTGCGGAAGACAAGCTTGGCAATCCGGATATTATATTCCCTTCCTTGTAACCGACTCCATGTAAACTCTAGCCCTCTCCGGTGTCTATATAAACCGGATAGGATGGTCCTAAGAAGGCCGATCACAATTACAATCATACCACCATAGGCTAGCTCTTAGGGTTTAGCCTCTACGATCTCGTGGTTGATCTACTCTTGTACTACACATATCTTCAATATTAATCAAGCAGGAAGTAGGGTTTTACCTCCATCGAGAGGGCCCAAACCTGGGTAAACATTGTGTCCCTTGCTTCCTGTTACCATCAGCCTAAGACACACAGATCGGGACCCCCTACCCGAGATCCGCCGGTTTTGACACCGACACCCGTGTCCCGATGGGACTCTCCTTTGCGTGGAAGACAAGCTTGGCGATCCGGATATTATATTTCCTTCCTTGTAACCAACTCCATGTAAACCCTAGCCCTCTCCGTTGTCTATATAAACCGGAGAGGATGGTCCTTAGAAGGCCGATCACAATTAAAATCATACCATCATAGGCTAGCTCTTAGGGTTTAGCCTCTATGATCTCGTGGTAGATCTACTCTTGTACTACTCATATCTTCAATATGAAGCAAGCAGGAAGTAGGGTTTTACCTCCATCGAGAGGGCCCGAACCTGGGTAAACATTGTGTCCCTTGCTTCCTGTTACCATCAGCCTAAGACGCACAGATCGGGACCCCCTACCCGAGATCCGCCGGTTTTGACACCGACACCAGGCAACCCATCTTGGACAAAACTCAAGTCATATCGATGCATATAATGGTGAAGAAAAGGTGCATATGGAAAAGTTACACATATGCAGTGGACATGAAGCTCAGAAAATAGTGATATTAAGCTTCTGTATAAGAAGCCCCCAGGTATAATTAGCGCGCATAGCGCGTCAAAATTGTGTAAACGGGTCACAGTTTAAGCCTTCTAGGGCTATATAAAAAAGAAAGAAGTAAAAAGAGAGAGGATATAATTTAAAAGGGCGGAGGTGAGGAGACAAACACAGAGTCTGGCGCTTAGGCGTAGAATCTTTGGAGTCTGGCCGCATTTCATGGGTTCGGCTCTAATCGATTATCCGATGCATCACGCAGGCGATACGCTCCTCCAGTGAGAACTTTATCAATGATGAAGGGACCCTCCCACTTGGGCTTGAGCTTGTCCTTTTTATTTTCTGGTAGGTGTAGAACCAGTTCGCCAATATTATAAGTTTTGGACCGCACTTCTCTGCTTGGATACCTTCGAGCCTGTTGCTGATAGAATGCGGAACGGGCTTTTGCTACATCGCGGTCCTCCTCCAGGGCATCTAGATTGTCCTGCCGATCGAGCTCGGCTTCTCTCTCTTCATACATGCGCACCCGAGGTGAGTCATGAATAATATCGCAGGGCAATACCGCCTCTGCGCCATACACCATAAAGAATGGTGTGTATCCGGTAGTGCGATTCGGTGTGGTACGCAGTCCCCATAGTACGGAGTAGAGCTCCTCGACCCAGTGCGTATCCGACTCCTTCAAGGATCGCACTAGTCTGGGTTTTATTCCGCTCATAATAAGACCATTTGCTTGTTTGACTTGACCGTTTATTTGCGGGTGATAGACAGAGGCGTAATCGAGCTTAATGCCCATGTTGCTGCACCAAGTTTTCACCTCATCGGCTGTGAAGTTTGAGACATTGTCAGTGATGATGCTGTGGGGGACACCGTAACGGTGTACAACCCCTGATATGAAGTCTATCACTGGTCCGGATTTGGCCGATTTAACTGGTTTGGCCTCTATCCATTTGGTGAACTTGTCCACCATGACCAATAAGTATTTTTTCTTATGGCTTCCTCCTTTAAGGGGTCCGACCATATCGAGCCCCCAGACCACGAAGGGCCAAGTAATGGGGATTGTTTGGAGAGTGTCGGTGTCAAAACCGGCGGATCTCGGGTAGGGGGTCCCGATCTGTGCGTCTTAGGTTGATGGTAACAGGAAGCAAGGGACACAATGTTTACCCAGGTTCAGGCCCTCTCGATGGAGGTAAAACCATACTTCCTGCTTGATTAATATTGAAGATATGTGGAATACAAGAGTAGATCTACCACGAGATCGTAGAGGCTAAACCCTAAGAGCTACCCTATGATGGTATGATTGTAATTGTGATAGGCCTTCTAAGGACCATGCTCTCCGGTTTATATAGACACCGGAGAGCTAGGGTTTACATGGAGTCGGTTACAAGGAAGGAAACATAATATCCAGATCGCCAAGCTTGTCTTCCACGCAAAGGAGAGTCCCATCCGGACACGAGCCGAAGTCTTGAGCTTTGCATCTTGACGCTTCTGTAGTCCGGACGATGACTATAGTTCGACTGTCCGGATACCCCCTTATCCAGGACTCCCTCAGTAGCCCCTGAACCAGGCTTCAATGACGACTTGTTCAGCGCGCAGTCTTGTCTTCGGCATTGCAAGGCGGGTTCCTCCTTCCGAACACTCCAAGGTTCCCATCATGACGAACAGTGTCCGACATCTTGATCAATGTTGTACTCCACGGCTTCAGTGTATCAATAATGACCATTTCCACGTGTCGAGCGAATGTTAGGATTCAAGGCATTTTTGCATTTTCCACCCTCGGTCCTTTGGGCCAGCCATCTATTTGAAGAGACGGGGATTCCCAGAACCAAACCTCACTCTCCCTCCTCGAGCAAGCATCCAACAGAGCGCCCAGAAAAACCATTCCAGCATGGCCGGTCGTCGAAGCTCTTCTGCTCGCTCCCCTTGCCCCAAGCCGGGAGACTAGGGAGAGTGTTCAGTTTCACATAGCCGTTTGATAAAGTTACAAACCCAAGGGCTCCTCCCGCCAGCATTCATGGTCCCTGTTCGAGCCGGAGTGGCCACCTATAACGGCGGAGAACAAGTGGAGAGATCCCCCAATCCGTCTCCAGAGGAGCGAATATGCTTAATTCCGCATCTGTTAAGGGGCGTCGGGTTTCCTATTCATCCATTCCTTCGTGGGCTTCTGGAGTTCTATCGCCTCCAGCTGCACAATCTTACCCCAGCCTCCATACTGCATATAGCAGGGTACGTCGCCCTTTGTGAGCTATTTCTAGGCTGTGAGGCTCATTTCGGATTGTGGAAGAAGCTGTTCTGCCCTGTCCCCCGCAACCAGGGAGATTCCCAATGTCAAGTGGGCGGGGCCGAAGTATGGCGTATTGCTGAGACCGGATACCTGTCCGGTACTCCCAAGAAGGCACCAGATAACTGGGCTTCAGAGTGGTTTTATATTGACGACGCTCCCCTTCCGGATCCAGTCCGGATAGGACTCCCCAAGTTCAGTAACTCCCCGCCGAGGGCACGTCTAAGCTGGCGCCCCCGAGGCCCCCAAGAAGAGGATTCTAGGAAAGTACATTTCCTGATGAGCAGGATAAAGTTACTGGCCAAATTCGGACTGACGATAGTCGAGGTGATGGCAATATGCATAATGCGGGGAGTGCAACTGCTTCAATATCGGAGCAATCCCATGTGGCACTACAATGGGACAGACGATGCCACCCGCTGCGGCCGTAAGGGTCCAGACTCCCCCACCGCTCTGGCAAGGTTACTGTCCGACCTGTACAAAGGATAAGAGGAAGAATTCCTCCATATCAAACCGCGGGAGGGATTCTCCATGTACAATACCCCAAACTGGGTAAGTCGTCATTTATTTTATCGCTTCACTTATTGTGGCGTTCTTTGCTAAAGTTACCTGCGTCGATATTTCCAAGCAGGAACTAAGGAGGGACGTGGAAGGAATCACCAACCCTTCTCCGCAGCCAGAGGACCCCGAAAGGGCCCTGGATCCAGGACTCGAAGAAGACCCAGATGCGGTCGTGGAGCTTGTCGACAGGATATTTTATCGGGCGAGCCGTGACGACGCCCCGGTGGCTATTACTGCTGATTATCCCAGACCGTTACCTTCGTCATGTGTAAGCCAAACCGAAAACTCGATCCTCCGAAGAGAATTCTCTCCTGATGTCACACCTTATCCCTAATATTTCGTGCTTTTGCAGAAGCAACGTTCGGAGCACAGGGCCGAGCCCCCTAGGGACCCGTCAGCCACAGCCGTCCGGATTGGGTAGGCTCAAGAGGAAGGCGACTAGAACCGACACGCCTCTACAGAGGTAAGAAAACAACCTGTCATGTAATTTTGTTGTCGTTTGAAGTATAACAATGCCCTTCATACATCTTGGTAGGAAGAGGAGTATCCGGATTGTATCTGGAGATCCTACCAACCACGCCTCCACCAGTCGGGCTCCAAGACCAGCTTCGAGAGAGGAGGCGGACGTAGGCCCAACGCCGCATAGTCCTCCTATAGAGGACGCAGACATGCTCTCCGCCACCAATTCGGAGGTAGAGAGCGCCATGGATCATCGGCGTCGATGGGCCGTGCTTCGCAACAACATCTTTTCTGAAGAGGCATTTAATGCCTTCAGTTCGGGAGACGCATACATCCGAGCTGCTCACAGCGGACTCGCTCGGGCGACAGTCCAGTATACCAAAGATATACGGGTAAGAAAGCTTGATGAGCATATATATAGCAGTAGCCCCTGAGACTTGAAACGGTTGAAACAATAGTTTTAAGTATCAATTCATGCGCAGGTTCTTGTAGATAAGAATGAGCAATTGTCTCGGGAACTAGAGGAGTGCAAGACTCAACTGAAGGCCACAATTGCCAAGCTAGAGGATTCCCAGAAGGCCTCATGTGGTAATATATGTATCTGAATTATATGAAAATGCACCCGTTGGCAACTGGCTAGTATGACAAGTTTAACATAAATTTCTGTAGACAACCCTGGTGTAAATCTGGAGGGCGGCGGGGATGACGAGTCGCATCTCCAGAGGCAACTAAAGGCCGGTGAGCGCATTCTGACGCAAGTGAAGCATGATAAGAATATGCTCCAAGATGCCAATGTTTGGCTGGACGTGGAATTGAAAGACGTCCGCGCACAGCTGGTTGAATCCGTGAAGGAGAACAAAAGGCTTCGCCATGACATTTATCGTAAGTGCCTAAACGAACTGTAGTATAGTTCGGCGAGGAAGCAGATTGAAAAAGTTATGTTTGCAGGAATGCTGACGGGTCGCCCTGAGGAGGAGATGCCCGCTTCTGCAGGTGATTTACTGTAGGACCTCTCACAACTGCACGAGCGAGCTTGGCAGGTGATGCAGGGCATTGCACGGTCTCTGTGGCCATCAAGCTCCTTGCCAAATGGCATGGGGGGGCTTGTGGACATGCTTCAGGGAGCACAACAGCGCTTCCGTTTGTGGAAGATATCAGCCTGCCGGCAGGGTGCAAGAGAAGCATGGGCGATGGTCAAGACACGCTACACCAAGCTGGACCCGAACCATATGGCAGAAGTTGGACCGGCCAGGCCAGATGGGCAGGAAATTCCCGTGAGTCTGGTATATGACCAGGTGGATTTAGCCGCAATGTATTCTCAACAGGATTGTAAGTTAGATAGCCTGTTGGATGGTATAGAGGATGAATATAATCAGTCCAAATGACTGTGTAATTCGATGGACATAAGTAGCCCCTAGCCATATTAAAATCGTTTGTCGTGGTGGACCTTTTCGCTTCAGCCCCCGGATCCTAAAGTCCGGGGTGTGTCCGAATACCCGCTCGGTTATATAAAACCGGAGTATGCGTGGAGACCGGGCGTATGGGTCATAAGTGCTTGAACAGACAAGTACCCAACTAGTTATGTTATACTGCATGGTTAGCAAGAAACATCTTCCAGGGAGAATAGTTCCGTTAAGGGTTCCTTTCCCTAGGTAAGGATGTGTCAAGGCACATGTCCGGACTGCGAACCAAAGCGCAGGATACAAAACTTCTGGGGATTAATGTTATAATAAATGAAGACATCTTTTGTTCACCGACCGAATATTATCTTAAGGAAACTAGCTTTTGGCTTCACCCAGTCTGAGGTACACATCCGGCTCAACCGACAGTAACAATCGCAGAGGTGCTCCCCTTATGCCCTAGACGAATTAACGGGAACGTAGGGCATAAACACAAGAGCCAGGTGAGGGAGTCCTGGATTAGGGGGTATCCGGACAGCCGGACTATATACATCGTCCGGACTATTGAAGCGTGAAGATACAAGACTCAAGGCTCTGGCCCGTGTCCGGATGGGACTCTCCTTTGCATGGAAGACAAGCTTGGCGATCTGGATATTATATTTCCTTCCTTGTAACCGACTCCATGTAAACCCTAGCCCTCTCCTGTGTCTATATAAACCGGAGAGGATGGTCCTTAGAAGGCCGATCACAATTACAATCATACCATCATAGGCTAGCTCTTAGGGTTTAGCCTCTAGATCTCGTGGTAAACCGAAATAAATTTCTGGGACGATCCGGCCCTGAATACAACCTCGGTCCGAAATAAAAGGGCGCATTATCGCCATGCTCATGGGTTAATCACCAAAAACAAAAACCCTCTATAGGGTATGGAACCATACTTGGGGGATGGCTCAATGGACCCTGTAAAATTCACAGTACAGAGGGTGTCACACCAACTCATAGCCTTAGAGTATGTTGGATACTCCGGCAGGTGGCCAGAAGTGGCGAGGAGCTTCTAACTCCAGAATCTGCAGAGCACCACCCCAGGAATACCAGTACGGTATCAATAGTCTTCGAGACTTTCGCATCAAACAATGTGCGGAAACGAACACTCCGCAGCCTTACCAAAGTCTACCAGGTAGCAACAATAAACCCATGGAGTGACACGGCTATTACCTTTAATGCCAGTGACGAACCTAAATTTCGAACAGCCCGAGCACCAGCCGCATTGGTCCTCAGTCCGATAGTGGATGGCTTTCGACTTACCAAGGTACTCATGGACGATGGCAGCGTATTGAACCTCATTTAGGAGGAAACCCTTCGAAAAATGGAAATAGAATGGAGCCGCTTTGAGCGAAGCAACACAACCTTTAGAGGAATAATCCCCACTCGGGAAGCGTGCTGTACAGGAAAAATCACACTGGATGTGGTGTTCGGCATGGCGGATAATTACAGGTCCGAGGAGGTCACATTTCAAGTGGCCCCGTTCAGCAGCGGATACCACGCTCTGTTAGGGCGAGAGGCATTCACAATTTTTCAAGCTATACCCCATGACGGGTACATGAAACTCAAAATGACCGGACCCAACGGAATCATCACTCTTGCTAGTGACCTGGACATAGCACTCCGCGCCAAAAACAAGACAGTCGCACTGGCCCTTGAGGCATTATCCGAAGCCCTAGCGGCCGAGGAACTAGCCGCGCTGCGCTCCACGGAGGATAGGGACGACGTGATACTCGACAAAAGATCCAAGTCCACCTCCTTTAAGCCGGCAGACGAAATAGTCAAATTCCAAGTCCATCTAACGGACCCTACAAAAACGGCCTCCATCGGGGCACAATTAGACCCTAATGTAGACGCCGCACTACAAGAATTCCTATGCGAAAATTGGGACATCTTTGCCTGGCACCCTTCAGACATGCCAGGAATCCCACGCAGGCTGGCCGAGCACAGCCTAAACATTCTAAAAGGATTCAAGCCCGTTAAGCAGGCTCTTCGGCGTTTCTCCGAACCTAAGAGACAAGCCATTGGAGAGGAGCTAGACAAACTACTGGAAGCCGGATTCACCAGAGATATAAAACATCCGGACTGGCTAGCAAACCTGGTCATGGTACCAAAGAAGGACAAATCCTGGCGCCTATGCGTCGATTTCAAGGACCTCAACAAGGCTTGCCCAAAGGATCCCTTCCCCATCCCCCGCATTGATCAAATCATCGACGCCACCGCAGGACACGATTCATTGTGTTTCCTCGACGCATACTCTCGCTACCATCAAATTAAGATGGCAGAGTCAGACCAAGCCGCAACGGCATTTATCACCCCATACGGCCCATTCTGCTTCAACACAATGCCCTTCGGGCTCGAAAACACCGGCGCAACATATCAGCGCATGATTCAGACATGTCTGGCCAACCAGATCGGCAAAACAATTGAAGCATACGTGGATGACGTGGTCATCAAAACCAAGCATGTCGAAACTCTAATAGAGGACTTTAGGCTCACGTTCGATAACCTCCGAACATACAACATCAAGCTTAACACGGA
The DNA here is from genome assembly GCF_018294505.1 of Triticum aestivum. NCBI lineage: Eukaryota > Viridiplantae > Streptophyta > Magnoliopsida > Poales > Poaceae > Triticum > Triticum aestivum. The sequence continues at coordinate 54,394,776 of NC_057813.1, forward strand.
AAAATGCGTTTTCGGCGTACCAACCGGAAAGCTCTTGGGCTTCATTGTATTCGGTACAGGAATTGAAGAAAACCCAGCCAAGATCCGAGCTCTGTCACAATTGGATATTCCAAAGGACCTCAAACAAATACAAAAATTGACTGGATGGGTGGCGGCTTTAAGACATTTCATATCCCGCTTGGGAGAAAAGGCATTACCCCTTTACCGCCTCCTCCGGCGCACCGAACACTTCGAGTGGACGGATGCTTCCACGGCCGGACTCGAAGAAATAAAAGCCATATTGGCAACAAACCTGGTCCTGGTCGCGCCTAACGTCGGCGAACCAATGCTATTATACATTGCGGCAACTCATCAAGTTGTAAGCGCAGTGCTCGTCGTCGAACAAGAAACGGACGAACACAAATTCCCCCTTCAAAAACCAGTCTACTACGTGTCCACTATCCTCACTCCAGGCATGTCACGGTACCCGCTTTACCAAAAGATAGCGTACGCAGTGTTCATGGCGTCCCGGAAGCTACGCCATTACTTTCAAGAGTGTTCAATAACAATAGCCTCCGAAGTGCCTCTTAATGATATTATAAACAACCGCGATGCGACGGGCCGGATTGCCAAATGGGCCATTGAGCTCCTCCCGTTCGACATAACCTATAAGCCACGGCGAGCTATTAAGTCGCAAGTTTTGGCCGACTTTGTCGCTGAATGGACTGAAGCCGAACTCCCTAAAGAGTACGACACATATTCCAACTGGATCATGCACTTCGACGGCTCCAAAATGCTAGCGGGTCTGGGGGCTGGCGTCATTCTGACGTCCCCAACAGGAGATACAGTTCAATATGTACTCCAGATTATGTATACGGACTCTAACAATGCAGCCGAATACGAGGCCCTTCTACATGGTCTCCCCGAGGACCAAAACGAGGCACGCTGCATAGTGCGGCGATCTAAAGCCTACAAAGTCCATGAAGGAGAGCTTTATAGGAAAAGCACCACCGGAGTCCTTCAAAGGTGTTTCTCCGAAGAGGAAGGGCGGAACCTTCTGGCTGAAATTCATGCCGGACTAGGCGGGCACCACGCTGCAGCTCGGGCCCTCGTAAGCAAGGTCTTCCATACTGGATTTTATTGGCCTACGGTCTGGACAGATGCTCAGGACTTAGTCCAACGATGCGTCGGCTGCCAATTCTTCGCTAACCAAAGCCATATGGCACCCACCGCCCTCCAAACTATACCCATTACCTGGCCCTTTGCGGTCTGGGGGCTTGACATGGTTGGACCCCTTAAAGGAGGAACCCACAAGCAAAAATATCTACTGGTCATGGTGGAAAAATTCACCAAATGGATAGAGGCCAAGCCTGTTAAGACGGGCGAATCCGGACCGGTGATAGACTTCATATCAGGGGTCGTACACCATTACGGCGTCCCCCACAGCATCATCACTGATAACGGCATGAACTTTATGGCCGACGAGGTTAAACTCTGGTGCAAAAACAGGGGCATCAAGCTCGACTACGCTTCAGTCTATCACCCACAAACTAACGGTCAAGTCGAGCGAGCAAATGGTCTAATCATGAGCGGCATCAAACCCAGATTAGTGCGATCCCTCAAGGAATCTAACACGCACTGGGTAGAGGAGCTCGACTCCGTACTTTGGGGGCTGCGGACCACGCCGAATCGCACTACCGGATTCACACCATTCTTTATGGTATACGGCGCAGAGGTAGTCCTGCCCTGCGACATAATTCATGACTCACCTCGCGTGTGCATGTACGAAGAAAGAGAAGCCGAGCTCGATTGGCAGGACAGTTTGAACGCATTGGAGGAGGAGCGCGATGTGGCAAAAGCCCGTTCCGCATTCTATCAACAGCAGGCTCAAAGATATCAAAGCAGAGAAGTACGGGCCAAAACTTACAATGTTGGCGAACTGGTACTACGCCTGCCGGACAAGAAAAAGGACAAACTCAAGCCCAAATGGGAAGGTCCCTTCATAATCGACCAAGTCCTGACTGGTGGAGCGTACCATCTGTGAAATGCATCGGATAACCGACTCAAGCCAAACCCATGGAACGCAGCACGCCAACGAAGATTCTACGCCTAGTGCCGGACTCTGTGTTCGTCTCCTTCCTCAGTCAATTTTTTACACATTAGTTGCCTTATATTTCTCTCCTTCTCCCTCCTTTTTTCTTACAAGCCTTTAAGGGCTCGCTTGCGCATTGTTCACACATGATTGACGCGCTACCCGCGCTCATTATACCTGGGGGCTTCTTTACCAGAAGCTTGTATATACGGGCCTCATGCCCAACACATGTGTCACACTTCCGCATGTACCTTTTATTCACCATTATATGCATCGATATGACTTAAGTTTTGGCCAAGCTGGGTTGCCTGGCTCCTGTGCTTACCCTTACGTTCCCGATTGTTCGGCTAGGTGGTAAAGGGAGCACCTCTGCGATTGTTACTGCCGGGTCAGCCATATGTGTACCTCAGACTGGGTGAAGCCGAAAGCTAGCGTTCTTAAGGGAATATTCGGTCGGTGAACTAAAAGATGATTTTTCACTTGTTTATTTATCTGCCCCCAGATGCTTTTCTGCTTTTTTCGCAGTCCGGACATGCACTTTAGGGCATGCCTCCCAGGGAAAGGAACCCCTAACGGAACTATTCTCTCTGGAAGATGTTTCTTACTAACCATGTAATATAACATAACTAGTTGGGACTTGTCTGCTAAAGCACTAATGACCCCTACGCCTGGTCTCCACGCATGCCCCGGTTCTTACATAACCGAGAGGGTATTCGGACACACTCCGCACTATTGGGTCCAGAGGTTGAAGCGAAAAGGTCCGCGATGACAAATGATCTACAATCCGGCTAGAAGGCATTTTACATGTCATTTTCAATTACATAGTCAATTTGACTGGGTATATTCTTCTTCAATACCATCCAACAGGCTGTCCAATTTATAGTCCTGTTGGGAATACTTGGCGGCCAGCTCTACCTCGTCGTACACTAAACTGACAGGGATCTCCTTCCCATCGAACCCCACAGGTCCGACCTCGGCCATGTGGTTTGGGTCAGCCTTCGTGTATCGCGTCTTCACCATGGCCCATGCCTCCCTGGCGCCTTGACGGCAGGCCGATATCTTCCATAATCGGAAGCGCTGCCGTGCTCCCTTTAGCTTCTCTGCAAGCTCTCCAAGGCCTTCGGGCATGGAGACGGATGGCCACAAAGCCTGGACGACGCCTTGCATCGCCTGCCGAACTCGTTCGTGCTGTTGCGATAGCTTGGGAAGAAGGTCACCCGTAGAACCGGGCATTTCCTCCGTAGGACGACCTGTCAGCATACCTACAGACATAACTCTGTCAATCGACTTCCTTGCCGAACTCTTTTTCGAAGGTTCGTTCAAGAACTTACTAGAAATGCCGCGTCGAAGCCGCTGATTCTCCTTTATGGAATCCGACAGCTGAGCACGAACATCCTTTAGTTCCTCGCCTAGCTGGGTGTTGGCATCTTGAAGCTTGTTCTTCTCTTGCCTCACCCTCATAAGCACGCTCTCGCCGGCCTTTAACTGGCGCAAGAGTTGCTGCTTGTCCGGATCCACTCTGGCGCCATCTGCACTGTTATTGTCAGAATTGCACACATGTCGCACTTCACAACATACTCATCTTTCGAAGCATATATTACCAGAGGGGGTCTCCTTGGCCTTCCCTGTTGCGGCTAGTGCGGCCTCAAGTTGGGCCTTGCACTCTTCCAGCTCCTGGGACAGTTGCGTATTCTTTTCTGTAAGATCCTGCATAACAAATGATCCTTAAATCAGTTATTTTAACTGTTTCAAGTCTCAGGGGCTACTGACATATATAACCATCAGATTTTCTCACCTGTATGTCTTTTACATACTTCTTTGTTGCTCTGGCTAGACCATTTTGAGCGGAACGGAGGTACGCATCTCCTGTATTAAAGGCGTCCAACGCCTCTTGGAAAAAACAAGCGTCACGAAGAACAGTTCGGCGGTGCCTGTGGTTCATGGCACTCTCCACCTCAGAATTGGTGGTAGACAGCCTGTTCGCGTCCTCTATCGGAGGAGCGTCCGGTGCGCGCCCCGTGTTCGCCTCCGCTTCCGGACCCGGCCTTGAAGCCTGGCCGGTGGATATAGTCCGGCGGGCGCTCTTCTTCCTGAAGAGAGCATGAGCGTTTGTATGCCTTGAGGGCATAAACCATGGGAATTAAAATTGCACGCCGTACCTTGCGCCGGTGTCTCGATCTGGTCCGCACTTCTTTTTAGCCCGCTGGCCCTCGATGGCCCTTGTTGGCTAGCCGCCGCGGGCTCGGCCCTCCGCCTCAAGGACTTCCCCTACAGAAAACGCCATTTGTATACGGTGATCAAAGATAATCACGGACGGATCCTCTTGAAAATACTTGGGACTTCGGTCTCGGTTACTGAGGGAGTCCTGGACTAGGGGGTGTACGGATAGCCGAACTATCATCATCGGCCGGACTCCAAGACTATGAAGATACAAGATTGAAGACTTCGTCCCGTGTCCGGATGGGACTTTCCTTGGCGTGGAAGGCAATCTTGGCGATACGGATATGTAGATCTCCTACCATTGTAACCGACTCTGTGTAACCCTAGCCCTCTCCAGTGTCTATATAAACCGGATGGCTTTAGTCCGTAGGACGAACGACAATCATACCATAGGCTAGCTTGTAGGGTTTAGCCTCCTTGATCTCGTGGTAGATCTACTCTTGTAACACACAACATCAATATTAATCAAGCAGGACGTAGGGTTTTACCTCCATCAAGAGGGCCCGAACCTGGGTAAAACATCATGTCCCTTGTCTCCTGTTACCATCCGCCTAGACGCACAGTTCAGGACCCCCTACCCGAGATCCGCCGGTTTTGACACCGACATTGGTGCTTTCATTGAGAGTTCCTCTGTGTCGTCGCCGATAGGCTCAATGGCTTCTTCGATCATCATCAATGATGCAGTCCAGGGTGAGACCTTCCTCCCTAGACAGATCTTCGTATTCGGCGGCTTTGCACCGCGGGCCAATTCGCTTGGCCATCTGGAGCAGATCGAAAGCTACGCCCCTGGCCGTCAGGTCAGGTTTGGAAGTTTGAACTTCACGGCTGACATCCGCGGGGACTTGATCTTTGATGGATCCGAGCCACAGCCAAGCGCGCCGCACTGTCATGATGGGCATGATTTAGCTCTGCAGCCGGACAGTACCTGGAGGCCGCACTCGAGTCCGCTCCGATCTTCAATTCGAAGCCGGCTGCACAGATCGAGGACGGATGGCTAGACACCGCCTCGGGGGCTGCAACCTCTACGGTGATAGAGCCAAACACTGACCTTGTCCCTCATGAAGCTCGTGACTCCGAGGTGCCGGACTCCGAACCTCCCGCGCCCCCTCCAATCGAATCCGGTTGGGCGCCGATCATGGAGTTCACCGCCGCGGACATCTTTCAGCACTCACCTTTCGGCGACATCTTGAGTTTGCTAAAGTATCTCTCGTTATCAGGAGAGCCCTGGCCGGACTGCGGTCAGGACGTTTGGGATGCGGACGACGAAGAAATTCAAAGACCACCCACCTAGTAGCCACTGTCGATGATCTAACCGACATGCTAGACTACGACTCCGACAACATTGACGGTATGGACGACGATGCCGGAGATGACCAAGAACCAGCGCCTACCGGGCACTGGAAAGCCACCTCATCATATGACATATACATGGTGGATATCCCAAAGGATGGGAATGGCAAAGGAACAGCAGAGGATGACCCCTCCAAGAAACAGCCTAAGCGCCAGCGTCAGCAGCGCCGCTCTAAATCCCGCCACAGCAAGAATGAAGATTCCGGCACCGGAGATAATAACACCCCAGACAGTGCGGAAGACAACCCACTCCACTAAGATTCAGCACAGGAGGACGGAGACGCCAGCCCTCATGAGAGAGCGGCAGAAGAAGAGGTAGAGGATTATATGCCTCCCTCCGGAGACGAGGCAAGCCTCGACGACGACGAATTCGTCGTGCCTGAGGATCCCATCGAACAAGAGCGTTTCAAATGCAGGCTTATGGCCATGGCAAACAGCCTCAAGAAAAAGCAGCAATAGCTTAGAGCTGATCAAGATCTGCTAGCCGACAGATGGACTGAAGTCCTCGCGGCCGAAGAGCATGAGCTCGAACGCCCCTCCAAAAGCTACCCTAAACGCAAGCTGCTCCCCGATTAGAGGAGGAGGCGTATGAATCTGCATCACCAGCACACAATACGGCTGACCGACCACCCCGTGGTCGCGACAGAGAGGCCTCTAGGCCCTTCACTAGAACCGTACCCCTGCATCGCTCGAAAAGCACAAGGCCACAGGGGAACGCTCTGGACTTGCGAGATATATTGGAGGATAAGGCAAGATAATCAAGATCGATCTATGGATTGCGTGGGCGCCCCATGATACGTGACGACAACCGTCGCGCCGGACACAGTAAGTCCGGCCGGGCTGAACAAAATAGACAAAGCTCTTTTGAGTTCCGTCGTGATATCGCCCAGTACAAAGGCGCCGCACACCCACTATGCTTCACAGATGAAGTAATGGATCATCAAATCCCCGAAGGGTTTAAACCCGTGAATATTGAATCTTACGATGGCACAACAGACCCCGCAGTTTGGATCGAAGACTATCTCCTCCACATCCACATGGCCCGCGGTGACGATCTTCACACCATCAAATATCTCCCACTCAAACTTAAAGGACCAGCCCGGCATTGGCTTAACAGCTTGCCAGCAGAGTCAATCGGGAGTTGGGAAGACCTGGAAGCCGCATTCCTCGATAACTTCCAAGGCACGTATGTGCGACCACCAGACGCTGATGACCTAAGCCACATAATTCAGCAGCCAGACGAATCGGCCAGACAATTCTGGACACGGTTCTTAACCAAGAAAAACCAAATCGTTGATTGTCCGGATGCGGAGGCCCTCACAGCCTTCAAGCATAACATCCGCGACGAGTGGCTTGCCCGGCACCTGGGACAGGAAAAGCCGAAATCCATGGCAGCCCTCACATCACTCATGACCCGCTTTTGTGCGGGTGAGGACAGCTGGCTAGCATGCAGCAACAACCTCAGCAAAAATTCTGGCAGTCCGGATATCAAGGACCGTAATGGCACGTCACGTCGCAACAAAAACAAACGCCGCATTAACAGTGATAATAGTGAAGATACGATAGTCAATGCCGGATTCAGAGGCTCTAAACCCGGTCAACGGAAAAAGCCATTCAAAAGAACTACTCCGGGTCCGTCCAATTTGGACCGAATACTCGAGTGCTCGTGCCAGATACACGGCACCCACGAAAAGCCTGCTAACCACACCAACAGGGACTGTTGGGTATTCAAGCAGGCAGGCAAGTTAATTGCCGAAAACAATGACAAGGGGCTGCATAGCGATGACGAGGAAGAGACCCGACCACCGAACAATAGAGGACAGAAGGGTTTCCCCCCAGAGGTGCGGATGGTGAACATGATACACGCAACGCACATACCCAAAAGGGAGCGGAAGCGTGCACTCAGGAATGTATACGCAATGGAGCCAGTTGCCCCGAAGTTCAATCCATGGTCCTCCTGCCCGATCACTTTTGACCGAAGGGACCACCCCACCAGCATCCGCCATGGCGGATTCGCCGCATTGGTTTTAGACCCAATCATCGATGGATTTCACCTCACCAGAGTCCTGATGGACGGCAGCAGCAGCCTGAACCTGCTTTATCAGGATACAGTGCGCAAAATGGGCATAGACCCTGAGGGAGTTCCGGACTAGGGGATGTCCGGATAGCCGAACTATCATGATCGGCTGGACTCCAAGATTATGAAGATACAAGATTGAAGACTTCGTCCCGTGTCCGGATGGGACTTTCCTTGGCGTGGAAGGCAAGCTTGGTGATACGGATATGTAGATCTCCTACCATTGTAACCGACTTTGTGTAACCCTAGCCCTCTCCGGTGTCTATATAAACCGGATGGCTTTAGTCCATAGGACGAACAACAATCATACCATAGGCTAGCTTCTAGGGTTTAGCCTCCTTGATCTCGTGGTAGATCTACTCTTGTAACACACATCATCAATATTAATCAAGCAGGACGTAGGGTTTTACCTCCATCAAGAGGGCCCGAACCTGGGTAAAAAATCGTGTCCCTTGTCTCCTGTTACCATCCGCCTAGACGCACAGTTCGGGACCCCCTACCCGAGATCCACCAGTTTTGACACCGACATTGGTGCTTTCATTGAGAGTTCCTCTGTGTCGTCACCGATAGGCTCGATGGCTTCTTCGACCATCATCAACGATACAGTCCAGGGTGAGACCTTTCTCCCCGGACAGATCTTCGTATTCGGCGGCTTTGCACTGCGGGCCAATTCGCTTGGCCATCTGGAGCAGATCGAAAGCTACGCCCCTGGCCGTCAGGTCAGATTTGGAAGTTTGAACTTCACAGCTGACATCCGCGGGGACTTGATCCTCGATGGATTCGAGCCACAGCCGAGCGTGCCGCACTGTCACGGCGAGCATGATTTAGCTCTGCGGCCGGACAGTACCCTGGAGGCCGCACTCGAACCCGCTCCGATCTTCAATTCGGAACCGGCTGCGCAGATCGAGGACGGATGGCTTGACACCGCCTCGGGGGTTCAAACCTGTACGGCGATAGAGCCAAACACTGACCTTGTCCCTCACAAAGCTCGTGACTCCGAGGTGCCGGACTCCTCGCCGGACTCTGAACCGCCTCGGGAGTTCACCGCAGTGGACATCTTTCAACACTCACCTTTCGGCGACATCTTGAGTTCGCTAAAGTGTCTCTCATTATCAGGAGAGCCCTGGCCGGACTGCGGTCAGGACGGTTGGGATGCGGACGATGAAGAAATTGAACGCCCACCCACCACCCACTTGGTAGCCGCTGTCGACAATCTAACCGACATGCTAGACTATGACTCCGTAGACATCGACGGTATGGACGATGATGCCGGAGACGAACAAGAACCAGCGCCCACCGGGCACTGGAAAGCCACCCCAACTCACGACGTATACATGGTGGATACACCAAAAGGAAGCGATAATGAGGAAAAACGGGACGTGGCGAAGGACAACTCCCCCAACAGACAACCAAAATGGCGACGCAAGCGCCGCCCGAAGACCGGCCTCGATAAAAATGGCACCCATATGGACCCAGCCCTAGAGCAGGGTGAAGCAGTGGATGACGCACATGTCACCAAGCAGCCAGCCGGACATGAACTGGACAAGCAACCCATCCCCGGCGAAGACGATCTCACATCACCAGAGCATACGAATCTTCATAAAAGGCTCGTCGCCATTGCAAGAAGTTTGAAGAAGCAAAGGTGGAAGCTCAAAACAGCGGAGGACGCACTCAGAATGACAAAGAGCTACCCGAAGTGCAAGCTATTGCCCGAATTTGACGAGGAGGCCTTAGAGCCCCCGCAGTCAAAAAAGAAAGAAGCCGCCTGGCCGGATAGACGACCAGATGACAGGCCAAGAGCAACAAGGGGCGCTGCATACAAGCCGGCACACGATCAGCATAAAGATCCTCGGAAAAAGGACGACCCAGTCAGATCAATCTATGGGCCAAAAAAGAAGACTCCAGGAAGCAACATAACCCGCCGAGCATTCGAAGACAATGGCACACCCAAATACAGGGGCGCCGCACACCCACTATGTTTCACCGACGAGGTACTGGATGATGGATTTCCAGCGGGATTCAAACCCGTAAACATAGAGGCATATGACGGAACAACAGACCCCGGAGTCTGGATTGAGGATTACATCCTACACATACATATGGCTAGAGGAGACGATCTCCATGCCATAAAATATCTACCCCTCAAGCTCAAAGGGCCAGCTCGGCATTGGCTTAAAAGCCTCCCAGAAAATACCATTGGAAGTTGGGAAGAGCTTGAGGATGCGTTTCGAGCAAATTTTTAGGGGACTTATGTCCGCCCTCCGGATGCAGACGATTTAAGTCACATAACTCAACAGCCCAGAGAGTCAGCACGCAAATTCTGGAACAGGTTCCTCACTAAAAAGAACCAAATAGTCGACTGTCCGGACGCTGAAGCCTTAGCAGCCTTTAAACACAACGTCCGAGACGAATGGCTTGCCAGACACCTCGGCCAGGAAAAACCAAGAACAATGGCCGCACTAACAAGCCTCATGACCCGCTTTTGCGCGGGGGAAGACAGCTGGCTGGCTAGATGCAGCACCAGTGACCCGAGTACATCCGAAGTCAGGGATGGAAATGGGAAATCACGACGCAGAAAAGATCAGCGCCGGAATAAGGAAAATGGCCCGAATAGTACGGCGGTCAACGCCGGATTCAAAAGCTCTCGGCCAAACAACAAAACACTGCCCCTCAAGGACAACAGTGATGAGCTATCCAACCTAAACAAGATTCTGGATAGACTGTGTCAAATACATGGTACCTCCGGGAAGCCTGCAAACCATACCCACAGAGATTGTTGGGTCTTCAAACAGTCCGGTCGACTTAATGCTGAACACAAGGGGCTCGACACACCAAGCGAAAGTGACGAAACCCAAAAGCAGCAGTCCGAAAAACAGAAGACTTTCCCACTAGAAGTCAAAACAGTGAACTCACTTCATGTGATAACACGAAAAGACAGCGCGGCACCTGCAATACCAGGACACCGCCCGCAGAATGGGGATAGACCCTACCAAAATTCGCCATAGCAGCACTTCCTTCAAAGGAGTGACGCCAGGCCCTTAAGCCAATTATACAGGCTCTGTACCACTAGAGGTTGTGTTTGGTTCATCCGACAACCTCCGTCGCGAAAATCTCACTCTACATCTCCCCATTCAAATAGTAGCCCTTAAGCACTACTGGGGCGCGCAGCTTTCACCAGCCTTAAGGCAATACCACATTATGCGTTTTTTACTCTCAAAAATGCCCGGTCAACGTGGCATAATGTCATTAAAAATTAACTCCGAGTGTTCCCCGACCATGGAGAACGTGAGACTGCTTCGACAACCACACACTAATCAGACCTTGCAGGTCAAAGCCCCTAAAAACAGGTCATTTTGACCTCAGACATGGTTAGGCGAGTCCAGCGTAACTAAACAAGGGGCTTCCCAGCCGCATACCCCCTTTATAAGGGGCCGCGTGTATAAATGATGAGAGCCAATAAAGCTCAACTTTCTTAATTCTATTCTATTTTAATACAACTTCTGCACGATATTTCTTGGAAACTAAGTCCTTCTCTTTTACAGATGAAGCACGTGCTACACCCGTCCAGGATACAACACAACGGAGACACATGCGCAGACGTGCAGCAGGGACCCGTTGCAAGGATTCTTTTCAGATTAAGACCCTGCGTAAACCTTTCTTACTGTCTCTTGTTGATACACATCCCCCGGTTTCCACCATAGCCGAGGAGGAGGCTGGCGTTTTGGCATCGGCCGCGTCAGAAGTTCCCGCCTGTACCTGGACACTAGGGGCTTAGGGCATTGTTCTGCCCGGTATCATAAAGATCGAACACCTCAGGGAGTGTTCGGCAGCTCGAGTTAGGCCTTATATGCATAAGCTCCGTATCATGTCTTTGGTCAAATGTTGGGTTTGCCCGGCTCCTGTGTTTTGCTGCCTTACGTTCCGTATCATCGGCTAACGCGGAACCAGGAGAACTACTGCGATTGTGCCCCGGTGCGGCCGGGCGAGCACCTCCGTAGAGAAAGCCGAAAACTGACTCTCATGATATAGCGAGAGACCGGTCAACCACTCGATCGACCATTGGAATGTTTAGAATTCCTCCACTTTGACGAAGGACCGCTTCCCGGTCAGGCACATACGCACCCCGAGTTCGGGGAAGAGCGGTGCCACCAGGGGCTAGATAGTAGCCCCACATTAGAGCTCCTATGGCTAAGTGAAAGTGATAAAGCATTATAGTCCGGTTGCCTAGTTTGCTACGCTATCACCTCCTTAAAAGGACCAAGGCGTTGGATTAAGTGTGAAAAAGCACTTTTCTTTTTGCAAACACCCCCGCACCATGTGCGTGGGGGCTGAAGCCAAAGACTGCCATCTTTCAGATTATACATACATATACGGCCACACAGGAGATAGTTCAATACTTGAACACACAAGTATAAAAAGTTATTGCATTATAAACATGATCTCAGAAATCATACATGTCATTCAAACATAACATCTTTCGAGCACTACGACTCTATTAAACAAGCGCCATGCAGGACTTCCTCAAAATAGTGCTCGGTGAGGAATCGGCTTTTGTCTGAACCCCGGGATGCAACAGCGGTGGCATCCATCGCCGCCCAGTATGTCTTACCATGGGCGAGAGCCATCCGTGCACCTTCTATGCATGTCGATCGCTTCATTGCCCCAATACGCGGCACCGCCCCAAGGAATTGCTGCAACAAGCCAAAATAACTCTTCGGCTTGGGCCTTTTCGGCCACAGATGAGCGACCACATCCGTCATGGCAAGTCTGGACAATCTATTCAGCTTAGCCCACTCAACCAGCCGATCACTCAAGGGAAGTGGACGCTCCGGACTATGGAATTGAGACCAGAAAAGCTCTTCCATTTCATGATCCTTCTGGCTTCGAAAGTGCATGACTGCGTCCGCCGCACTCGCCGCCAAGTCCAGATAAGGATCCTCCGCACCTTACAAATGGCCCAATTGAGCATACTTCGGATCCGTGAACTTCCTACGCAGCATAAAGGGCTTTCCAGCCATAATGTCTCCAACCTGATGCAGTTCCTCCTTCATAGCCCACATCGCACTACGGGCATCATTGGCTTCGGCGTCGGCCTTCTTTAGGTCCTCTTGCTCCGCTCGACGTTCTCTTTCAAGAACCTCCAGGCGGTCGGTAGCAACTTTTAATTTCGTGGCCATTCCGGCCATCTCCTCCCTGCTTTGACAGTGAGCAGCCTTCTCGGCTTCTAGCTCTGCCGCTGCCTTCGAGGCAGCTGCCTCGCTTTTTCTGGCTTGCTCCTTGGCCTGAGCAAGTTCTGCTCGAAGGCCTTCCATAGCAGTAGCACTATCTACATCAGGCATACAAATTGTAAGGAATGGGCGTCAGCTCCCTTACTAGGCGACCGCAGAGCAGCCACATACCTTGTGACTCATCAAGTCATTTATTGACCAGCGAGATGTCCGCATCCGCAACGTCGAGTTGCCTCTTCAGCTCGGCAAATCCATCAGTCCGGCTGGCCACCGAACGTTCCGCCACCTGCATAGGAAAGGCGACAATCTATAACTGAGAGCATGATCCTCGGCACGCTGTCGCTTTCGACAACATACCAAGTCTCAGGGGCTACTATCTATACAGGGCGCACTTCATGTGCAAAACTGTCAAAAGGTATGTCATTTTTGCGTACCTCAAACCCCGTCAGCAAACTTCCGACGGCCTCATACAACCCGCTTTCGGCGGAGGAGATCCTCTCAATCACCCTACCCATTAATGTGCGGTGATCTTCTGAGACAGACACCCTCTTAAGCAAATCCTGCAGCTCCACCGGGCGTACTCCAATGGGTGCCGAACTCTCTGGCCCCGCCGGACTCGAGGAGACGCTCCGCGACAACACCTCAGGGTCGTCCGCCCCGCACGATGGGGCGGCAGATGGAGGCGTTTCGCTCTCCATCATCCCCGGACGAAGGTCTCCGGAAGATGAGTTGTGCTGAGACGGGCTGGGATCCGAACTACAAGATGAAAACTTCGGTTACCCTTAGAAATTAAGCAGGGATGGCCACTACTACAAAATCCCCCCTTTTTTTTATACTTATAGCTCGCTAGAGGGCTGATTCCTCCGAGGAGACAATACGGCCGGGGCTCTTCCCGGCACAGGACCTTCCGGTACAGATTTCTTTCCCCGCTTTGAGGCCTTGGCCTTCGGGTCTTCGAAAGCGGTCCTCTTCTCCCCCTGGAAGGAGGGACTCTCGGTTCCTCCCTTACTGAAAACCTCCATGGCTGAGGTGGTAGTTCCCCTGTGCCCTTCTTTGCCCTCCCCCAAAGGTGCAACCTCCAACATTTTGATTAACACAGGATCCTGCGTGGTCTCAGGGAGGGGGGCCGGACACCGTATCAGTTTTGTTTGCGCTATCCACTCCTGTCCAAGGGATAGCTGGTTAAAAGGCAAACCCACAGTAAATGAATGGACGATGTGTCCGGACACAGGGCTACTTACTTGAGTATCCGGGCGATTGCAGCTTAGGCCAGCATCCTCGGTCAATTCTGGACGCATCTCTTGCGATCCGAAGAACAGTTTGTACATCTCCGCAGGTGTCAAACCCATGAAGTGTTGAAGAGCTCGTGGCCCCTCCCGATTAAATTCCCACAGGCGGAGGGGGCGACGTTTGCAGGGCAGTAGGCGCCGGATTAGCATAACCTGTACCACTGCGACTAGATTGATCTCCCTTTCTTGGAGACCTCGAATCCGGTCCTGCAACAGGGGTACATCTTTGGACGGCCCCCAATCACGCCCCTTGTTGACCCATGACGTCAACTGTTGTGGAGGGCCCGAGAGGAAGACGGGCGGCGGCCTCTGCCTGCTGCCCCTGGGAGCGGTGATATAGAACCACTCCTGTTGCCACAAGCCAAGCTCCTCCTGAAAAGAGCCCTCGGGCCATGGAGGACCGGCCCTCTTGCTTATAACCGCCCCGCCACACTCTGCCTGACGCCCCTCAATCATCTTCGGCTCCATGTTGAAGGTTTTGAGCCACAAGCCGAAGTGAGGGGTAGTGCGGAGGAAGGCTTTGCAGACGACAATGAATGATGAGATGCGGAGGATGGACTCCGGAGCCAAGTCATGAAATTCCAGCCCATAGTAAAACATGAGCCCCCTCACAAAGGGATCCGTCGGGAAGCCTAAACCCCGACGGAGGTGAGACACAAACACGACGCTCTCACCAAACTTGGGGGTCGGAATAACCTGCCCTTGGGCAGGCAGCCTATGCGAAATCTCGTAGGTTAAGTACCTGGCGTCTCTCAGCTTTAGCACGTCCTCTTCCGTGACGGAGGAGGGCATCCACCGGCCTCGTAGGTCGGGGCCGGACATTGTCGCAGATCGAAGGTACCCGAATATGGAGCCCTGGGTGTTGGAACTCGGGGCGAGGGGCGGATTCGATAGAGGATTGAAGGAAAAGAACGGGCCTTGGTCTCATTATAAAGAGGAAGAATACCAAGAGCCGTCCCCGTGACCGTTTGGAACCCGCCTTCGATGGAGGGGGCGCGGCAACGGGCGTGGTTGGGTTAGCCACATTCGTATTGATGGGAATCCCAAAATAAGGGGAACACGATCTCTGCTTCGACAAGACGTGCCAAGGAAACCACCTCGCTAAATGCGCTGAGGTGATACAATAAAAACAATTCGAGTAAAGGCTTGGTAATGGTGTGACGTCATGCCACCAAATACGTCAGCAGATTGAACTTGTGTAATATTATTCTCTCTATGGTGGTACGTGGAATTTATTTTTGCAGAGCCGGACACTATCTTGGTGTTCACAATCTTCTATAAATTATTCGGAGGAAGAACCCGCCTTGCAATGCCGAAGACAACATGCGCGCCGGACTCATCGTCATTGAAGCCTGGTTCAGGGGCTACTGAGGGAGTTCCAGACTAGGGGGTGTCCGGATAGCCGAACTATCATGATCGGTCGGACTCCAAGATTATGAAGATACAAGATTGAAGACTTCGTCCCGTGTCCGGATGGGACTTTCCTTGGCGTGGAAGGCAAGCTTGGCGATACGGATATGTAGATCTCCTACCATTGTAACCGACTTTGTGTAACCCTAGCCCTCTCCGGTGTCTATATAAACCGGATGGCTTTAGTCCATGGGATGAAAAACAATCATACCATAGGCTAGCTTCTAGGGTTTAGCCTCCTTGATCTCGTGGTAGATCTACTCTTGTAACACACATCATCAATATTAATCAAGCAGGACGTAGGGTTTTACCTCCATCAAGAGGGCCCGAACCTGGGTAAAACATCGTGTCCCTTGTCTCCTATTACCATCCGCCTAGACGCACAGTTCGGGACCCCCTACCCGAGATCCGCCGGTTTTGACACCGACAGACCCCTCAAGGATTAAACCTACCAAGACGACCTTTAAAGGCGTCATACCAGGTGTAGAAGCCAATTGTACAGGCTCAGTTACACTGGAAGTGGTCTTCGGATCCCCGGATAACTTCCGAAGCGAGGAGTTAATCTTCGACATAGTTCCGTTCCGCAGCGGCTACCATGCTCTGCTCGGACGTACCACGTTCACAAAGTTCAACAAGGTGCCGCACTACGCATACCTCAAGCTCAAGATGCCAGGCCCTCGAGGAGTCATCATGGTCAATGGAAACACTGAACGCTCTCTCCGAACGGAGGAACACACAGCGGCTCTCGCGGCAGAAGTACAGTGCAGCCTCTTAAGGCAATTCTCGAGTCCGGCCGTTAAGCGACCGGACACGGCTAAACGCGCCCGGAGTAACCTACAACAAGACCACGTGGCACATTCCGAGCACGCGTAGCAGTGCGGCCCCAACCCAGTGCCTGCAAAACGTCAAGATAGGTCCTTCGCGTACACCATTACGCTATGGAGATACCATGGGCATGGGGAGAGGGGCACGACCACGATAGGCCCAGAATGCGGCTCAACCACACCAGGGGCTCTCAAGTGTGTCGTTTTTTTTTATTTTTATTTTTTTACCCACAGGACTCCGTTCGTCAGAGGCCTGTCCGGCAGCAGACCTGCTGAACTCACGATGCAACAACCAGGGAAGGAGAAAGGCTACAATGAATATCCAGGTGGTCTCCATTACGAGCATTAAATCTATTTTATACACCATTCCGCAGCCTACCCCTGGAGGGGGACATGTTTAATAGTCCATCCCTTGCTTATCGCACCATTTGTATCGTTCTGCATTCACAGTAGTTTTTGTTGAATAACTAATGCAACACCTTTTTGCTTCCAATTGCATTTCTTTCTTATACATATGTTCATTTACGACATGTTGCATCCGTACATTTTGGTACGGCTAAATACACTAGGGGCTTATGTTTCCCGCATCATGGTGTGATAAGTCCGAACACTTTCACAAGTGCGGCACCCCGAACTTATAGCATTATATGCATCGGCTCCGAATCATGTCTTGGGTCAATAGTTGGGTTTGCCCGGCTCCCATGTTTTGGTACCTTACGTTCCGTTGTCGGCTAAGGTAGCACTGGGAGAACCACTACGATTGCGCCTCAGTTGAGCTGGGCGAGCGCCTCAGTGGAGAAAGCTAAAACTGACCGTCATGATGAGGCAAGAGCCGGTCGCTGTTCGAGAGGTTTTGTTGCGAGTCCCTAAAGACTTATGCCTCTTAGAGCGAGGAGCCGGCTTTGTCCGGCCCAGGCGTGGATAGCGCCCCAAATTCAGCCTTCCAAAGACTAGGGGCTTCGCCGAAATTTAAAATTGTAGAATTCTATGGCTAAGTGAGAGTGTTCAAGTATTATAAGTCCGGTTGCCTTGTTCGTTGTTTTGAGCGCCTCCCTAGATGGACCCAAAAATGGGAACAAGAGTGCTCAAGTTTATCCTGAACACCCCAGCACTCGTGGCATGGGGGCTGAAGCCGACGACTTGCCATCTCTCAGATTTGATAAACAGCCGCACAGAAGGTAATATTTTAAATCAACAAGCGTTGCTTAGCACATATGAACTAAGTTTTTAGCGCACAGGATAACAAAATGCGAGTCTACTCAAATATTACATCTTTGGAGCACTCACCCGCAATAGTGCGGGCACCCTTCAGCACAGTCTTATAATACATCTCGGGAGTACGATATTCCTTGCCCTGCGGTGGCGCGTCCGTCACAAGCTTCTGAGCATCCATCTTGCTCAGTGCACCTTTGCGCGGGCAAGGGCCCGACGAGCACCTTCAATACAGGCGGAGTGCTTGATGACTTTAACCCATGGACACACATCCACCAGCCGCCGCACTAGGCCGAAGTAGCTCCCAGGCATGGTCTCCTTCGGCCACAGCCGAATAATGAGGCCCTTCATGGCTTGTTCGGCCGCCTTGTGGAGCTCGACCAGCTGCTTCAGCTGGTCGCTAAGGGGCACCGGATGTCCGGCCTCAGCATACTGAGACCAGAAGACCTTCTCCGTCGAGCTCCCCTCCTCGGCCCGGTAGAACGCGGCAGCATCGGACACGCTGCGAGGAAGATCTGCGAATGCTCCTGGAGAGCTCCGAATTCGGGTAAGCAACAGGTAATTAACACTCACATGCTTACTTTGCATGAAAAATGCCTTACCCGCTGCTATTTTCTTCAACGCTTCGATTTCTTGGAGGGCCTTGTAGGCTTCGGCCTTAGCGGCTTTGGCACTCTCAAGAGCCGTTGCAAGCTCAGACTCTCGAGTCTTTGAGTCACGCTCCAGGCTCTCATGTTTTTTCACGAGATCCTGTAGCTCTTGCTGTACCTCCACCACCCATGCCTCCTGCTTCTCTCGCTCGGTGCGCTCCGTGGCCGCATTACGTTCGGCTGCGGACACCGCCTCCTTCAGGGTCGCCACCTCGTTAGTGGCCCCTGTAATACCCACGTTATCCTTGTCATTCTTCTTGCAACCAAAATCCTTTTCTGTAAGGTACAATTTTAATAAGGTGTTACTCACCTTCCTTGTCCTCGAGCTGCTTCTTGGCATGGCTGAGCTCGTTCTCGGACCGCTCGAGGCTTTGCTTCAAAGTATTGACCTCCGCAGTCAGTGCGGCAGAGGTCAGCAGCGCAACCTGCAATCCCATATTGACATATTTTATGACTCCTGCGTATATCTTTTTAGATACTCAGTCCGGCTTTTCTTTCCGAACACCGAACCGAGCATCAGGGGCTACTGTCTATGTGGTACTATTTTACATATATTAAAATTCTTACCTCAAAGCCTGTTAGAAGGCTGCTGCAGGCTTCGGTCAGCCCGCTCTTGGCGAGCTGAACCTTTTGAATCACCGCACTCATAACAGTGCGGTGTTCCTCTTTGATGGAGGCGCCATTGAGCACCCCCCAACAAGCTATCCGGCGCCTCCGGTTGGACGGAGGCTGCCGGCGTCACGGTCTTGCCCTTCTTACAAAGGGGCCGCCCACCGGACTCCGGAGCCACTATGGGTTCCGGGGCCGAGTCCAGTGCAAAGTCCGGGAGGTTGTCCTGCGACACCTCCGGGGCCTCCACCTCCTGGCGGGTCCCTTCCCGGGATCCCACCTCGGCATCGTCCGCATCACGGGGGGTGGAGGCGGTCGGAAGAGAATCCATATCCGACGCACCTAAGGACCCGCTCGACGAAGCGGGAAGATCATCCTTGGGCGGGCTGCAGGGTTGTATGCGACATTAGAAGGACACTATGTGGCGAAAAGAAAAAACCATGAAGTTATTTGGGAGTCCGGATACTTACGATCTCGCCAGGGGCTTGGCCCTTGGAGGCCAGTCCTCTTCGTCATCGCTGGCGTTGGCGGAGCAGTCCGGGGAAAGAGTTTTTCCCTTCTTGGACCCTTCGGCCTCCCTCGTTGGGGAGGCCTTCCTTTTCTTCCCTCCCCCCGCTGAGGAAGAGGCTTTCTTCTCCTCCTCGCCTTTGTGGGAGGAGTCTGCCTCGGAGTCATCATCTGATAACACCTGAAAACGGGAACTCTTCCGAGTCCCCGTGGCCTTCTTCTTGGCCTTCTTCTTCGGCACCACATGGGGCGCCGGAGCCAGCAGCCCCATTAAGCGGGCGTCCGCTGGGTCCTCTGGCAATAGGGCCAGATAGATAGTCTGCTCGGCCTTCGCCAGCCAGTCCTGTCAAAGGAAAGGGAGTTTAGATCCTGCATAGAGTCAAACTATGGAAAACAAGCGCCCCGTAAAGGACAAAATCACTTACCTTGTCAGCCGGACGCTGCGAGCTGAATCTGCGATCTTCGGCAGCGGATGCGGGAGCCTCGGCGCCCTTGAACAGCACCTTCCAAACATCTTCGTACGTAGTGTCGAAGAGCCCGCTCAAAGTCTGGTGCTGCGCTGGATCGAACTCCCACATGTTGAAGCCCCGTCGTTGGCACGGGAGAATCCGTCGGATGAGCATGACCTGGACTAGTTGACAAGCTTGAGCTTCTTGTCCACTAGCTTTTTGATGCAGGCTTGGAGTCCGGTCAGCTCCTCCGAATCACCCCAAATCCGGCCGCTCTCTTTCCAGGAGGTGAGCCGTGTGGCGATGCCAGATCTGAATTCGGGGGCCGCTGCCCATTCAGGGTCACGCGGCTCGGTGATGTAGAACCACCCCGATTGCCACCCCTTAATGGTTTCCACGAAAGTGCCCTCAAGCCAAGTAACGTTGGACATCCTGCCCACCATGGCGCCTCCGCACTCCACTTGGCTGCCCTTCACAACCTTTGGCTTGACACTGAAGGTCTTGAGACACAAGCCGAAGTGGGGCTGGATGCAGAGGAAGGCCTCACACACGACGATAAACGCCGAGATATTGAGGAGGAAATTCGGGGCCAGATCATGGAAATCCAGGCCGTAGTAAAACATGAGCCCCCGGACAAAGGGATGGAGTGGGAAGCCTAGTCCGCGGAGGAAATGGGGAAGAAATACTACCCTCTCATGGGGCCTGGGGGTGGGGATGAGCTCTCCCTCGTCGGGGAGCCGATGCGCGATGTTGCTGGACAAATATCCGGCGCTGCGCAGCTTCTGGATGTGCCCCTCCGTGGCGGAGGAGGCCATCCACTTGCCTCCCGCTCCGGACATAGTTGGAGAAGGTTGAGGTGAGATGTGCAGACTTGGGCGCTGGAGCTCGAGTTCGCGGAGATGGATAAGCCAAGGAGGAAGAAGGTGCAGGTAAAAGGGTTGGATCTTTATCCCCTTATATGGGCGGACAAAAACATGTGTCCCCACTGGCCTGATAAAACTCGCTTATCTCCCAAGGGCCGCAATCAATGGCGCGGTTGGGTTACCCACGTCCGTATTGATGGGCATCCCGGAATAAGGGGAACACGATCTCTGCTTCGACAAGACGTGCCAAGGAAACCGCTTCGCTAAACACGTTGAGGTGGTACAATAAAAATGATTCAATTAAAGGCTTGGTAGTGGTGTGATGTCACGCCACCAAATACGTCATCAAATCGAACTTGTGTAAATATTATTCTCTCTATGGTGGTGCGTGGAATTTATTTTGCAGAGCCGGACATTATCCTGGTGTTCACAATCTTCAATAAATTATTCGGAGGAGGAACCCGCCTTGCAATGCCGAAGACAATATGCGCGCTGGACTTGTCGTCATTGAAGCCTGGTTCAGGGGCTACTGAGGGAGTCCTGGACTAGGGGGTGTCCGGATAGCCTAACTATCATCATCGGCCGGACTCCAAGACTATGAAGATACAAGATTGAAGACTTTGTCTCGTGTCCGGATGGGACTTTCCATGGCGTGGAAGGCAAGCTTGGCGATACGGATATGTAGATCTCCTACCATTGTAACCGACTCTCTGTAACCCTAGCCCTCTCCAGTGTCTATATAAACCGGATGGCTTTAGTCCGTAGGACGAACGACAATCATACCATAGGCTAGCTTCTAGGGTTTAGCCTCCTTGATCTCGTGGTAGATCTACTCTTGTAACACACATCATCAATATTAATCAAGCAGGACGTAGGGTTTTACCTCCATCAAGAGGGCCCGAACCTGGGTAAAACATCGTGTCCCTTGTCTCCTGTTACCATCCGCCTAGACGCATAGTTCGGGACCCCCTACCCGAGATCCGCCGGTTTTGACACCGACAGTTACCTTTGAGGCTGGAAGTAGTCCGGTATAATCGGCCGTAATGGCCACCAAGGTGTTGTCCTTATTCAATTGATGAAACACTCCATCAATCAGCTCCACAGCCAAGTCCGTGTCCTCTTGGGAGTCCGGATCGAGGGACCGTTCTAGGTCCTCGGGTTGTGGAGGAGGGCCGTTTATCTCCTTTATAGCCTGGCGTAGCTCCTGTGTTGGAATTACCAGACTAAATTACTTAACTATGGGAAATGAGACGGATAGACAAGTTAAAAGTATCCCCATACCCAACTCGGAGGATTGTACATAGAAAATCCGCCCCGTGGGTTAACGCGGAGGAATTCCTCCTCCTCTCCCTTGTACAAAGCTGTCACGCCCAATATGCGACCCTATCCCAAAGGAACTCGAAGGTCCCACCAAGGCTAGACCCGCATATTGAAACACTTTTGCAAGATGGATATCATTACATCAACATTACATAATAGATGGGGATACATACAAGAAGCATACAATGCCACACGAATACAACATCACAATACATAAGAACAACATCCGACTATGGATGCAACATAAACAGAAACTCGAACGACATCCACCCTGCTAGCCCAGGCTGCCGACCTAGAACCTATCCCCTGATCGAAGAAGCAGAAGAAGAACTCAACGCAACCAAGCATCGATCTCGCGTCATGTTCATCGCATAACCTGTACCTGCAACTGTTGATGTAGTAATCTGTGAGCCACGAGGACTCAGCAATCCCATTACCATGGGTATCAAGACTAGCAAAGGTTAAAGGGAAAGGAAGGGGTAAAGTGGTGAGGCTGCAGCAGCGACTAAGCATATATAGTGGCTAACATACGCAAATGAGAGCGAGAAGAGAGCAAAAGGAACGGTCGTCAACTAGTAATGATCAAGAAGTGATCCTGAACTCCTACTTACGTCAAACATAACACAGAAACCGTGTTCACTTCCCGGACTCCGCCGAAAAGAGACCATCACGGCTACACACACGGTTGATGCGTTATAATTCGGATCTGGTGTCAAGTTATCTACAACCGGACATTAACAAATTCCCATCTTCCTATAACCGCAGGCACGACTTTCGAAAGATTATACCCTGCAGGGGTGTCCCAACTTAACCCATGACAAGCTCTCGCGATCAACGAAGGAATAGACCTTCTCCCAGGAAGACCCGATCAGACTCGGAGTCCCGGTTTACAAGACATTTCGATAATGGTAAAACAAGACCAGCAAGACCGCCCGATGCACCGACAATCCCGATAGGAGCTGCACATATCTCGTTCTCAGGGCAACACCGGATGAACACTACGTACAACTAAAACCAGACCTCGAGTTTCCCCGAGGTGGCGCTGCAAGTGGCTCTGGTTCGGACCAGCACTTAGACAAGCACTGGCCCGGGGGGGGCTATAATAAAGATGACCCTCGAGAGAGTGACTCCCAAGGGAAAAGTAGGTGGTGGTGAGGCAAATGGTAAAACCAAGGTCGGGCCTTGCTGGAGGAATTTTATTCAAAGCGAACTGTCAAGGGGGTCCCATAAATCACCCGACCGCGTAAGGAACGCAAAATCCGGGAACATAACACCGGTATGACGGAAACTAGGGTAGCAAGAGTGGAACAAAACACCAGGCATAAGGCCGAGCCTTCCACCCTTTACCAAGTATATAGATGCATTAATAATATAAGAGATATTGTGATATCCCAACCAAAATCCTGTCCACCATGGAGAAATCTTCAACTTCACCTGCAACTAGCAATGCTATAAGAGGGCCGAGCAAAGCGGTAACATAGCCAAACAACGGTTTGCTAGGGATGGTGTCAACGGTTAGAGGTTCATGGCAATTTGGGAGGCTTGATGAGGAAAAGATAGGTAACGCAGCATAGCGATAGAACGAAGCAACTAGCATAGCAATGATAGTACTGAGATCTAGGGTAGCGGTCATCTTGCCTGAAATCCCGCAAGGAAGAAGAAAGAGAACATGAAGAAGACAGACGAACGTAGTCGAACGAATCCTCACAACTCCGGAACGAAACCGAAGGCAACCCGGAAAGAAGCAAACAACATGGTAAACACACAAGCATAATCATGGCATGATGCACAAACAAATATGATGCATGTCTGGTTTAATGAGGCATGGCATGGCAAAATGCAACAAACAATACTACAAGTTAAGTGGAGCTCAATATGCAACGAGTTGCATATTGACAAAACACCACAAGCAATTATTTAGTTCTCTCTCGGTTAGGTACACAACAATATTAAATGTTGTTAAACATGGAAAGAGGTGAAACATAATGAAACTACCTATCTAGGCAAGTTTAAATGAGGCCGGAAGTAACAAACAACAATTCCGGAAAATACCTCATGTCCATATTTTAGTTTCGGTACTGTTCTGCCCTAAAACATATTTTTTTGTTGTTAAACAGGAAAATAAAGTGCACCATGTTAAACTAGTCATTTGTCCACCCCATTTACATATAAAGAACATTTAATTCCAAGCTACGGTTATTTAGTTATGAAATAAATCATTTTAACATGGCATTTATGCAAATTTAAACAAACAGCAAGTTAAACATTTTAAACATGGATGAAAGCAGCATATTATTAATCTACACAAAATTCTAAGCATCTTACATGTTTAAACCATTTTAATCCGATGCACGGTTTGTGAGTAATTAAATGCATGAATATGGAGGGTTTTTCTGCAATTCTGCCAATTCCTTGGAAAATAGGAAATTCACATAATAGGAAAAAAAACATAACGGGCCGAATCTGGAGGGCTGGGGGGCCTCACCCATGGGCTCGGCCCAGTCGGTGTAGGAGGCCTGGCAGGCCGGCTTGGTGGTGAGGCTGGGCTGCAGGGGCACGCTGGACCGAAGTCGAGGCCGGCCCAGGTGCGGGGCAGCTCACATCGGTCCTTGGCCCAGGTCGGTGTAGGAGGTGAGGCCGAAAGGGGCGCTGGGCCTGGGGGCGCGGTCAACGCGAGTGCTCCCCTCGCTCGCTCGATGCACACGAGGCGGAGGCCGCGGCAGGGGACGACCGGAGTTGCGGGGACGGGGATCTCCGGCGCGGAGGTGAAGGATGGTGGGCGGAGACGGCGAGATCCGGCGGTGTCGAGCTCCATGGCGGCGAGGTCCCTGGGCGGCGGCGGCGGCTGCGGCATCCTGCGGGAGAGACAGAGGGACGGGGTCAGAGAGAGAGGAGGAAACCGGACGGGGCGGCGCGCAGCTCACCGACGGCAGAGATCCGGCAGTGCTCCGACGGCCTCGGGCTCGCGGGACGCAGGGCCGGCGACGCGCTCCTGATCCCATCGGGATCGAGCGGGAGGGGCGAGCCGAGCGCCAGGGGCGCGAGCGGTGGCTGCGAGCGGGATGCGGGCTCGGGCGGGCCTCCCAGGGCCCGATCTGGGTCCTGGCGGCCTTGGCGGCGCTGACCGGTGGGGGGGGGGGCGAGGCAAGGACGTGTGGCGCGAGGGGATTGGAGGGGAGCTGCGGCTGGCTGAGGTGGCGCCCTAGGAGTGGCTGGAAAGACGTGGCGACGGCAGCGCCAAGTGGCGGAGGCGGGATGGGCCGGCGCGGAAAACAAGGAGAAGGTGGGAGGTGGCGGCTGTGGGAGGTTAGGGGAGGCTAGGGGCTAGGGTTGCCCAATTTAGGAAGGAGGGGTGTTTATATAGGGGTAAGGCTAGGGTTAGGGGGGTTTTGGAGGGGTTTCGGACCCTCGTCTCTCGATCTGGCGGCTCCAGACGCGAGGGGGGGTATGTTGGACCTAGGGGGCTGTGTAGAATGCCTTGGGCTGAGAAGAGAGGGATGAAGTGCGGCCCGGCACGGTTTCCGGATACCGAAAACGTCCGACGTATATACCGACTATATCGCGGTTATATATTTAACGGTTGGGCAGTCAAACGAACTCCGAATGCGATGAAACTTGGCAGGCGGCCTGTCTACACTATAATAAGACCGCATGACAAGTTGCAACCCATTCCGAGAACATTTTTATGCCACTTATAAAATAATATTTCAGAGGTGCCGCAGGCGCGTGCGAGTGTGTCTGGACTCCGAACGGACAATAGAGAGAACTAGCGGAACCCGAACGGATGCAAGTTTTATGAAAACGATGCCGATGCAATGCGCATGATGTTATGAGATGAGATGCATAACAAGAACAAAACGCAAAACAACAGACAAAACCCAACCACGGAGGAAACAATAAATCACATAGCCGGAAATGGCAAGAGTCGGAGTTACGAATATGGAAAGTTGTATCTGAGGCATTACAACACTCCACCACTACGAGAGGATCTTGTCCCTAGATCTAGGATGGCACCGAAGGGAAAAGGAAGAGGAAGATAAGTGGTAAACTAAGTTGCTTCTTCGGCAAACGAGTGAAACCATGAACCTTGAGAGGTTGAACAAATTGAAAGAAACCAAACAACAGAGATGACCAAGATTACAAACAGTCCGTTAGAAAAGAGGAACAAGGAACATTACAAGAACTTGAAGGTTGCAAAGACATGAATCAAGAGTTTAATGGACAAGATAGAATTCAAAACCACTCGGGTTAAAACAAGATGAGAGGAAGAATTCGGGCAACACTCCGGTTGAACATGGAAGGAATATAATTTGAACTTGACAAGATGAGAGGATACTTGGTGAGATCAACAACACACTACTTCTGGAACTATTGAAAGAATGGCACAAGGGGTAAGAAAAATTTTAGACAGCTCTGGAAGGAGGCAAAACTTGATAAGATGAAAGAACTTGAATGAGAACACAACACTCCGGTTAAATGGATAAGCATGAAAAGAACACGGTCCTCACAATTCAAGATGATGAGCGAAGAGAGCAACATCACATTGCCTCCGAAAGAAGGAATAGAAGATAGATCACTGGAATAATAGAATAGATAAGAAAATGCCAACTTGTGCAACAAATGAGCTTGCAAAGCACCCTTCCAAGATGGTTACAACGGGGTTGTTGGAAAACCAACAACGAAAAGAATAAGCTTGTAGTGGGCTTATGGAAACATCTCAAGACTATGAGATGACATTCTGCCACTAACGAAAAACAATTTCTTGTTTGAGATCAACGAAGAGATGAAAAACCTCTTTCACCAAGAAGGATATGGAGAAAGCTTGGATCAATGATAAGCACCACAAATAGCAACATTCCCAATGGAAGGCTTTAGGTGAAATATGACACAAGATAACTCCAACGAAGAGATTAATATGGGTTGAAACAATTCATGATCGAAGAGAAAATGATGGTTTCACAATATCTCATTCTTGACAAATTGTGAATCATAAAACTTGAAGGGAAACTGTCAAGAATGATATAACACCATCTCAAAAGATAAGGTAGGAGAATTGCACCTCAAAATGCAAGATGAAGAATACTTGAACTCCTCAAAATAAAACATGTGTTGAGCACCATGTCTATTTTAGAGTATAGCTTGGCGGATCATAACTTCGAGAGAAATCTTGAAGAACAATTGAAGAATGAAGAGAATCCTTGATGAACCACCATGTAGAGCCTCCATAGAGAACTTCGGTAATAAAAGGATGATAGAAAGAAAGAGAAGTTGAAAACACAAGGTGAAGCCTTGCGATGATTTAGATGGAGCTTCGCGATGAGATAACCGAGAGAACTTGGAACTCCGGAAAGAAAAGATGAACACTAGAACCGAGAATTACTTCATCATGAAAAATCTCTGGAAGAAAAGAATTGAATCACCTCGAGGAAATAAGAATAAAATTTATTGTATGCTTATCCTTCATCAAATTAAATTTATGACAAGCATTGGATTTGGCATACTACTTATTCTCGTAGAAAGGATTAAGAGGGATATAGCGTAAACTTGAGAAGGTCTTGATGGAACCACCGGTGGAATTTGAAAACAACGAATGAATTGATATGATAACAAAGGAAGTGAAAATCTTGAATGAACCACCATGAAAATTGGAAAAGAGAGTAGCAAGGGCACAATTCACCGGAAAGAATTTGAAAGCGAATGAAGATACTTGAGGGGATTTAGATACATGAGAACGAAGAGATCGTGAAATGATTAGAGGGTATTTGAACGATGCACCGGTAAGATTTGGAGAACGATAGCTACAAGCTGAGGATGAAGAATTATGACATGATGGCCTTCGGAGGTAAGAAATGGAAACAACTCTTGACATGCTCCGGATAGGTAAGAAAAGAATTCTCACAATCAAAAACAATTATGAGAGGATGGCATAAAGCTAGAACCATGATTCTCTGGAAGATCGGGTAAGGATTTAAGAGGAACTCTTCTTCGATCTACAAATGACGACGAGAAACACCACCAAAATTACTGAGATACTCCGGGAGAATGAAAAGCGAAGGGGTTGAGCCAACAATGAAAATAATTTGAAAACGATCTTGGAGAAGGCATGTGACTGATGAAATTCATTCTTACGTCACACTTGAAAAGAATTGAGAATAACTCTAGGGGAATTAGAAGAGTCATGTAAGAT
Source organism: Triticum aestivum (assembly GCF_018294505.1). Lineage (NCBI taxonomy): Eukaryota > Viridiplantae > Streptophyta > Magnoliopsida > Poales > Poaceae > Triticum > Triticum aestivum. The sequence goes on from NC_057813.1 coordinate 54,423,042, forward strand.
CCTGGGAAAAAAACCTGTGGGTTAGGGCCCACTGAAGAGAAAACACCGTTGGAAAGGATTGTTGAAGAGATAGATGATGCACTGGAACAATTTAAATATTTGAATGAGGTGACAACCCCGAATTAATTGGAACACAGACGAATCTCCTGAGATGTCTTGAACACTCCGGAAGGATAAAATGGCGAGAGGCAAACGAGCAAGGAAAACACTTCGAGGAAAAGAATATGATCAACCCGAAAAAAAACTTGAATTGAATCCACCGGAGAAGAATAAGAGATGAAGAATGTCCACCGAGACGAGAATTCACCAGTTGAAATAATTGAGGGAAGACTGAAGAGGCTCTGCACGAATGAGATAGATGGTCGAGAGAGAGACTCGGGCTCCGGGAAGAAAAAAAAGGGTGGGAGGGCGGGAAAACAAATGCAACTTGGGGCATATGGAATGGACACCGGTGAGAAAACTTAGAGTTGATCTTGCGGATGTTGAAAATGATCGGATCCACTTGAAGAGAAGCACACGGTTGTAAAGAATTAGCATGACAACCTCGATGATCAAGAAGGATTAGCACTCTCATAGAAATATGATAACACCATTTAGGGAAAGGTATGGATTCAACATTTGACATCGAAGCAACTTGAATACCACAACTCAAAACAAAACACAGGATTTGGCTTGTAGAATAAGCCGGAAACAAACACATGACAGATCCCACATCGTATCATGTGTCTGTTGGAAAGATATCCTACGAGCTACTTGAATTCCCACCTATAAAACTACCAAAACTTTCTGGTTATGCAATATGGTGTTGGGGATACAGGGGAAGCAATATATCTCACCCAAACTAACAATTGCTACATCCAGCTGTATCCATCCGTCAACACATAACCAAGAAAACTCCGGAAATCGTGTACCTCAACCTTCGAAAAGCATCCGTTATACGAGTTATGGCAATACTCCCGAACTCCCCAGTACTGGGTGACGTCGAGGTTATCTCACCAACAACTGCATAAAAGAGATTTTCTATGTCGGCAAAACTCAGGTATTCCAGAACTGCAACGATAAAATTGTGACGACAACACCTCGGAGCTCAACTCCCCGGGTCAATGCCACATAATAGACAGGAGGCACCAAGAACAATGTTCTCATCACAAAACCATCGGAACGATTCCAAGATACACGCGTGATTATAAAAAAAATTAGTGAAATTTGAGGAGAGGAAAGTCAAAACATCTACGTCAGGAGACCTCACGAGAGCGAGGAAGGGACTGAGGAGTAAAAAGAATCCTACTCTCCGATATATATAATCCTAAGACTCAAAATAGTTTTCTTCTAGACTCAGCAACGGCCAACAATCAAGGGGGCTCCTATGGTCGGTCGAGGCTCTGATACTAACTTGTCACGCCCAATATGCGACCCTATCCAAAAGGAACTCGAAGGTCCCACCAAGGCTAGACCCGCATATTGAAACGCTTTTGCAAGGTGGATATCATTACATCAACATTACATAATAGATGGGGATACATACAAGAAGCATACAATGCCACACGAATACAACATCACAATACATAAGAACAACATCCGACTACGAATGCAACATAAACAGAAACTCGAACGACATCCACCCTGCTAGCCCAGGTTGCCGACCTGGAACCTATCCCCTGATCGAAGAAGCAGAAGAAGAACTCAACGCAACCAAGCATCGATCTCGCGTCATGTTCATCGCATAACCTGTACCTGCAACTGTTGTTGTAGTAATCTGTGAGCCACGAGGACTCAGCAATCCCATTACCATGGGTATCAAGACTAGCAAAGCTTAAAGGGAAAGGAAGGGGTAAAGTGGTGAGGCTGCAGCAGCGACTAAGCATATATAGTGGCTAACATACGCAAATGAGAGCGAGAAGAGAGCAAAAGGAACGGTCGTCAACTAGTAATGATCAAGAAGTGATCCTGAACTCCTACTTACGTCAAACATAACACAGAAACCGTGTTCACTTCCCGGACTCCGCCGAAAAGAGACCATCACGGCTACACACACGGTTGATGCATTTTAATTAGAATCTAGTGTCAAGTTATCTACAACCGGACATTAACAAATTCCCATCTGCCTATAACCGCAGGCACGACTTTCAGAAGATTATACCCTGCAGGGGTGTCCCAACTTAGCCCATGACAAGCTCTCGCGATCAACGAAGGAATAGACCTTCTCCCAGGAAGACCCGATCAGACTCGGAGTCCCGGTTTACAAGACATTTCGACAATGGTAAAACAAGACCAGCAAGACCACCCGATGCGCCGACAATCCCGATAGGAGCTGCACATATCTCGCTCTCAGGGCAACACCGGATGAACACTACGTACAACTAAAACCAGACCTCGAGTTTCCCCGAGGTGGTGCTGCAAGTGGCTCTGGTTCGGACCAACACTTAGACAAGCACTGGCCCAGGGGGGCTATAATAAAGATGACCCTTGAGAGAGCGACTCCCAAGGGAAAAGTTGGTGGTGGTGAGGCAAATGGTAAAACCAAGGATGGGCCTTGCTGGAGGAGTTTTATTCAAAGCGAACTATCAAGGGGGTCCCATAAATCACCCGACCGCGTAAGGAACACAAAATCCAGGAACATAACACCGGTATGATGGAAACTAGGGCGGCAAGAGTGGAACAAAACACCAGGCATAAGGCCGAGCCTTCCACCCTTTACCAAGTATATAGATGCATTAATAATATAAGAGATATTGTGATATCCCAACCAAAATCCTGTCCACCATGGAGAAATCTTCAACTTCACCTACAACTAGCAACGCTATAAGAGGGTTGAGCAAAGCGATAACATAGCCAAACAACGGTTTGCTAGGGATGGTGTCAACGGTTAGAGGTTCATGGCAATTTGGGAGGCTTAATGAGCAAAAGATAGGTAATGCAGCATAGCGATAGAACGAAGCAACTAGCAAAGCAAAGATAGTAGTGAGATCCAGGGTAGCGGTCATCTTGCCTGAAATCCCGCAAGGAAGAAGAACGAGTCCATGAAGAAGACAGACGAACGTAGTCGAACGAATCCTCACAACTCCGGAACGAAACCGAAGGCAACCCGGAAGGAAGCAAACAACATGGTAAACACACAAGCATAATCATGGCATGATGCACAAACAAATATGATGCATGTCTGGTTTAATGAGGCATGGCATGGCAAAATGCAACAAACAATACTACAAGTTAAGTGGAGCTCAATATGCAACGAGTTGCATATTGACAAAACACCACAAGCAATTATTTAGTTCTCTCTCGGTTAGGTACACAACAATATTAAATGTTGTTAAACATGCCAAGAGGTGAAACATAATGAAACTACCTATCTAGGCAAGTTTAAATGAGGCCGGAAGTAACAAACAACAATTCCGGAAAATTCCTCATGTCCATATTTTAGTTTCGGTACTGTTCTGCCCTAAAACATATTTTATTGTTGTTAAACAGGAAAATGAAGTGCACCATGTTAAACTAGTCATTTATCCACCCCATTTACATATAAATAACATTTAATTCCAAGCTACAGTTATTTAGTTATGAAATAAATCATTTTAACATGGCATTTATGCAAATTTAAACAAACAGCAAGTTAAACATTTTAAACATGGATGAAAGCAGCATATTATTAATCTACACAAAATTCTAAGCATTTTACATGTTTAAACCATTTTAATCCGATGCACGGTTTGTGAGTAATTAAATGCATGAATATGGAGGGGTTTTCTGCAATTCTGCCAATTCCTTGGAAAATAGGAAATTCACATAATAGGAAAAAAACATAACGGACCGAATCTGGAGGGCTGGGGGGCCTCACCCATGGGCTCGGCCCAGTCGGTGTAGGAGGCCTGGCAGGCCGGCTTGGTGGTGAGGCTAGGCTGCAGGGGCACGCTGGACCGAAGTCGAGGCCGGCCCATGCGCGGGGCAGCTCACATCGGGCCTTGGCCCAGGTCGGTGTAGGAGGTGAGGCCGAAAGGGGCGCTGGGCTTGGGGGCGTGGTCAACGCGAGCGCTCCCCTCGCTCACTCGATGCAGACGAGGCGGAGGCCACGGCAGGGGACGCCTGGAGTTGCGGGGACGGGGATCTCCGGCGTGGAGGTGAAGGACGGAGGGCGGAGACGGCGAGATCCGGCGGCGTCAAGCTCCATGGCGGTGAGGTCCCTGGGCGGCGGCGGCGGCCGCGGCATCCTGCAGGAGAGAGAGTGGGACGGGGTCAGAGAGAGAGAGAGGAGGAAACCGGACAGGGGCGGCGCGCAGCTCACCGACGGCGGAGATCCGGCAGTGCTCCGGCGGCCTCGGGCTAGCGGGACGCAGGGCCGGCGACGCGCTCCTGATCCCATCGGGATCGAGCGGGAAGGGCGAGGCGAGCGCTGGCTGCGAGCGGGATGCGGGCTCGGGCGGGCCTCCCAGGGCCCGATCTGGGTCCTCGCGGCCTTGGCGACGCTGACCAGTGGGGGGAGCGAGGCAGGGACGTGTGGCGCGAGGGGATTGGAGGGGAGCTGCGGCTGGCTGAGGTGGCGCCCTAGGAGTGGTTGGAAAGACATGGCGACGGCGGCGCCAAGTGGCGGAGGCGGGATGGGCCGGCGCGGAAAACGAGGAGAAGGTGGGAGGTGGCGGCTGTGGGAGGTTAGGGGAGGCTAGGGGCTAGGGTTGCCCAATTTAGGAAGGAGGGGTGTTTATATAGGGGTAAGGCTAGGGTTAGGGGGGTTTTGGAGGGGTTTCGGACCCTCGGATCTCGATCTGGCAGCTCCATACACGAGGGGGGGGGGTATGTTGGACCTAGGGGGCTGCGTAGAATGCCTTGGGCTGAGAAGAGAGGGATGAAGTGCGGCCAGTCATGGTTTCCGGATACCGAAAACGTCCGACGTATATACCGACTATATCGCGGTAATATATTTAACGGTTGGGCAGTCAAACGAACTCCGAATGCGATGAAACTTGGCAGGCGGCCTGTCTACACTATAATAAGACCGCATGACAAGTTGCAACCCATTCCGAGAACATTTTTATGCCACTTATAAAATAATATTTCAGAGGTGCCGCGGGCGCGTGCAAGTGTGTCTGGACTCCGAACGGACAACAGAGAGAACCGGCGGAACCCAAACGGATGCAAGTTTTATGAAAACGATGCCGATGCAATGCGCATGATGTTATGAGATGAGATGCATAACAAGAACAAAACGCAAAACAACAGACAAAACCCAACCACGGAGGAAATAATAAATCACATAGCCGGAAATGGCAAGAGTCAGAGTTACGAATATGGAAAGTTGTATCCGGGGCGTTACAAAAGCGGACAAGATCTCTAGTAGAGCGGCAGCTGATTCTAGCCCCTTACGGCCGCACCGGGTGGCATCGTCCTCCCCTTTGAAATCCCACATAGGATGGCCTCTATACTGAAGCGGCTGCACCCCTCGCATAATGCATGTGTCCATGACTTCGGTCATGGTCAGTCCGGAATTGGCTAACAACCTTATCCAGTTCATTAGGTAAAGGACGTCCCTATCATCTTCCTTCTGATGGCTCCGTGGGCGCCAGCTTAGGCGCTTCTTCGAAGGAGCATTATTGAACTCAGGGAGGCCGATCCGAATAGGGTCCGGTAGGGGGACGTCTTCTATATAAAACCATTCTGAAGGCCCGTCTTCAGACGTCTTCTTTGGGGTTCCAGATAGATATCCGGTCCCGGCGATGCGCCATAGTTCGGCTCCGCCCACTTGATATATCGACCCCTCATAAGACCGGGCACAAGGCAGAACAGCTTCTTCCACAGTGCGAAATGAGCCTCGATGCCCAGAAATAGCTTGCAGAGGGCTACGAAGCCCGCAATATGCAATATAGAGGCAGACGTAAGGTTGTGCAACTGGAGGCCGTAGAACTCCAGGAGCCCCCAGAGAAACGGATGAATTGGAAATCCGAGCTCTCTTATCAAATAAGGGACAAGGCATACCCGCTCTCCTTTGAAGGGATTAGGAACACTCTCATCTTGCTCTCCATCATTATAGGTGGCAAGCCCGGCTCGAACCGGGACCATGTAGGCTGGGGGAGAAACCCTTTGGCTTGGAGCGCCACTAGGTCGCTGTGCGGGACGGAGCATCTCTCCCAATATCCAGGCCGAGGGCTGGGAGCGCGAGAGGAGGAGCTTCGTCGACTGGCCATGATGGATTGGATCTCTGTCGAAAGCGCTCCGATGAATGCTCGCCGAGGAAAGATGGTGTGAGTTGGATTTAAATCCCCGTCTCTTTTATGGGCAGCTCATTTATGCAGCTAGGGAGGTAAATGAAAAAACACCCTGGCTTTTCGCATTCGTTTGACACGTGGAAGATGGCCATTATTGGGCACGGAAGCCAAGAAGCACAACATTCACCAGAAGCCGAACATTATTCAACAGCTATATGGAATTTGGAGAAGAACCCGCCTTGCAATGCCGAAGACAAATCTGCGTGCCGGACTCATCGTCATTGAAGCCTGGTTCGGGGGCTACTAAGGGATTCCTGGATTAGGGGGTGTCCGGATGGCCAGACTATGACCTTTGGCTGGACTCCCGGACTATGAAGATACAAGATTGAAGACTTCCGGATGGGACTTAGCTTGGCGATACGATATGTAGATCTCCTCCCATTGTAACCGACTTTGTGTAACCCTAGCCCTCTCCGGTGTCTATATAAACCGGAGAGGTTTAGTCCGTAGGACGAACAACAATCATACCATAGGCTAGCTTCTAGGGTTTAGCCTCTTTGATCTCGTGGTAGATCTACTCTTGTACTACCCATATCATCAATATTAATCAAGCAGGAGTAGGGTTTTACCTCCATCGAGAGGGCCCAAACCTGGGTAAAAACATCGTGTCCCTTGTCTCCTGTTACCATCCGCCTAAACGCACAGTTCGGGACCCCCTACCCGAGATCCGCCGGTTTTGACACCGACAGTGGCATCGATGATTTGATTGATGCGAGGGAGGGGAAAGGGATCCTTGGGGCAAGCCTTGTTAAGGTCTTTGAAGTCGACGCATAGGCGCTAGGATTTGTCCTTCTTTGGTACCATTACCAGGTTCGCCAGCCAATCCGGATGTTTGATATCTCTGATGAATCCGGCCTCAAGTAGCTTGGCTAGCTCGTCCCCCATGGCTTGCCGTTTGGGCTCAAAAAATCGCCTTAGGGTCTGTTTAACATGTTTGTATCCCTTCAGTATGTTAAGGCTGTGTTCGGCCAATCCACGTGGGATGCCCGGCATGTCCGATGGGTGCCAGGCGAAGATATCCCAATTCTTGCGTAAGAAGTCGCGCAGTGCGGCGTCCATAGCGGGGTTCAACTGTGTCCCGATGGAAGCTGTCTTCATGGGGTCCGTTGGGTGGACTTGGAATTTGACTATCTCATCTACGGGTTTGAATGAGGTGGACTTGGGTCGCTTGTCGAGTATCACGTCGTCCCTGTCCACGGTGGCGCGTAGCATGGTTAGTTCTTCTGCCACTAGGGCTTCGGATAATGCTTCCAAGGCCAGCGCTGCGGTTTTGTTTTCGGCGCGGAGTGCGACGTCCGGATCACTAGCTAGAGTGATGATTCCATTGGGTCCGGGTATTTTAAGCTTCATGTACCCGTAATGGGGTATGGCTTGAAAGCTTGCAAACACGTCCCGCCCTAGAAGGGCGTGGTATCCGCTCTTGAAAGGAGCCACTTTGAAGGTGATTTCTTTGGACCTGTAATTCTCTGGGGTGCCAAATACCACGTCAAGTGTGATTTTTCCCACACACCGAGCCTCCCAACTAGGGATCATTCCCCTGAAGGTCGTGCCACTTTGTTCAATGCGGCTTTTGTCAATCTCCATCTTCTTGAGGGTTTCTTCATAGATTAGGGTTAATCCGCTTCCTCCGTCCATGAGTACTTTAGTGAGCCGAAAGCCATCCACTATTGGGCTGAGGACCAGAGCGGCCGGCGCCCGGATAGACTGGAACTGGGGTTCGTCACTGGCATTGAAGGTTATAGCAGTGTCGTTCCACGGATTTACTTTTGGCACAAGGCAAATTTCAACGGAGCTTCGATACGCTCTCTTGCGCCGATTGTTTGAGGCGAAGGTCTCAAAGACTGTTAGCACCGTATTGTGTTCTTTGGCGGGATGTGGTTCTGCTTTATGGCTCTTGAGGAGATCCTCGCCACTCTTAGCTACCTGCCGGAGTATCCAACATGCTCTAAGGCTATGGGTCGGTGTTGCATCCGGCATGCTGTGAAGCTTACACGGCCCGTTGAGCCATCCTTCCAATACGGTTCCACGCCTTGGGGCGGGTTTTGGTTTCTTGGGAATTGAGCTGGTCGACTTACGGGAGTTCGGCTGTTTAGTTTGGACAAAGGTTCTGGTGACGGCCGTACTATCCCAAAATTCTATCTGGGTTTTCCAGGCACTTCCCATCGCACAGTACTTTTGTACTATGGTTGCTAAGTCTGTAAGGTGCACTATGTCACGGTGACTTATAGCATTAAGGGGTCCTTTGTTCGTGTAGTTTCTGCAGAAAAGAGAGACTACGTCCTCCTTGTGGCAGTCCTTGACCTTATTAAGAGCAAAGATAAATCTGGCCCAGTAACGATGTACCGTCTCCTGGGGCTCCTGCCGGACACGGGAGAGACGGGTTAAGTCCGAGCGGGCGTCGTTGGCTGAATCCGGATTTTGATCCGATCTGACGCCCGGGGGCACGGGAAGTACCAAGTCTGATAGTTCGGGATCTGGAGTATTACCTAATCCCTTTGGCCCTGCGCCTGATTCTAAGTCCGGGACCTGGGTCATGTCGTCCCTTGGGTGGGTGTTCGGCTCGCTGAATTTGGTGATGCAAACATAATTCGTCCTCAAATTTGAGGGGCGACCCACGTGTGATTCTTCCACTACCGCTATCTCATGGGTGGTCGGCGGGGATCTAATGTCCCTCTGGTCGGGTTTAAGCCCAATCCGGTCGTAGTCTGTAGCGACTCCCAAAGCAGCGATGCGATCCAAGAGCTCGTTAAGAGAGGAGAGCTCCATCGGATCCATCTGTTCGGCAAGATTCGAATCAATGTGAAGGTTATGCGTGATGGCTTGAGAGGCCATTGTCAGCGCGACAGCCGATGTGGCGGTCATAATGAAGCCGCCAAGCCGGAGGGTCTGGCCTAGAGCCTTCGCTCCCCCAGAAGTGATGTCGTCCTTGACAACGAGATGAGCTATCGAGCCCTTGCAGCGGCGACACAGAGGAACTCTCAATGAAAGCACCAATGTCGGTGTCAAAACCGGTGGATCTCGGGTAGGGGGTCCCGATCTATGCGTCTTAGGCTGATGGTAACAGGAAGCAAGGGGCACAATGTTTACCCAGGTTTGGGCCCTCTCGATGGAGCTAAAACCCTACTTCCTGCTTGATTAATATTGAAGATATGTGGAATACAAGAGTAGATCTACCACGAGATCGTAGAGGCTAAACCCTAAGAGCTAGCATATGATGGTATGATTGTAATTGTGATCGGCCTTCTAAGGACCAAGCTCTCCAGTTTATATAGACACCGGAGAGCTAGGGTTTACATGGAGTCGGTTACAAGGAAGGAAACATAATATCCGGATCGCCAAGCTTGTCTTCCACGCAAAGGAGAGTCCCATCCGGACATGAGCCGAAGTCTTGAGTATTGCATCTTGACGCTTCTGTAGTCCGGACAATGAATATAGTCCGGCTGTCCGGATACCCCCTTATCCAGGACTCCCTCAGAGAGCGGTAGGGGGCATGTGGCTCTGATTGGCAAAAAGCTGGCAACCGACGCAATGCTGGATGAGATCCTGTGCGTCTGCTCAGGCTGTCAGCCAGTAAAAACCTGTACGGAAGGCCTTGCTTACAAGGGCCTGAGCTGCGGCGTGGTTGCCGCCGAGTCCAGCATGGATTTCGGTCAAGAGCTTCCGCCCTTCCTCTTTGGAGATGCATCTTCGGAGCACTCTGGTGGCGCTTTTCTTATAAAGCTCTCCCTCATGGACTTTGTAGGCTTTGGAGCATCGCACAATGCAACGTGCCTCATTTTGGTCCTCGGGGAGTTCTTGCCTATTTAGGTAGGCTAAGAAGGGTTCGGTCCACGGGGCGATAACAACCATGATTACGTGGGCTGAAGGTGTTGTTTCGGTGGCGGAGCCTCCGATTATGTCAGTGTGTTCGATATCTGGGGTCTCCCCTTGCCACACCATGGATGGCATGAACAACCTTTCCAAAAAGATATTAGGTGGGATGGGGTCGCGCTTGGCGCCGATGCGGGTGAGCATATCTGCCGCTTGGTTGTTTTCTCAGACCACATGATGGAATTCGAGCCCCTCGAACCGAGCTGACATCTTGAGGACGACATTACGGTAGGCCGCCATTTTCGGATCCTTGACATCAAAGTCTCCATTTATCTAAGATATTGTGAGGTTCAAATCCCCGTGCACTTCTAGGCGTTGAATGCCCATGGAGACTGCCATCCGAAGACCATGCAACAGAGCCTCATATTCGGCTGCATTGTTGGAGTCTGTGTATAGTATTTGGAGCACGCCTTGGACCGTGTCTCCAGTGGGGGATGTCAGGATAACACCCGCTCCCAATCTAGCCAGCATCTTAGAGCCATCGAAGTGCATGATCCAATTGGAGTATTGCTACCTCTTGAGCACTGCATTGGATTTCCCCCGAAGAGGAGAGGATGATGCAGTAAAGTAGCGTAAGTATTTCCCTCAGTTTTTGAGAACCAAGGTATCAATCCAGTAGGAGATCACGCTCGAGTCCCTCGTACCTACACAAAACGATAGCTACTCGCAACCAACGCGATTAGGGGTTGTCAATCCCTTCACGGTCACTTATGAGGGTGAGATCTAATAGAGAAGATAAATAATATTTTTGGTATTTTTGTTATGGAGATGCAAAGTGAAAAGTAAAAGGCAAAGTAAAAAGAAAGCAAGTAATAAAGTAATGGAGATTGATATGATGAGAATAGACCCGGGGGCCATAGGTTTCACTAGTGGCTTCTCTCGAGACCATAGACATTCTACGGTGGGTGAATAAATTACTATTGAGCAATTGAATTGAGCATAATTATGAGTATATCTAGGTATGATCATTTTTATAGGCATCACGTCCCAGACAAATAGATCGAAACGATTCTGCATCTACTACTATTACTCCACTCATCGACCGCTATCCAGCATGCATCTAGAGTATTAAGTTAAAAACAGAGTAATGCCTTAGCAAGATGACATGATGTAGAGGGATAAATTCATGCAATATGATTAAAAACCCCATCTTGTTATCCTTGATGGCAACAATACAATACGTGCCTTGCTGCCCCTGCTGTCACTGGGAAAGGACACCGCAAGATTGAACCCAAAGGTAAACACTTCTCCCATTGCAAGAACTACCAATCTAGTTGGCCAAACCAAACGGATAATTCGAAGAGACTTGCAAAGATAACTCAATCATACATAAAAGAATTCAGAGAAGATTCAAATATTATTCATAGATAAGCTGGATCATAAACCCACAATTCATCGGTCTCAACAAACACACTGCAAAAAAGAAGATTACATCGAATGGATCTCCACGAGAGAGGGGGAGAACATTGTATTGAGATCCAAAAAGAGAGAAGAATCCATCTAGCTACTAGCTATGGACCCGAAGGTCTGAAGTAAACTACTCACACTTCATCGGAGAGGCTATGGTGTTGATGTAGAAGCCCTCCATGGTAGATGCCCCCTCCGCCGGAGCTCTAGAAATTGCCCTAAGATGGGATCTTGCGGATACAGAAAGTTTCGGCGGTGGAATTAGGTTTTTGGCTCCGTATTTGATCTATCGGGGGTACGTAGGTATATATAGGAGGAAGGAGTACGTCGGTGGAGCAACAGGGGGGCCACGAGGTAGGGGGGCGCGCCCTAGGGGGGGCGCCCCCCACCCTCGTGACCGCCTCTTTTGTTCCTTGGAGAAGGGTCCAATCTGGATCATGTTCGGTGAGAAAATCACGTTCCTGAAGGTTTCATTCTGTTTGGACTCCGTTTGATATTCTGTTTCTTCAGAGCACTGAAATAGGCAAAAAACAGCAATTCTGGGCTGGGCCTCTGGTTAATAGGTTAGTCCCAAAAATAATATAAAAGTGGAAAATAAAGCCCAATATAGTCCAAAATAGTAGATAAAGTAGCATGGAGCAATATAAATTATAGATACGTTGGAGACGTATCAGGCATCCCCAAGCTTAATTCCTGCTCATCCTCGAGTAGGTAAATGATAAAAAATAATTTTTGATGCGGAGTGGTACTTTGGCATAATTTCAATGTAAATCTTCTTAATTGTGGCATGAATATTCAGATCCAAAAGATTCAAGACAAAAGTTCATATTAACATAAAAGTAATAATACTTCAAGCATACAAATCAAAGCAATCATGTCTTCTCAAAATAGCTTGGCCAAAAGAAAGTTATCCCTACAAAATCATATAGTCTGGCTAAGCTCTATCTTCATCACACAAAGTATTTAATCATGCACAACCCCGATGACGAGCCAAGCAATTGTTTGATACTTTAATAATCTCAAACTTTTTCAACTTTCACGCAATATATGAGCGTGAGCCATGGACATAGCACTATAAGTGGAATAGAATGGTGGTTGTGGAGAAGACAAAAAGGAGAAGATAGTCTCACATCAACTAGGCGTATCAACGGGCTATGGAGATGCCCATCAATAGATATCGATGTGAGTGAGTAGGGATTGCCATGCAATGGATGCACTAGAGCTATAAGTATATGAAAGCTCAACAAAATAAACTAAGTGGGTGTGCATCCAACTTGCTTGCTCACGAAGACCTAGGACACTTTTGAGGAAGCCCATCATTGGAATATACAAGCCAAGTTCTATAATGAAAAATTCCCACTAGCATATGAAAGTGACAACATATGAGACTCTCCATCATGAAGATCATGGTGCTACTTTGAATCACAAGTGTGTTAAAAGGATAGTAGCATTGTCCCTTCTCTCTTTTTCCCTCATTTTTTTGTCCAGAGTCTCATCCCGACTTATGGGGGAATCTTAGTCTCCATCATTCTTTCCTCAGTGGGACAATGCTCTAATAATGATGATCATCACACTTTTATTTTTCTTACAACTCAACAATTACAACTCAATACTTAGAACAAAATATGACTCTATATGAATGCCTCCGGCGGTGTACCGGGATATGCAATGAATCAAGAGTGACATGTATGAAAGAATTATGAACAGTGGCTTTGCCACAAATACAATGTCAACTACATGTTCATGCAAAAAGCAATATGACAAAAGTAATGTGTGTCATATGAACAGAACGGTGGAAAGTTGCATGGCAATATATCTTGGAATGGCTATGGAAATGCCATGATAGGTAGGTATGGTGGCTGTTTTGAGGAAGGTATATGGTGGGTGTATGATACCGGCGAAAAGTGCGCGGTATTAGAAAGGCTAGCAACGGTGGAAGGGTGAAAGTGCGTATAATCCATGGACTCAACATTAATCAAAAGAACTCATGCACTTGTTGCAAAAATTTAGAAGTTATCAAAAACCAAAGCACTAGACGCATACTCCTAGGGGATAGATTGGTAGGAAAAGACCATCGCTCGTCCCTGACCGCCACTCATAAGGAAGACAATCAATAAATAAAATTGTGACTTCATCACAAAGCGGTTCACCATACGTGCATGCTACGGGAATCACAAACTTCAACACAAGCATTCTTTAAATTCATAATCACCCTAAGTAGAATTGCTTTGATATTATCACCTCCATATCTCAAAACAATTATCAAGCATCAAACTTATCTTAGTATTCGACGCACTCAAAAGAAAGTTTCACATATCTTGAATATCAAGTATATTATCTTTAAGTAAATACCATACTATTAACAACTCTCAAAATAATCTAAGTTAAGCATGAGAGATCAATAGTTTCTTTAAAACAAATCCACCACCGTGCTCTAAAAGATCTAAGTGAAGCACTAGAGAAAAAATTATCACGCTCAAAAAGGTATAAGTGAAGCACTATGAGCAAAACTATCAAGCTCAAAAGATATAAGTGAAGCACTAGAGTATTCTAGAAAATTCCAAATCATGTATGGCTCTCTCAAAAGGTGTGTACAGCAAGGATGATTGTGGTAAACTAACAAGCAAAGACGCAAATAATACAAGACGCTCCAAGCAAAACACATAACATGTGGTGAATAAAAATATAGCTCCAAGTAAATTACCGATGGAAGTAGACGAAAGATGGGATGCCTTCCGGGGCATCCCCAAGCTTTGACTTTTTGGTGTCCTTGGATTATCTTGGGGGTGCCATGGGAATCCCCAAGCTTAGGCTCTTGCCACTCCTTGTTCCATAATCCATCAAAAGAATTCACCCAAAACTTGAAAACTTCACAACACAAAACTCAATAGAAATCTCGTGAGCTCCGTTAGTGAAAGAAAACAAAAGACTAACTTATGGTAATGTAATGAACTCATTATTTATTTATATTAGTGTTAAACCTACTGTATTCCAACTTCCTTATGGTTTATAAACTAATTTCTTAGCCATAGATGCATTGAAATAAGCAAACAACACACGAAAAACAGAATCTGTGAAAAACAGAACAGTCTGTAGCAATCTGTAACTAACGCAAACTTCTGGAACTAAACAAATTCTACCAAAATAGGACGTACTGGAAAATGTGTTTATTGATCAGCATCAAAAAGAATCAATGCAAAATCACGTTTCTGTGATTTATTGAATTTATTTTCGTGAGCACAAAGTTTCTGTTTTTCAGCAGAATCAAATCAACTATCATCGTAGGTCATCCTATAGGTTCTACTTGGCACAAACACTAATTAAAACATAAAACCACATCTAACCAGAGGATAGATGGATTATTTATTCCTAAACAGAAGCAAAAACAAAAAACAAAAAATAAAATTGGGTTGCCTCCCAACAAGCGCTATCCTTTAACGCCCCTAGCTAGGCATAAAAGCAAGGATAGATCTAGGTTTTGCCATCTTTGGTAGGCAATCCATAAGTGGCTCTCATGATAGATTCATATGGTAATTTTATTTTCTTTCTAGGGAAGTGTTCCATACCCTTTCTCAAGGGAAATTGGAATCTAATATTCCCTTCCTTCATATCAATAATCGCACCAATCGTTCTAAGGAAAGGTCTACCAAGAATAATAGGACATGAAGGATTGCAATCTATATCAAGAACGACAAAATCTACGGGCACATAATTCCTATTTGCACTAATAAGAACATCATTAATTCTTCCCATAGGCTTTTTAATAGTGGAATCCGCAAGATGCAAGAGCAATCTTCAAAGTCACGGAAATCTAGCAAATCACACAAAGTTTTGGGAATAGTGGAGACACTAGCACCCAAATCACACAAAGCATGAAACTCATTATCTTTAATTTTAATTTTAATAGTAGGTTCCCACTCATCATAGAGTTTGCTAGGGATAGAAACTTTCAACTCTAGGTTTTCTTCATAAGATTGCATCAAGGCATTAAAGGCCTTATTTTGACTATAAGCATGAGGAGAATCTAGCATAGATTGCAACAAGGAAATACAACCAATCAAAGAGCAATTTTCATAATTAAATTCCTTGAGATCCAAAATAGTGGGTTTAGCAACATCTAGGTTTCTATTTCTTTCAATCCCACTTTCATCAATTTCATCATCAAGGTCTAAAAACTCTGAATTCTTAGAACGCCTTCTAGGTAAAGGAAGATCATATTTAGTTTCATCAAGATTCATATTAAAAAGCAAAGATTTAATAGGGGACACATCAATGACTTTTAGATCTTCATCTTGATTTTCATAGGAATTGGAAGAACACGCTTTAATAAAGGCATCTTTGGAAGCACGCATCCTAGCGGTTCTTTCCTTGCACTCATCAATGGAAATTCTCATGGCTTTGAGGGACTCATTGATATCATGCTTAGGAGGAATAGATCTAATCTTTAAAGAATCAATTTCAAGAGAAATTCTATCAACGTTCCTAGCCAAATCATCAAATTTAAGCAATTTCTCTTCAAGCAAAGCATTAAAATTCTTTTGTGAATTCATAAACTCTTTAACACTACTCTCAAATTCAGAGGGCATCTTATTAAAATTTCCATAAGAGTTGTTGTAGGAATTTCCATAAGTATTAGAAGGATTACTAGGATAAGGCCTAGAATTGAAATTCCCTCTATACGCGTTATTTCCAAAACTATTCGTACCAACAAAATTCACATCCATAGATTCATTATTATTCTCAATCAAAGTAGATAAAGTCATATCATTGGGATCAAGAGAAGTATTTTTAGTAGCAAACATCTTCATAAGTTCATCCATCTTTTCACTCGAAACATTGATTTCTTCTATAGCATGCACTTTTTTACTAGAAGATCTTTCGGTATGCCATTGAGAATAATTAGCCATAATATTATCAAGTAATTTTGTAGCATCTCCTAATGTAATTTCCATAAACATGCCTCCCGCAGCTGAATCTAAAAGATTTCTAGAAGCAAAATTCAATCCGGCATAAATTTTTTGTATGATCATCCATAAATTCAATCCATGAGTAGGGCAATTGCGAAGCATCAATTTCATTATTTCCCAAGAGTGGGCAACATGCTCATGATCAAGTTGTTTAAAATTCATAATATCGTTCCTAAGAGTGATGATCTTAGCGGGAGGAAAATACTTAGAGATAAAAGCATCTTTGCACTTGTTCCAAGAATCAATACTATTTTTAGGCAAAGACGAAAACCAAACTTTAGCACGATCTCTAAGTGAAAACAGAAATCACTTCAATTTGTATTATTATCTGTATCTTTCTTCTTTTGCATATCACACAAATCAACAAAATTGTTTAGATGAGTAGCGGCAGCTTCGCTAGGAAGGCCGGCGAATTGATCTTTCATAACAAGATTCAGCAAACCGGTATTGATTTCACAAGACTCATCATTATTAAGAGGAGCAATCGGAGTACTAAGGAAATCATTATTATTGGTATTCGAGAAGTCACACAATTTGGTATTATCTTGCACCATGGCAACAAGTAATCCAACACACAAGCAACCAAAAAGGCAAACGAGAAAGAGGCGAAAGGGAAAGAGAGGAGGAGATTGGGAAAGAGAGGGCGAATAAAACGGCAAGGGTGAAGTGGGGGAGAGGAAAACGAGAGGCAAATAATGTAATGCGAGAGATAGGGATTGTGATGGGTACTTGGTATAGTTGACTTTTGCGCAAACTCCCCGGCAATGGCGCCAGAAATTCTTCTTGCTACCTCTTGAGCACTGCGTTGGATTTCCCTGAAGAGGAGAGGATGATGCAGTAAAGTAGCGTAAGTATTTCCCTCAGTTTTTGAGAACCAAGGTATCAATCCAGTAGGAGATCACGCTCGAGTCCCTCGTACCTACACAAAACAATAGCTACTCGCAACCAACGCGATTAGGGGTTGTCAATCCCTTCACAGTCACTTACGAGGGTGAGATCTGATAGAGATGATAAATAATATTTTTGGTATTTTTGTTATGGAGATGCAAAGTGAAAAGTAAAAGTCAAAGTAAAAACAAAGCAAGTAATAAAGTAATGAAGATTGATATGATGAGAATAGACCCGGGGGCCATAGGTTTCATTAGTGGCTTCTCTCAAGAGCATAGATATTCTACGGTGGGTGAACAAATTACTGTTGAGCAATTGACAGAATTGAGCATAATTATCTGTATATCTAGGTATGATCATGTGTATAGGCATCATGTTCGAAACAAGTAGATTAGAACGATTCTGCATCTACTACTATTACTCCACTCATCGACCGTTATCCAGCATGCATCTAGAGTATTAAGTTAAAAACAAAGTAACGCCTTAAGCAAGATGACATGATGTAGAGGGATAAATTCATGCAATATGATAAAAACCCCATCTTGTTATCCTTGATGGCAACAATACAATACGTGCCTTGCTGCCCCTGCTGTCACTGGGAAAGGACACCGCAAGATTGAACCAAAGCTAAGCACTTCTCCCATTGCAAGAACTACCAATCTAGTTGGCCAAACCAAACGGATAATTCGAAGAGACTTGCAAAGATAACTCAATCATACATAAAAGAATTCAGAGAAGATTCAAATATTATTCATAGATAAGCTGGATCATAAACCCACAATTCATCGGTCTCAACAAACACACCGCAAAAAAGAAGATTACATCAAATAGATCTCCACGAGAGAGGGGGAGAACATTGTATTGAGATCCAAAAAGAGAGAAGAAGCCATCTAGCTACTAGCTATGGACCCGAAGGTCTAAAGTAAACTACTCACACTTCATGGGAGAGGCTATGGTGTTGATGTAGAAGCCCTCCGTGGTAGATGCCCCCTCCGGCGGAGCTCCGGAACAGGCCCCAAGATGGGATCTTGCGGATACAGAAAGTTGCGGTAGTGGAACTAGGTTTTTTGCTTTGTATTTGATCTGTCGGGGGTACGTAGGTATATATAGGAGGAAGGAGTACGTCGGTGGAGCAACAGGGGGCCCACGAGGTAGGGGGCGCGCCCTAGGGGGGGGCGCCCCCACCCTCATGACCGCCTCTTTTGTTCCTTGGAGCAGTGTCCAAGTCTCCTGGATCACGTTTGGTGAGAAAATCACGTTCCCGAAGGTTTCATTCCGTTTGGACTCCGTTTGATATTCTCTTTCTTCGAAACACTGAAATAGGCAAAAAACAGCAATTCTGGGCTGGGCCTCCGGTTAATAGGTTAGTCCCAAAAATAATATAAAAGTGGAAAATAAAGCCCAATATACTCCAAAACAGTAGATAAAGTAGCATGGAGCAATCAAAAATTATAGATACGTTGGAGACGTATCAACTATGTGCCATACTCTTTAGGGAGTTCGGCTTCTCTCGATTCGGCGACAAAATTAGCTAGTACTTGCGACTTATTGGCTTTCCATGGTTTGTATGTTATGTCGAACGGGAGGAGCTCGATAGCCCATTTAGAAATCCGGCCCATGGCATCGCGGTTATTTATTATATTATTGAGTGGTACTTCGGAGGCCACCGTGATTGAACACTCCTGAAAGTAGTGTCATAGTTTCCAGGATGCCATGAAGACCGCGTATGCTATCTTTTGATAATGTGGGTACCGGGACTTGCATGGAGTGAGGACAGTGGACACGTAGTATACCGGCTTTTGAAGCGGGAACTTATGTCCGTCCGTTTCTCATTCGACGACGAGCACTGCACTGGCAACCTGGTGTGTTGCGGCTATATATAACAGCATGGGTTCGCCCGTATTTGGCGCGGCCATGAATGGATTGCTGGCCAAGAGCTCGTTAAGAGAGGAGAGCTCCATCGGATTCATCTGTTCGGCAAGCTTCAAATCAATGTGAAGGTTATGCGTGATGGCCTGAGAGGCCATTGTCAGCGCGACAGCCGATGGGGCGATCATAATGAAGCCGCCAAGCCGGAGGGTCTGGTCTACATCCATCGCTCCCCCAGAAGTGATGTCGTCCTTGACAACGAGACGAGCTATCGAGCCCTTGCAGCGGCGACACAGAGGAACTCTCAATGAAAGCACCAATGTCGATGTCAAAACCGACGGATCTTGGGTAGGGGGTCCCGATCTATGCGTCTTAGGCTGATGGTAATAGGAAGCAAGGGACACGATGTTTACCCAGGTTTGGGCCCTCTCGATGGAGGTAAAACCCTACTTCCTGCTTGATTAATATTGAAGATATGTGGAATACAAGAGTAGATCTACCACGAGATCGTAGAGGCTAAACCCTAAGAGCTAGCCTATGATGGTATGATTGTAATTGTGATCGGCCTTCTAAGGACCATGCTCTCCGGTTTATATAGACACCGGAGAGCTAGTGTTTACATGGAGTCGGTTACAAGGAAGGAAACATAATATCCGGATCGCCAAGCTTGTCTTCCACGCAAAGGAGAGTCCCATCCGGACATGAGCCGAAGTCTTGAGTATTGCATGTTGACGCTTCTATAGTCCGGACGATGAATATAGTCCGGCTGTCCGGATACCCCCTTATCCAGGATTCCCTCAGAGAGCAGTAGGGGGCATGTGGCTCTGATTGGGAAATAGCTGGCAACCGACGCAATGCTGGACGAGATCCCGTGTGTCTGCTCGGGCTGTCGGCCAGTAAAAACCTGTATGGAAGGCCTTGCTTACAAGGGCCTGAGCTGCGGCGTGGTTGCCGCCGAGTCCAGCATGGATTTTGGTCAAGAGCTACCGCCCTTCCTCTTTGGAGCACTCCGGTGGCGCTTTTCTTATAAAGCTCTCCCTCATGGACTTTGTAGGCTTTGGAGCGCCGCACGATGCAAGTGCCTCATTTTGGTCCTCGGGGAGTTCTTTCCTATTTAGGTAGGCTAAGAAGGGTTCGGTCCACGGGGCAATAACAACCATGATTACGTGGGCTGAAGGTGTTGTTTCGGTGGCGGAGCCTCCGATTATGTCAGTGTGTTTGATATCTGGGGTTGTGGTCAGATCTAGACTAGTATTCTGGTCTCCCCTTGCCACACCATGGATGGCTTGAACAACCTTTCCAAAAAGATATTAGGTGGGATGGGGTCGCGCTTGGCGCCGATGCGGGTGAGCATATCTGCCGCTTGGTTGTTTTCTCAGACCACATGATGGAATTCGAGCCCCTCGAACTGAGCTGACATCTTGAGGATGACATTACGGTAGGCCGCCATTTTCGGATCCTTGACATCAAAGTCTCCATTTATCTGAGATATTGCGAGGTTCAAATCCCCGCGCACTTCTAGGCGTTGAATGCCCATGGAGACTGCCATCCGAAGACCATGCAACAGAGCCTCATATTCGGTTGCATTGTTGGAGTCTGTGTATAGTATTTGGAGCATGTCTCGGACCGTGTCTCCAATGGGGGATGTCAGGACAACACGCGCTCCCAATCGAGCCAGCATCTTAGAGCCGTCGAAGTGCATGATCCAATTGGAGTATTGCTACCTCTTGAGCACTGCGTTGGACTTCCCCCGAAGAGGAGAGGATGATGCAGTAAAGTAGCATAAGTATTTCCCTCAGTTTTTGAGAACCAAGGTATCAATCCAGTAGGAGATCACGCTCGAGTCCCTCGTACCTACACAAAATGATAGCTACTCACAACCAACGCGATTAGGGGTTGTCAATCCCTTCACGATCACTTACGAGGGTGATATCTAATAGAGAAGATAAATAATTTTTTTGGTATTTTTGTTATGGAGATGCAAAGTGAAAAGTAAAAGGCAAAGTAAAAACAAAGCAAGTAATAAAGTAATGGAGATTGATATGATGAGAATAGACCCGGGGGCCATAGGTTTCACTAGTGGCTTCTCTCAAGAGCATAGATATTCTACGGTGGGTGAATAAATTACTGATGAGCAATTGAATT
Source organism: Triticum aestivum (assembly GCF_018294505.1). NCBI lineage: Eukaryota > Viridiplantae > Streptophyta > Magnoliopsida > Poales > Poaceae > Triticum > Triticum aestivum. Next base: position 54,444,442 of record NC_057813.1, read on the forward strand.
GAGCATAATTATGAGTATATCTAGGTGTGATCATTTGTATAGGCATCACGTCCCAGACAAATAGATCGACACGATTCTGCATCTACTACTATTACTCCACTCATCGACCGCAATCCAACATGCATCTAGAGTATTAAGTTAAAAATAGAGTAATGCCTTAAGCAAGATGACATGATGTAGAGGGATAAATTCATGCATTATGATAAAAAACCCATCTTGTTATCCTTGATGGCAACAATACAATACGTGCCTTGCTGCCCCTGCTGTCACTGGGAAAGGACACCGCAAGATTGAACCCAAAGCTAAACACTTCTCCCATTGCAAGAACTACCAATCTAGTTGGCCAAACCAAACGGATAATTCGAAGAGACTTGCAAAGATAACTCAATCATACATAAAAGAATTCAGAGAAGATTCAAATATTATTCATAGATAAGCTGGATCATAAACCCACAATTCATCGGTCTCAACAAACACACTGCAAAAAAGAAGATTACATCGAATAGATCTCCACGAGAGAGGGGGAGAACATTGTATTGAGATCCAAAAAGAGAAAAGAAGCCATCTAGCTACTAGCTATGGACCCGAAGGTCTGAAGTAAACTACTCACACTTCATCGGAGAGGCTATGGTGTTGATGTAGAAGCCCTCCATGGTAGATTCCCCCTCCGGCGGAGCTCCGGAACATGGCCTAAGATGGGATCTTGCGGATACAGAAAGTTGCGGCGGTGGAATTAGGTTTTTGGCTCCGTATTTGATCTGTCGGGGGTACGTAGGTATATATAGGAGGAAGGAGTACGTCGGTGGAGCAACAAGGGGCCCACGAGGTAGGGGGGCGCGCCCTAGTGGGGGGGGAGGGCGCCCCCCACCCTCGTGACTGCCTCTTTTGTTCCTTGGAGAAGGGTCCAATCTGGATCACGTTCGGTGAGAAAATCACGTTCCCGAAGGTTTCATTCTGTTTGGACTCCGTTTGATATTCTGTTTCTTCGGAGCACTGAAATAGGCAAAAAACAGCAATTCTAGGCTGGGCCTCTGGTTAATAGGTTAGTCCCAAAAATAATATAAAAGTGGAAAATAAAGCCCAATATAGTCCAAAATAGTAGATAAAGTAGCATGGAGCAATCAAAAATTATAGATACGTTGGAGACGTATCAGGCATCCCCAAGCTTAATTCCTGCTCATCCTCGAGTAGGTAAATGATAAAAAATAATTTTTGATGCGGAGTGGTACTTTGGCATAATTTCAATGTAAATCTTCTTAATTGTGGCATGAATATTCAGATCCAAAAGATTCAAGACAAAAGTTCATATTAACATAAAAGTAATAATACTTCAAGCATACAAATCAAAGCAATCATGTCTTCTCCAAATAGCTTGGCCAAAAGAAAGTTATCCCTACAAAATCATATAGTCTGGCTAAGCTCTATCTTCATCACACAAAGTATTTAATCATGCACAACCCCGATGACGAGCCAAGCAATTGTTTGATACTTTAATAATCTCAAACTTTTGAAACTTTCACGCAATATATGAGGGTGAGCCATGGACATAGCACTATAAGTGGAATAGAATGGTGGTTGTGGAGAAGACAAAAAAGGAGAAGATAGTCTCACATCAACTAGGCGTATCAACGGGCTATGGAGATGCCCATCAATAGATATCAATGTGAGTGAGTAGGGATTGCCATGCAACGGATGCACTAGAGCTATAAGTATATGAAAGCTCGACAAAATAAACTAAGTGGGTGTGCATCCAACTTGCTTGCTCACTAAGACCTAGGACACTTTTGAGGAAGCCCATCATTGGAATATACAAGCCAAGTTCTATAATGAAAAATTCACACTAGCATATGAAAGTGACAACATATGAGACTCTCTATCATGAAGATCATGGTGCTACTTTGAATCACAAGTGTGGTAAAAGGATAGTAGCATTGTCCCTTCTCTCTTTTTCTCTCATTTTTTTGTCCGGAGTCTCATCCCGACTTATGGGGGAATCTTAGTCTCCATCATCCTTTCCTCAGTGGGACAATCTCTAATAATGATGATCATCACACTTTTATTTTTCTTACAACACAACAATTACAACTCAATACTTAGAAAAAAAATATGACTCTATATGAATGCCTCCGGCGGTGTACCGGGATATGCAATGAATCAAGAGTGACATGTATGAAAGAATTATGAACAGTGGCTTTGCCACAAATACAATGTCAACTACATGTTCATGCAAAAAGCAATATGACAAAAGTAATGTGTGTCATATGAACAGAACGGTGGAAAGTTGCATGGCAATATATCTTGGAATGGCTATGGAAATGCCATGATAGGTAGGTATGGTGGCTGTTTTGAGGAAGGTATATGGTGGGTGTATGATACCGGCGAAAAGTGCGCGGTATTAGAGACGCTAGCAATGGTGGAAGGGTGAAAGTGCGTATAATCCATGGACTCAACATCAATCAAAAGAACTCATGCACTTGTTGCAAAAATTTAGAAGTCATCAAAAACCAAAGCACTAGACGCATACTCCTAGGGGATAGATTGGTAGGAAAAGACCATCGCTCGTCCCTGACCGCCACTCATAAGGAAGACAATCAATAAATAAAATTGTGCTCCGACTTCATCACAAAGCGGTTCACCATACGTGCATGCTACGGGAATCACAAACTTCAACACAAGCATTATTTAAATTCATAATCACTCCAACTAGAATTGATTTGATATTATCACCTCCATATCTCAAAAAAATTATCAAGCATCAAACTTATCTTAGTATTCGACGCACTCAAAAGAAAGTTTCACATATCTTGAATATCAAGCATATTATCTTTAAGCAAATTACCATGCTATTAACAACTCTCAAAATAATCTAAGTTAAGCATGAGAGATCAATAGTTTCTTTAAAAAAAATCCACCACCGTGCTCTAAAAGATCTAAGTGAAGCACTAGAGCAAAAATTATCACGCTCAAAAAGGTATAAGTGAAGCACTATGAGCAAAACTATCAAGCTCAAAAGATATAAGTGAAGCACTAGAGTATTCTAGCAAATTCCAAATCATGTATGGCTCTCTCAAAAGGTGTGTACAGCAAGGATGATTGTGGTAAACTAACAAGCAAAGACGCAAATAATACAAGACGCTCCAAGCAAAACACATAACATGTGGTGAATAAAAATATAGCTCCAAGTAAATTACCGATGGAAGTAGACGAAAGATGGGATGCCTTCCGGGGCATCCCCAAGCTTTGACTTTTTGGTGTCCTTGGATTATCTTGGGGGTGCCATGGGCATCCCCAAGCTTAGGCTCTTGCCACTCCTTGTTCCATAATCCATCAAAAGAATTCACCCAAAACTTGAAAACTTCACAACACAAAACTGAATAGAAATCTCGTGAGCTCCGTTAGTGAAAGAAAACAAAAGACTAATTTATGGTACTGTAATGAACTCATTCTTTATTTATATTGGTGTTCAACCTACTGTATTCCAACTTCCTTATGGTTTATAAACTAATATATTAGCCATAGATGCATTGAAATAGGCAAACAACACATGAAAAACAGAATCTGTCAAAAACAGAACAGTCTGTAGCAATCTGTAACTAACGCAAACTTCTGGAACTAAACAAATTCTACCAAAATAGGAAGTACTGGAAAATGTGTTTATTGATCAGCATCAAAAAGAATCAATGCAAAATCACGTTTCTGTGATTTATTGAATTTATTTTCGTGAGCACAAAGTTTCTGTTTTTCAGCAGAATCAAATCAACTATCATCGTAGGTTATCCTATAGGTTCTACTTGGCACAAACACTAATTAAAACATAAAACAACATCTAACCAGAGGCTAGATGGATTATTTATTCCTAAACAGAAGAAAAAACAAAAAACAAAAACTAAAATTGGGTTGCCTCCCAACAAGCGCTATCCTTTAACGCCCCTAGCTAGGCATAAAAGCAAGGATAGATCTAGGTTTTGCCATCTTTGGTAGGCAATCCATAAGTGGCTCTCATGATAGATTCATAAGGTAATTTTATTTTCTTTCTAGGGAAGTGTTACATACCCTTTCTCAAGGGAAATTGGAATCTAATATTCCCTTCCTTCATATCAATAACCGCACCAATCGTTCTAAGGAAAGGTCTACCAAGAATAATAGGACATGAAGGATTGCAATCTATATCAAGAACAACAAAATCTACGGGCACATAATTTCTATTTGCACTAATAAGAACATCATTAATTCTTCCCATAGGCTTTTTAATAGTGGAATCCGCAAGATGCAAGAGCAATCTTCAAAGTCACGGAAATGTAGCAAATCACACAAAGTTTTGGGAATAGTGGAGACACTAGCACCCAAATCACACAAAGCATGAAACTCATTATCTTTAATTTTAATTTTAATAGTAGGTTCCCGCTCATCATAGAGTTTGCTAGGGATAGAAACATTCAACTCAAGGTTTTCTTCATAAGATTGCATCAAGGCATTAAAGGCCTTATTTTGACTATAAGCATGAGGAGAATCTAGCATAGATTGCAACAAGGAAATACAACCAATCAAAGAGCAATTTTCATAATTAAATTCCTTGAGATCCAAAATAGTGGGTTTAGCAACATCTAGGTTTCTATTTCTTTCAATCCCACTTTCATCAATTTCATCATCAAGGTCTAAAAACTCTGAATTCTTAGAACGCCTTCTAGGTAAAGGAAGATCATATTTAGTTTCATCAAGATTCATATTAAAAAGCAAAGATTTAATAGGGGACACATCAATGACTTTTAGATCTTCATCTTGATTTTCATAGGAATTGGAAGAACACGCTTTAATAAAGGCATCTTTGGAAGCACGCATCCTAGCGGTTCTTTCCTTGCACTCATCAATGGAAATTCTCATGGCTTTGAGGGACTCATTGATATCATGCTTAGGAGGAATAGATCTAAGCTTTAAAGAATCAATTTCAAGAGAAATTCTATCAACGTTCCTAGCCAAATCATCAAATTTAAGCAATTTCTCTTCAAGCAAAGCATTAAAATTCTTTTGTGAATTCATAAACTCTTTAACACTACTCTCAAATTCATAGGGCATCTTATTAAAATTTCCATAAGAGTTGTTGTAGGAATTTCCATAATTATTAGAAGGATTACTAGGATAAGGCCTAGAATTAAAATTCCCTCTATACGCGTTATTTCCAAAACTATTCCTACCAACAAAATTCACATCCATAGATTCATTATTATTCTCAATCAAAGTAGATAAAGTCATATCATTGGGATCAAGAGAAGTATTTTTAGTAGCAAACATCTTCATAAGTTCATCCATCTTTTCACTCAAAATATTGATTTCTTCTATAGCATGCACTTTTTTACTAGAAGATCTTTCGGTATGCCATTGAGAATAATTAGCTATAATATTATCAAGTTATTCTGTAGCATATCCTAATGTAATTTCCATAAACATGCCTCCCGCAGCCGAATCTAAAAGATTTCTAGAAGCAAAATTCAATCCGGCATAAATTTTTTGTATGATCATCCATAAATTCAAACCATGAGTAGGGCAATTGCGAAGCATCAATTTCATTCTTTCCCAAGAGTGGGCAACATGCTCATGATCAAGTTGTTTAAAATTCATAATATCGTTCCTAAGAGTGATGATCTTAGCGGGAGGAAAATACTTAGAGATAAAAGCATCTCTGCACTTGTTCCAAGAATCAATACTATTTTTAGGCAAAGACGAAAACCAAACTTTAGCACGATCTCTAAGTGAAAACGGAAATAACTTCAATTTGTATTATTATCTGTATCTTTCTTCTTTTGCATATCACACAAATCAACAAAATTGTTTAGATGAGTAGCGGAAGCTTCGCTAGGAAGGCCGGCAAATTGATCTTTCGGCGGGATGTTGCTCTGCGGTATGGTTGATGAGGAGATCCTTGCCGCTCTTGGCCACCTGCCATAGTATCTAACTTGCTCTAAGGCTATGTGTTGGTATGGTATCCGGTGCGGTGTGAATTTTGCATGGCCCGTTGAGCCATCCCTCCAGTATGGTTCCACGCCATGTAGTGGGCTTTGGTTTCTTCGCGATTGTAACGGGTGACTTGCGAGAGTGCACCCTCTTAGTTCGGACGGGGGTTTTAGTGAGAGCCGGAGGATCCCAGAATTTTTATTGGGTTTTCCAGGCGCCTTCCATCGCACAGTACTTCTGTACTATGGCCGCCAAGTCTGCAAAGTGTACTATGTCACGACGACTTATGGCATTGAGGATTCCCTTTTCCGTGCAATTTTTGTGAAAGAATGAGATTGCGTCTTCCTCGCGTCAGTCCTTAACCTTGTTCATTACAAGGAGGAATCTAGCCCAGAAGTGATCTACTGTATCTTGGGGCACTTGTCTAATGTGGGAAAGATCACTTGTATCTAGGTGGGTGGGTAGATTTAAATCCAAACCCTGACCCGATCTGAGACCCAGGGGCAGAGGAGCTTCCGAGCTTGGCAGTTTGGGCTCCGAGATATTGCCCAATTTTTCAAGCCCGCCGCCTGATTAGTTCGGGGTTTGGGTCATGTCCTCTCACGAATGGGTATCCGGCTTAGAGAGCTCAGGAATCCGGACATAGTTTGTCCTCAAAATAGAGGAAGAATCAATGCATTGCTCTTCCACTACCGCTATCTGATGGGTGGCCAACGGAGAGTTAATCTCCCTTTGGTCGAGTTTAAGCCCAATCCAATCGTAGTCCGTAGCGACCCCCAGAGCGGCGATGCGATCCAAGAGTTCGTTCAGGGAGGAGAGTTCCATTGGATCCATTTGTTCGGCAAGTTCCAAGTTGACGTGGAGGATGTTTTTGATGACCTGAGAAGTCATCGTCGGTGTGGCGGCCGAGCAGGCGGTCATGACGAAGCAGCCTAGTTGGAGAGTTTGGCCTAGAGCCAGGGCTCCCCCAGAGGTGATGTTATCCTTGACAACAAGGCGAGCCATCAAGCCTTATTGTGACGACACAGTGGAACTCTCAATGAAAGCACCAATGTCGGTGTCAAAACCGGCGGATCTCGGGTAGGGGGTCCCGAACTGTGCGTCTAAGGCTAATGGTAACAGGAGGCGGGGGACACGATGTTTACCCAGGTTCAGGCCCTCTCGATGGAGGTAATACCCTACTTCCTGCTTGATTGATCTTGATGATATGACTATTACAAGAGTTGATCTACCACGAGATCGTAGAGGCTAAACCCTAGAAGCTAGCCTATGATTATGATTGTTGTTGTCCTATAGACTAAACCCTCCGATTTATATAGACACCGGAGGGGGCTAGGGTTACACAGTGTCCGTTACAGAGAAGGATATCTATACATACAAATCGACAAGCTTGCCTTCCATGCAAACGAGAGTCCCATCCGGACATGGGACGAAGTCCTCAATGTTGTATCTTCATAGTCCAACAGTCTGGACAAAGTATATAGTCCGGCTATCCGAGGACCCCCTAATCTAGGACTCCCTCAGTGCACCAGGGAGGAGTCCTACTCCCACCGGGAGTAGGACTCCCTCTTTTCCTAGTTGGAGTAGGAGGGGGAAAGGAAGGGAGAGAGGAGAGGAAGGAAAGGGGGCACCCCCTCCTTGTCCAATTCGGACTAGAAGGGGAGGGGGGGCGCGGCCTGCATTGGCCGCCCCTCCTCTTCTCCACTAGGGCCCATGAGGCCACAACCCCCCCCCCCCCGGGGGGGGGGGGTCCGGTAACCCCCGGTACTCCGGTATATGTCCGAAACCTCCCGAAACACTTCCGGTGCCCGGACATAGTCATCCAATATATTGATCTTTACATCTCAACCATTTAGAGAATCCTCGTCATGTCCGTGATCATATCCGGGACTCCGAACTACCTTCGGTACATCAAAAACACAAAAACTCATAATACCGATCGTCAGCAAACTTTAAGAATGCGGACCCTACGGGTTCGAGAACTATGTAGACATGACCGAGACACGTCTCCGGTCAATAACCAATAGCGGAACCTGGATGCTCATATTGGCTCCTACATATTCTACGAAGATCTTTATCGGTCAAACCGCATAACAACATATGTTGTTCCCTTTGTCATCGGTATGTTACTTGCCCGAGATTCGATCGTCGGTATCTCAATACCTAGTTCAATCTCGTTACCGGCAAGTCTCTTTACTCGTTACATAATGCATCATCCCACAACTAACTCATTAGCAACATTGCTTGCAATGCTTATAGTGATGTGCATTACCGAGAGGGGCCAGAGATACCTCTCCGACAACCGGAGTGACAAATCCTAATCTCGAAATACGCCCACTCAACATGTACCTTGGGAGACACCTGTAGAGCTCCTTTATAATCACCCAGTTATATTGTGATGTTTGGTAGCACACAAAGTGTTCCTCCGGTAAACGGGAGTTGCATAATCTCAAAGTCATAGGAACATGTATAAGTCATGAAGAAAGCAATAGCAACATACTAAACGATCAAGTGCTAAGCTAACGGAATCGGTCAAGTCAATCACATCATTCTCCTAATGATGCGACCCCATTATTCAAATGACAACTCATGTCTATGGCTAGGAAACACAACCATCTTTGATCAACGAGCTAGTCAAGTAGAGGCATACTAGTGACACTATGTTTGTCTATGCATTCACACATGTATTATGTTTGTGGTTAGTACAATTCTAGCATGAATAATAAACATTTATCATGATATGAGGAAATAAATAATAACTTTATTATTTCCTCTAGGGCATATTTCCTTCAGTCTCCCACTTGCACTAGAGTCAATAATCTAGATTACACAGTAATGATTCTAACACCCATGGAGCCTTGGTGCTGATCATGTTTTGCTCGTGGAAGAGGCTTAGTCAACGAGTGTGCAACATTCAGATCCGCATGTATCTTGCAAATCTCTATGTCTCCCACCTGGACTTGGTCCCGAATGGAATTGAAGCGTCTCTTGATGTGCTTGGTTCTCTTGTGAAATCTGGATTCCTTTGCCAAGGCAATTGCACCAGTGTTGTCACAAAAGATTTTCATTGGACCCGATGCATTAGCTATGACACCTAGATCAGATATGAACTCCTTCATTTGCTGCTTCCGAAGTAGCTATGTACTCCGCTTCACATGTAGATTCCGCCACGATGTTTTGTTTAGAACTGCACTAACTCACAGCTCCACCATTCAATATAAACACGTATCCGGTTCGCGATTTAGAATCGTCCGGATCAGTGTCAAAGCTTGCATCGACGTAACCATTTACGACTAGCTCTTTGTCACCTCCATATACGAGAAACATATCCTTAGTCCTTTTAAGGTATTTCAGGATATTCTTGACCGCTGTCCAGTGATCCACTCCTGGATTACTTTTGTAACTCCCTGCTAAGATAATAGCTAGGCACACATCATGTCTGGTACACAACATTGCATACATGATAGAGCCTATGGCTGAAGCATAGGGAACATCTTTCATTTTCTCTCTATCTTCTGAAGTGGTCGGGAATTGAGTCTGACCCAACTTCACACCTTGTAATACAGGCAAGAACCCTTTCTTTGCTTGATCCATTTTGAACTTTTGCAAAACTTTATCAAGGTATGTGCTTTGTGAAAGTCCAATTAGGCGTCTTGATCTATCTCTATAGATCTTGATGCCCAATATATAAGCAGCTTCACTGAGGTCTTTCATAGAAAAACTTTTATTCAAGTATCCTTTTATGCTATCCAGAAATTCTATATCATTTCCAATCAACAATATGTTGTCTACATATAATATCAGAAACGCTACAGAGCTCCCACTCACTTTCTTGTAAATACATGCTTCTCCAAAAGTCTGTATAAAACCATATGCTTTGATCACACTATCAAAACTTCCAACTCCGAGAGGCTTGCACCAGTCCATAAATGGATCGCTGGAGCTTGCACACTTTGCTAGCTCCTTTTGGATCGACAAAACCTTCTGGTTGCATCATATACAACTCTTCTTCTAGAAATCCATTCAGGAATGCAGTTTTGACATCCATTTGCCATATTTCATAATCATAAAATGCGGCAATTGCTAACATGATTCGGACAGACTTAAGCATTGCTACAAGTGAGAAAGTCTCATCATAGTCAACCCCTTGAACTTGTCGAAAACCTTTCGCAACAAGTCGAGCTTTGTAGACAGTAACATTACCATCAACGTCAGTCTTCTTCTTGAAGATCCATTTATTCTCGATGGCTTGCCGATCATCGGGCAAGTCAAGTAAAGTCCATACTTTGTTCTCATACATGGATCCCATCTCAGATTTCATGGCCTCAAGCCATTTCGCGGAATCTGGGCTCATCATCGCTTCCTCATAGTTTGTAGGTTCGCCATGGTCAAGTAACATGACCTCCAGAATAAGATTACCGTACCACTCTGGTGCGGATCTTACTCTAGTTAACCTATGAGGTTCGGTAGTAACTTGATCTGAAGTTTCATGATCAATATCATGAGCTTCCTCACTAATTGGTGTAGGCGTCATAGGAACCGGTTTCTGTGATGAACTATTTTCCAGTAAGGGAGGAGGTACAGTTACCTCATCAAGTTCTACTTTCCTCCCACTCACTTCTTTTGAGAGAAACTCCTTCTCTAAAAAGGATCCAAATTTAGCAACAAAAGTTTTACCTTCGGATCTGTGATAGAAGGTGTACCCAATAGTCTCCTTTGGGTATCCTATGAAGACACATTTCTCCGATTTGGGTTCAAGCTTATCAGGTTGAAGTTTTTTCACATAAGCATCGCAGCCCCAAACTTTAAGAAATGACAACTTTGGTTTCTTGCCAAACCACAGTTCATAAGGCGTCGTCTCAACGGATTTTGATGGTGCCCTATTTAACGTGAATGCATCCGTCTCTAAAGCATAACCCCAAAACGATAGCGGTAAATCAGTAAGAGACATCATAGATCGCACCATATCCAATAAAGTGCGACTACGACGTTCAGACACACCATTACGTTGTGGTGTTCCGGGTGGCGTGAGTTGCGAAACTATTCCGCATTGTTTCAAATGTAGACCAAACTCGTAACTCAAATATTCTCCTCCACGATCAGATCGTAGAAATTTTATTTTCTTGTTACGATGATTTTCAACTTCACTCTGAAATTCTTTGAACTTTTCAAATGTTTCAGACTTATGTTTCATCAAGTAGATATACCCATATCTGCTCAAATCATCTGTGAAGGTGAGAAAATAACGATATCCACCGCGAGCTTCAATGTTCATTGGACCACATACATCAGTATGTATGATTTCCAATAAATCTGTTGCTCGCTCCATAGTTCCGGAGAACCGCACTTTAGTCATCTTGCCGATGAGGCACGGTTCACAAGTACCAAGTGATTCATAATCAAGTGATTCCAAAAGTCCATCAATATGGAGTTTCTTCATGCGCTTTACACCAATATGACCCAAACGGTAGTGCCACAAATAAGTTGCACTATCATTATCAACTCTGCATCTTTTGGCTTCAACATTATGAATATGCGTATCACTACTATCGAGATTCAATAAAAATAGACCACTCTTCAAGGGTGCATGGCCATAAAATATATTACTCATATAAATAGAACAACCATTATTCTCTGATTTAAATGAATAACCATCTCGCATCAAACAAGATCCAGATATAATGTTCATGCTTAACGCTGGCACCAAATAACAATTATTCAGGTCTAAAACTAATCCCGAAGGTAGATGTAGAGGTAGCGTGCCGACTGCGATCACATCGACTTTGGAACCATTTCCCACACACATCGTCACCTTGTCCTTAGCCAATCTTCGCTTAATCTGTAGTTCCTATTTCGAGTTGCAAATATTAGCAACATAACCAGTATCAAGTACCCAGGTGCTACTCGAGCATTAGTAAGGTACACATCAATAACATGTATATCACATATACCTTTGTTCACCTTGCCATCCTTCTTATCTGCTAAATACTTGGGGCAGTTCCGCTTCCAGTGTCCAGTCTCTTTGCAGTAGAAGCACTCAATCTCAGGTTTAGGTCCAAACTTAGGTTTCTTCTCTTGAGCGGCAACTTGCTTGCCATTCTTCTTGAAGTTCCCCTTCTTCTTCCCTTTACCCTTTTTCTTGAAACTGGTGGTCTTGTTGACCATCAACACTTGGTGCTCCTTTTTGATTTCTACCTCCGCAGCTTTTAGCATTGCGAAGAGCTCGGGAATAGTCTTGTTCGTCCCTTGCATATTATAGTTCATCACGAAGCTGTTGTAGCTTGGTGGCAGTGATTGAAGAATTCTGTCAATGACAGTATCATTAGGAAGATTAACACCCAGTTGAATCAAGTGATTATTATACCCAGACATTTTGAGTATGTGTTCACTGACATAACTATTCTCCTCCATCTTGCAGCTATAGAACTTTGTGGAGACTTCATATCTCTCAATCCGGGCATTTGCTTGAAATATTAACTTCAACTCTTGGAACATATCATATGCTCCATGACATTCAAAACGTCGTTGAAGTCCGGGTTCTAAGCTGTAAATCATGGCACACTGAACTATCGAGTAGTCATCAACACGCGAGTGCCAGGCATTCACAATGTCTACAGTTGCTAGCGCGGGTGGTACACATAGAGGTGCTTCCAGGACGTACTTCTTCTGTGCAGCAATGAAGATAATCCTCAAGTTATGGACCCAGTCCGTGTAATTGCTACCATCATCTTTCAACTTAGCTTTCTCAAGGAACGCATTAAAATTCAACGGAACAACAGCACAGGCCATCTATCTACAGTAACATAGACAAGCAAAAAATACTATCTGGTACTAAGTTCATGATAAATTAAAGTTCAATTAATCATATTACTTAAGAACTCCCACTTAGATAGACATCCCTCTAATCATCTAAGTGATCACGTGATCCAAATCAACTAAACCATGTCCGATCATCATGTGAGATGGAGTAGTTTTCAATAGTGAACATCACTATGTTGATCATATCTACTATATGATTCATTCTCGACCTTTCAGTCTCAGTGTTCTGAGGCCATATCTGTATATGCTAGGCTCGTCAAGTTTAACCTGAGTATTCCTCGTGTGCAACTGTTTTGCACCCGTTGTATTTGAACGTACAGCCTATCACACCCAATCATCATGTGGTGTCTCAGCACGAAGAACTTTCACAATGGTGCATAATCAGGGAGAACACTTATACCTTGAAATTTAGTGAGAGATCATCTTATAATGCTACCGTCAATTAGAGCAAAATAAGATGCATAAAGGATAAACATCACATGCAATCAATATAAGTGATATGATATGGCCATCATCATCTTGTGCTTGTGATCACCATCTCCGAAGCACCGTCATGATCACCATCGTCGCCGGCGCGACACCTTGATCTTCATCGTAGCATCGTTGTCATTTTGCCACCTATTGCTTCTACGACTATCGCTACCGCGTAGTGATAAAGTAAAGCAATCAGAGGGCGATTGCATTGCATACAATAAAGCGACAACCATATGGCTCCTGCCAGTTGCCGATAACTTTGTTACAAAACATGATCATCTCATACAATAAAATTTAGCATCATGTCTTGACCATATCACATCACAACATGCCTTGCAAAAACGAGTTAGACGTCCTCTACATTGTTGTTGCAAGTTTTACGTGGCTGCTACGGGCTGAGCAAGAACCGTTCTTACCTACGCATCAAAACCACAACGATAGTTCGTCAAGTTAGTGTTGTTTTAACCTTCTCAAGGACCGGGCGTAGCCACACTCGGTTCAACTAAAGTTGGAGAAACTGACACCCGCTAGCCACCTATGTGAAAAGCACGTCGGTAGAACCAGTCTCGCGTAAGCGTACGCATAATGTCGGTTCGGGCCGCTTCATCCAACAATACCGTCGAACCAAAGTATGACATGCTGGTAAGTAGTATAACTTGTATCGCCCACAACTCACTTGTGTTCTACTTGTGCATATAACATCTACGCATAAAACCAGGCTCGGATGCCACTGTTGGGGAATGTAGTAATATCAAAAAAAATTCCTACACACAAGCAAGATCATGGTGATGCATAGCAACGAGAGGGGAGAGTGTTGTCCACGTACCCTCGTAGATCGAAAGTGGAAGTGTTAGCACAACGCGGTTGATGTAGTCATACGTCTTCACGATCCGACCGATCCAAGTACCGAACGTATGCCACCTCCGAGTTTAGCACACGTTCAGCTCGATGACGTCCCACGAACTCCGATCCAGCAGAGTTTTGCAGGAGAGTTCCGTCAGCACGACGGCGTGATGACGGTGTTGATGATGCTACCGGCGCAGGGCTTCTCCTAAGCAGCGCTACGATATTACCTAGGTGGAATATGGTGGAGGGGGGCACCGCACACGGCTAAGAGATCAATGATCAATTGATTGTGTCTAGAGGTGCCCCCCTGTGCTCGTATATAAAGGATCAAGGGGAGGGGGCGGCCGACCAGGAGGAGGGCGCGCTAGGGAGGAGTCCTACTCCCACCGGGAGTAGGACTCCCTCTTTTCCTAGTTGGAGTAGGAGGGGGAAAGGAAGGGAGAGAGGAGAGGAAGGAAAGGGGGGCATGATACGTCTCTAACATATCTATAATTTATGAAGCATTCATGCTATTAGATGATCTATTTTGGATGTTTACGGGCTTTATTATACACTTTTATATTATTTTTGGGACTAACCTATTAACCGGAGGCCCAACCCATATTGCTGTTTTCTTGCCTATTTCAGTGTTTCGAAGAAAAGGAATATCAAACGGAGTCCAAACGGAATGAAACCTTCGGGAAAGTTATTTTTGGAACGGAAGCAATCTAGGGGACTTGGAGTGCACATAAGGGAAGCTCCAAGGAGGCCACGAGGCAGGGGGCACGCCCACCCCCCCCCCCCCGGGCACGCCCTCCACCCTCATGGGCCCCTCGTGGCTCCCCTGACCGACTTCTTTCACCTATATATCTCCATATACCCTAAAAACATTGAAGGGCAAAATAGATCGGGAGTTCCACCGCCGCAAGCCTTTGTGGCCACCAAAAACCAATCAGGACCCTGTTCCGGCACCCTATCGGAGGGGGGATCCCTTACCGGTGGCCATCTTCATCATCCCGGCGATCTCCATGACGAGGAGAGAGTAGTTCACCCTCGGGGCTGAGGGTATGTACAAGTAGCTATGTGTTTGATCTCTCTCTCATGTTCTTGAGGTGATACGATCTTGATGTATCGCGAGCTTTGCTATTATAGTTGGATCTTATGATGTTTCTCCCCCTCTACTCTCTTGTAATGGATTGAGTTTTCCCTTTGAAGTTATCTTATCGGATTGAGTCTTTAAGGATTTGAGAACACTTGATGTATGTCTTGCCGTGCTTATCTGTGATGACAATGGGATATTCACGTGATCAACTTGATGTATGTTTTGGTGATCAACTTGCAGGTTCCGTGACCTTGGGAATCTATGCATATGGGTTGGCACACATTTTTGTCTTGACTCTCCGGTAGAAACTTTGGGGCACTCTTTGAAGTACCTTGTGTTGGTTGAATAGATGAATATGAGATTGTGTGACGCATATCGTATAATCAAGCCCACGGATACTTGATGCGACAATGGAGTATCTAGGTGACATTAGGGCTTTGGTTGATTTGTGTCTTAAGGTGTTATTCTAGTATGAACTCTATGATAGATCAAACAGAAAGAATAGCTTCATGTTATTTTACTATGGACTCTTGAATAGATAGATCAAAAACGATAACTTTGAGGTGGTTTCGTACCCTACCATAATCTCTTCATTTGTTATCCCCTATTAGTGGCTTTGGAGTGACTCTTTGTTGCATGTTGTGGGATAGTTATATGATCTAATTATGTCATTATTGTTGAGAGAACTTGCACTAGCGAAAGTATGAACCTTAGGCCTTGTTTCCTACCATTGCAATACCGTTTACGCTCACTTTTATTACTTGTAACCTTGCTGTTTTTATAATTTTAGATTACAAATACCTTTATCTACTATCCATATTGCACTTGTATCACCATCTCTTCGCCGAACTAGTGCACCTATATAATTTACCATTGTATTGGGTGAGTTGGGGACACAAGAGACTCTTTGCTATTTGGTTGCAGGGTTGTTTGAGAGAGACCTTCTTCATCCTACGCCTCCCATGGATTGATAAACCTTAGGTCATTCACTTGAGTGAAATTTGCTACTGTCCTACAAACCTCTGCACTTGGAGGCCCAACAACGTCTACAAGAAGAAGGTTGTGTAGTAGACATCAAGCTCTTCTATGGCGCCGTTGCCAGGGAGGTGAGTGCTTGAAGGTATATCTTTAGATCTTGCAATTGAATATTTTTGTTTCTTGTTTTATCACTAGTTTAGTCTATGAAAGAAAACTAAAAAAATGGAATTGAGTTTGTCTCATACGCTTCATCTTTTTAATATCTTTCATGAGAAGGATGGAAAGGAAAATTGTGCTCAAGTGCTAGAAGAAGAAATCTATAAAGTGTTTGGCACTAAATCTTTGAATGATGAGCATGATTGCAATGTTGTTAGTATGAACTCCTTGAATACCCATAGTACTAATGATGATTGCTCTAGTAATGATGAAAATATCTCTTATAAGCATGTCGATTTTGTGGAGAGCATTGGGTTTGCATACACACACCAAATAGAGAATATAGATATTGCAAGAGGCATAAGCATTTAGAAACTAAATAGTTGCAAGAAAGGTTGAATGTGAGTGCTGATAATTTATATTTCCTTTGCCGTACTTGTGAACTTTTCAATGAAAGTGGTCATCTATATCTCCAATGCAAATTGTTTCATGATCGAATCGTGTCCAAAAATTGTGATGATTTGATCTCCCTTGCACATTATAATGAACTTAGTTTGCTTATGGGTTATGAAGAAATGAAAGGTTTAATTAAGCACCTTCCAGAATTTGCCCGTTATAAACTTCTTAATTTTGATCTAGAGAAAATTTATTTGTATTGTGCGGTGAATTGCATTGAAAATCCTTATATTGCCAATTACCTAAAGAAAGAAAGCAAATAGAAGATGAAGAGAATACTAATGAAAGGGAAGAGATTTCCCATTATCCTCCTATTATTTCTTATGATGAATCAGGTATCGAGGAGGAGCCTTCTATTCAACCAATTTCATCAATAAGGAGCTCAAAGAAGAGGGTTGAACCCACACATGATGTGAGGAAGAAAAAGAAAAAACGGAGAAGCAAAGGTAAAAAGGTATCCCTCCCAAATGATGTTGCTCTTACTACTCATTGTGATGATGATAATTGCTATACTATTGGTGCTATCCATACTATTAATGATGAGAGTGATTATGCTTATGATATGAAAAGGTCCAAGCTTGGTGAAGCTATGTTTGATGAAGATGAAATATTTGAGAATATATTTGCTGAAATTAATGTTTGTCCCAAGCTTGGGGATGCTACGTTTAATGAAGATGATATTTTTAGCCTCCCAAGTTTTGATATGCAAAGTTGTTATGATGATAGCATGCCTCTTACCTATGATGATTATATTGATGAAAGTGGGTTTGGAAGAGTGTCAACTTTAGGAAGTAATGATCCCACTATTTTGGAGGATGATGAATCTTATTGTGATGAATATGAAAGTGGATTTGGAAGAGTGTCAACTTTATTTAGTGATGATTCCACTATCTTGGAAGAGGTTTCAATCGATTATGATGAGAACAAAGTTGCTACTTATGATGATTATTGTGATGAAACTTATGCTATAAAAAGTAGTGATGATTATATTTATAAAACTTGTCATGATTATGATTACCCTTTTTCTGAAAATTACTCTTTTAATGTGGAAACAATTTATAGTATTCAAGTCTCTTATGATACTCCCACCATTCCGAATGAGAAGAATTTTGCTTATGTGGAGAGTAATAAATTTTCTATGCTTGTAGATCATGAAAATAATGCTTTAGGTGCTGGTTATATTGTTGAATTAATTCATGATGCAACTGAAAATTATTATGAGGGAGGAACATATGCTTGTAGGAATTGCAATAATATCAAGTTTCCTCTCTATGTGCTTAATGTTTTGAAGTTATGCTTGTTTAGCCTTCCTGTGCTAGTTGATTATTGTTCCCATAAGTTGTTTGCTCACAAAATACCTATGCATAGGAAGTGGGTTAGTCTTAAATGTGCTAGTAATATTCTTCACGATGCTCTCTTTATGTTTCAACTCTTATCTTTTATGTGAGCATCATTGAAATCATCATGCCTAGCTAGAGGCGTTAAACGATAGCGCTTGTTGGGAGGCAACCCAATTTTATTTTTGTTTCCTTGATTTTTGTTCCTGTTTAGTAATAAATAATTCATCTAGCCTCTGGTTAGATGTGGTTTTATGTTTTTATTAGTGTTTGTGCCAAGTAGAACCTTTGCGAAGACTTGAGTGAAGTCTATGTGATCTTGCTGTAAAAAACAGAAACTTGAGTGAAGTCTATGTGATCTTCCTGTTTATTCTTTTTGAAGACGATTAATAGACAAATTACTCAGGTCCGCCAATTTATTTCAGAATTTTTGGTGTTCCAGAAGTTTACGTTTGATGCAGATTACTACAGACTGTTCTGTTTTTGACAGATTCTGTTTTCATTGTGTTGTTTGCTTATTTTGATGAATCTATGGGTAGTATCGGAGGGTATGGACCATAAAGAAGTTGGAATACAGTAGATATTACACCAATATAAATAAAGAATGATTTCATTACAGTACCTAAGTGGTGATTTATTTTCTTATACTAACGGAGCTTACGAGTTTTGTTTTGAGTTTCGTCTTGTGAAGTTTTCAAGTTTTGGGTAAAGATTCGATGGAATATAGAATAAGGAGTGGTAGGAGCTTTAGCTTGGGGATGCCCAAGGCACCCCAAGGTAATATTCAAGGACAACCAAGAGCCTAAGCTTGGGGATGCCCCGGAAGGCATCCCCTCTTTCGTCTTCGTTCATCAGTAACTTTACTTGGAGCTATATTTTTATTCGCCACATGATATGTGTTTTGCTTGGAGAGTCATTTTCTTTTGTTAGTATTTGATTGCTGTTATTTATATAATGTTTTGCATCTTTATTTTCAATAAAAATGGCAAGGATAGCCTTTACCATGCTTATTTTGCAAGTGTACATGTTGCTGTTTCAAAACAGAAAGTTTACCGCTGTTGAAAAACTTCCCTAGAAAAGTCAGAGAATGATATAATGTTGAATCTTTGTGGATAATGAGCTCTAATAAATATTCTACATCTTAGTATTTTCCTTATAATTTTTGGAGTTAGGGAAGTATGATGAATCTTGCATTCTTTACAGACTATACTGTTTTGGCAGATTGCTGTTATAATTGCATTGTTTGCATATTCTTGCTTGTTTAATGATTCTATTTGAGCATAGGAGTATTAAATATGCAGAGATATTTAGTATGCAATGTTGAATAATAATGTTAGTAATTTGTTACAGTAGAAAATGATAAGGTTTTTGCATTGGTTTATACTAACTTATCTCACGGGTTCTTGTTGAGTTTGGTGTGAATGAAGCTTTCGAGATTTAGGAAACCGAGATATAGAAGGAATTAAGGAGACACAAAAGCTCAAGCTTGGGGATGCCCAAGGCACCCCAAGATAATATTTCAAGAAGTCTCAAGAATCTAAGCTTGGGGATGCCCCGATAGGCATCCCACCTTTCTTCTTCAACAATTAACGGTTAGTATCGGTTGAGCCTGAGTTTTTTGCTTCTTCACATGAGTTTTGCTATCCTTGCAGTGTCATTTTGTTTTGTTTTGCTTGCTGCTTGAATAAAATACCAAGATATGAAATTCTTAATTGAGAGGGAGTCTTCACATGGCTACATAATTATTTAACTACTCATTGATCTTCACTTATATCTTTTTGGAGTAGTTTGTCATATACTCGTGTGCTTCACTTATATCCTAGGAGTAAATGGTTGAATGAGTTGAATGTCATAAATCTGAAATTATATATGTTTCGTATACTTGCCCCGTTGGGAGTAATGACTTCACATCTAAGAAGTAGAGGTAGTAAATTTATTGAAGTTTAGCAAGCATTGTATTGGTCACTTGAACAATTCATGAAAGAATATTGAAGGAAGAGAAATTTCACATATAAATATACTATCTTAGACATCTTCTATGATTGTGAGCCCCATTAATTGTTTTCAAACCTGAGTAATTTAGTTGAAGTTGGACAAGGAAGACAACATAATGAGTTATGCTTGGGTATATTTGTATAGAAGTTATATTGTTATAGATCCTCCAACATGTGGTGCTTGCTATTTAGAAACCTTTGCTAGCCAAAATATCTGTACTAAGTGGGAATAGTGCTTGTGCATCCAAATCCCTTGAACCAAGTTTCTTCCATGAGTGTCCCCCATATCTACCTATTTGCGGTATTTACCTGTCGTTCCAAGTAAATTTGCATGTGCCAAACTCTAAGCCTTCAAATAATAATCTGTTTTGTATGCCCGAATCGCTCATGTAGCGACTAGGGGCTGTCAGTATCTTCCATGCTGGGTGGTTTATTCTCACGATGAGTGGACTCCACTCATCATTCACGAGAAAAATGGCTGGTAACTGGGATGCCCAGTCCCATGATCAAAAAGATCAAAATCAAATCAAAATAATTGCAAACAAAAACTCCCCCAGGATTGATGTTAGTTGGAGGCACCTGTTGTTTCGGGTAAGCCATGGATTGATGATTGTTGGTGGAGGGGGGGGGGTAAAAACTTTACCATTCTATTTGGGAACCACCTATAATGTATGTAGTATGGAAGATATTGGGAACTCTTGGTTGTTATGTTTACAATGAGATCATACCTCTCAAAATTATTTATCTCTATTTCAAAATCGAGCTCTGGCACCTCTGCAAATCCCTGCTTCCCTCTGCGAAGGGCCTATCTTTTAATTTTATGCAAGAGTCAGTTCCTTTTCATTCCTACCTACTCTTTAGTTGGCAAGCATCGTGTGTTGGGGAAAGATCTAAGCATATATGGCCATGAAAATATATTTGATCATGAATTATTATTGTTGACAATTATCTATATGATAAGTGAGTTGGGAGGAGAAACACTAAGCCCCTATCTTTCTCTGTGTTCGATGGATGCTATTTGTTCTAAGAATATGCTTTGAGTTGTAGCAATCATGGAAGACTATATGATAGTTGAGTATGTGGAGTTTGCTAAATCAAAGCTCTGACATAGACCCTTCCTGAAAATAAGATGAATTGTAATTGTTTGATGACTGAGAATGAAGTTTGCTAGTCTTCAAGAAAGTTTATAGCCTATGCTTTAACATGTGAATGGCTTGTTACTTGATCTTGAGAAGTTTTATGAGATGAACTACTGTTATGACATATAATCATGCGAGAAAAGGTGATTGAAATTATCATTGATCAAACTTGTGCACCTGCTAGCATTCACACTTCATAAATTATTTCTTTTATCATTCACCTACTCGAGGACGAGCAGGAATTAAGCTTGGGGATCCTGATACGTCTCCAACGTATCTATAATTTATGAAGCATTCATGCTATTATATTATCTATTTTGGATGTATACGGTCTTTATTATACACTTCTATATTATTTTTGGGACTAACCTATTAACCGGAGGCCCAGCCCATATTGCTCTTTTCTTGCCTATTTCAGTGTTTTGAAGAATAGGAATATCAAACGGAGTCCAAACGGAATGAAACCTTCGGGAAAGTTATTTTTGGAACGGAAGCAATCCAGGGGACTTGGAGTGCACGTAAGGGAAGCTTCGAGGAGTCCATGAGGAAGGGGGACGCCCCCACCCCCTAGGCGCGCCCTCCACCCTCGTGGGCCCCTCGTGGCTCCCCTGACTGACTTCTTTCGCCTATATATCTCCATATACCCTAAAAACATCGAAGGGCACAATAGATTGAGAGTTCCGCCGCCTCAAGCCTCTATAGCCACCAAAAACCAATCGGACCCTGTTCCGACACCCTGCCGGAGAGGAGATCCCTCACCGGTGGCCATCTTCATCATCCCGGCGATCTCCATGACGAGGAGGGAGTAGTTCGCCCTCGGGGCTGAGGTTATGCACCAGGAGCTATGTGTTTGATCTCTCTGTCTCTCTTGTGTTCTTGAGGTGATACGGTCTTGATGTATCGCGAGATTTGCTATTATAGTTGGATCTTATGATGTTTCTCCCCCTCTACTCTCTTGTAATGGATTGAGTTTTCCCTTTGAAGTTATCTTATTGGATTGAGTCTTTAAGGATTTGAGAACACTTGATGTATGTCTTGCCGTGCTTATCTGTGGTGACAATGGGATATTCACGTGGTCAACTTGATGTATGTTTTGGTGATCAACTTGCGGGTTCCGTGACCTTGGGAATCTATGCATAGGGGTTGGCACATGTTTTTGTCTTGACTCTCAGGTAGAAACTTTGGGGCACTCTTTGAAGTAACTTGTGTTGGTTGAATAGATGAATCTGAGATTGTGTGATGCATATCGTATAATCATGCCCACGGATACTTGAGGTGACAATGGAGTATCTAGGTGACATTAGGGCTTTGGTTGATTTGTGTCTTAAGGTGTTATTCTAGTATGAACTCTATGATAGAATGAATAGGAAGAATAGCTTCATGTTATTTTACTAAGGACTCTTGAATAGATAGATCAAAAAGGATAACTTTGAGGTGGTTTCGTACCCTACCATAATCTCTTCGTTTGTTCTCCGCTATTAGTGGCTTTGGAGTGACTCTTTGTTGCATGTTGAGGGATAGTTATATGGTCTAATTATGTTATTATTGTTGAGAGAACTTGCACTAGTGAAAGTATGAACCTTAGGCGTTATTTCCTACCATTGCAATACTGTTTATGCTCACTTTTATTACTTGTTACCTTGCTGTTTTTATAATTTCAGATTACAAATACCTTTATCTACTATCGATATTGCACTTGTATCACCATCTCTTCGCTGAACTAGTGCACCTATACAATTTACCATTGTATTGGGTGTGTTGGGGACACAAGAGACTCTTTGCTATTTGGTTGCAGGGTTGTTTGAGAGAGACAATCTTCATCCTACGCCTCCCACGGATCGATAAATCTTAGGTCATCCAATTGTGGGAAATTTGCTACTTTCCTACAAGCCTCTGCACTTGGAGGCCCAACAACGTCTACAAGAAGAAGGTTGTGTAGTAGACATCAAGGCGCCAGCCCCCTCCTTGTCCAATTCGGACTAGAGGCGGAGGGGGCGCATGGCCTGCTCTGGCCGCTCCTCCTCTTCTCCAATAGGGCCCATGAGGCCCACTAAAACCCCCGGGGGGTTTCGGTAACCCCCCGGTACTCCGGTATATGTCCGAAACCTCCCGAAACACTTACAATGCCCGAACATAGTCATCCAATATATTGATCTTTACGTCTCGACCATTTCGAGACTCCTCGTCATGTCCTTGATCATATACGGGACTCCAAACTACCTTTGGTACATCAAAAACACAAAAACTCATAATGCCGATCGTCACCGAACTTTAAGCGTGCGGACCCTACGGGTTCGAGAACTATGTAGACATGACCGAGACACGTCTCCGGTCAATAACCAATAGCGGAACCTGGATGCTCATATTGGCTCCTACATGTTCTACGAAGATCTTTACCGATCAAACCGCATAACAACATACGTTGTTCCCTTTTTCATCGGTATGTTACTTGCCCGAGATTCGATCGTTGATATCTCAATACCTAGTTCAATCTCGTTACCGTCAAGTCTCTTTACTCATTGTTTAATGCATCATCCTGCAACTAACTCATTTGCTACATTGCTTGCAAGGCTTATGGTGATGTGCATTACCGAGAGGGCCCAGAGATACCTCTCCGACAACCGGAGTGATAAATCCTAATCTTGAAATATGCCAACTCAACATTTACCTTTGGAGACACCTGTAGAGCTCCTTTATAATCAACCAGTTATGTTGTGATGTTTGGTAGCACACAAAGTGTTCCTCCGGTAAACGGGAGTTGCATAATCTCATAGTCACAGGAACACGTATAAGTCATGAAGAAAGCAATAGTAACATAATAAATGATCAAGTGCTAAGCTAACGGAATGGGTCAAGTCAATCACATCATTCTCCTAATGATGTGAGCCCGTTAATCAAATGACAACTCATGTATATGGCTAGGAAACGCAACCATCTTTGATCAACGAGCTAGTCAAGTAGAGGCATACTAGTGACACTATGTTTGTCTATGTATTCACACATGTATTATGTTTCTGGTTAATACAATTCTAGCATGAATAATAAACATTTATCATGATATGAGGAAATAAATAATGACTTTATTATTGCCTCTAGGGCATATTTCCGTCACCTAGAGCGTGGTACAAATGCTTGACCAAGCTCCTCATTGAAAAAGGCTTTGAGATTGGAAAAATTGATTCTACTCTTTTCAATAAAATGGTTAATGGAGAATTATTTGTATGCCAAATTTATGTTGATGATATTATATTCAGTTTAACTAACCCTCATTTTATTGAGAAGTTTGGGAAGCTTATGTCGGAGAAGTTTGAGATGTCTATGATGAGTGAACTCAAGTTCTTTCTGGGTTTGCAAATCAAGCAAACTAAGGAATGAACCTTTGTTTCTCAAACAAAGTATACCAAGGACTTATTCAAGAAGTTTAATATGCAAGAATGCAAAGGTATGAGTACACCCATGCCTACTAGTGGACATCTTGACTTGACTTAAGATGGAGAACCCGTTGATCAAAAGGTTTATCACTCTATTATTGGTTCATTGTTATATCTATGTGCCTCTCATCCCGATATCATGCTAAGTGTGTGCATGTGTGCACGATATCAAGCAACTCCCAAAGAATGTCATCTTAAGGCTGTGAAAAGGACAGTGAGTTACTTAATACATACACCAAATTTTGGCATTTGGTATCCAAAGAGGGCCTCTTTTGATCTTGTTGGCTACTCCGACTCGGACTATGCTGGTGACAAGGTTGATAGAAATCCCACTTCGGGTACTTGCCAATTTCTTGGTAGATCTCTTGTGTCTTGGTCCTCCAAGAAACAAAACACAGTATCCTTATCCACCGTCGAAGTGGAATACATTGTCGTTGGATCATGTTGTGCTCAATTACTTTGGATGACCCAAACTCTTAAAGATTATGGGATATATGCGAAACATGTTCCATTGCTTTGTGACAATGAAAGTGCTATTAAGATTTCTCACAATCCCGTGCAACATTCTCGAACTAAGCATATTGAAGTTCGTCATCATTTCATTCAACATCATGTTGCTAAGGGAGATATCAACCTTGAGAATGTTTGTAACGACAAGCAATTGGTGGATATATTCACTAAACTACTTGATGAGAAAGTGTTTTGCAGGTTGAGGGGTGAATTGAACATCATTGATGCTTCAAACTTGTAGTAGGATCTTCATTTGGATACATGCTAGGGATAAGCCTATGACTAATCCTTGATATTTCTATTATGATGATAATCATATGTCTTTGATACATTTGCACCCTTGCATGTTATCTAACCCTTGTATGTACTTGGTGGAATCTAAATCTATGAGATTGCAACTCACCCACATCTTGCACAATCTCTACATCACCAAGTCTCTACAATCCGGTGGTTGAATACAAGGAAGCATGAAACCCTTCAAACATATCCTTTGACAATTTCTATATATCAAATTTCATGATTGTCATTTTGGATATACAAGTGCTATTCCTTGCAAGGCTAACTCATGTAGGTAGATGAACTTAAATTCCAAATGGAGCTCCCAACTCTTGATGAGCTACATCAACCTTGAGCATCCCAAACAAGTTCAACTACATGATCAAGATCATCACCACCACCCGAGGTATGTTATTCCATCTTAGAGAAGCTTTACCCCAAGTCATGGGTCAAAGCAACTCAACAAGATGTGAAAACATCAAAATGCTTAAACGAAAAATGGTAACCCCATTTTAATCTTAAATGATGAGTATGACCAATGATCAAGTGTCTTCACTTGACTCCTAAGTCAACATACTCTAACATAGGTGACTTTGTCGCCGACCAATTTTAGATGAAGTTCTCTAGTGTTTCTTTGTGATCTTGCATTTGTCTCATGCATGCTAGTTCCCCTTTCAAAAAAAACTCCATCTAGATTTCTTTTCTTTTCTATGTTATTCTCTACATTTTCCCTGCAAATCTTTGTGAGATTTTATTTGCCTAGTGAGCTGTGATGACTAGTGTCTTCTCTGTGCTGAACTCGGACACACCGACATGCCTCTTTCGGTCAAACCGAAACTATTTGGTGCCACCGAAGAAAATAACTCGGTGTAGCCGATATCAATGCTGAGAAAACACTTTGTCATTTGCTTCCTGCACATTTTGTTCCAGCTCCACTCAATGATTCTTATCCTCTACCGGCACCTTACTTTTCCCTGCTACTTTGCTATGTGACTCAAGGACCAATACTATTTTCACTCACACTCCAGAGAAGATCCTTCTTGGAAATTGATGTCAAAGGGGGAGAGAGCTCACATCAAAGCTTCATCATATCAAAAAGGGGAAACAAAGCTAAATTCTCACATCTAGGAGCGACCGCAGTTGCTTGGTATTCAAAGAGGAGAGAAGTCACATGTCTTTAGAGGGGAAAGACATGTTCATGTTGTTTTTGTGTTTTCCTTCCTCTGATTTTCTATTCCCTATCTTCTCCCAATATCCCGCATAAGATTCAGGGAAAGCAAGACATCCAAGGGAAGGAAATCTTCAAATTCATTGCATATGCTTAACTTTGGGACATGTCTATACTCAAATAGAGTACCTAGTACTCACTCTCTACATGTCATCCCAGTCTTGGTACTCTTGTGGTTTGCTGCTCTTGCTTTGTTTAGTAGATATTTCTGTGTTGTCTAACCTTGTTTACTTAGGCTCATCTCTTCCAAAGCTAGCTCAAGACTACAAGGTAAGTATATGCATCACACTCATGTGCATGAGGATCTCTTGCTGATGTACATATTGTTTGCAAGAAGGACTCATGAGCATGAAGGTACATTTCCTATATTCACATCTTTTGCTCTGATGCATATAGCCAAGGGGTTAATTATCCTTTTGCCCTCAGTGGTGTCCATCTGCTCAGTTTTGCCCTCAGATGCAAATTGTGCTCAGTTTTGCCCCTAGTCCGTGCGCACCGACTCATTCTGTGAACTTTGGCGTCTCCGGCAGGTCAACATTTTGACTCGGCCCTTACAGGTGGGACCAGGCGGCAGAGGCGGCCAATTTTATTCAGACCGTTACACGTGTGGCTTGCGGGACCCAGCAGAGAGCCGTTGAGCATAGAGCCGTTGCGGGTGTGCTATATAAGAGGGAGACAGCGGCAGTGACCACGGCGACAGAGAGCACGACCCTAACCACGGCGAGAGAGCGAGAGCACGACGGCGGTGGGAAGCTAGCTGTGGAGGGCGCGGCGGTGGGAAGCTAGCTGTGGAGGGCGCGGCGGCATTGAGATCTCGTTCAACTTCGAGCTCCATGTCTTCTGCAAGCTCTCGCGCCACCTCGCGGATGCAGAGCCAGGCACGTGTGGAGATGCCTGTCTTCATCTGTCCGCGGTGCCGGGCGAGCGTTGATCGACGGGTTTCTCACACACCGAGGAACCAGAATTGTCCGTTCTACGTGTGCAGCGAGAATGGGGTAAGAATCGGGGCAATTGCACCATTTTCGTGGTCGGGATGTTTGATAAATGGGTTGATCTGTTCCGTGTTCATGCAGGTGACATGCTTCTTTCTTTGGTTGCTATTCATAGCCAAACAATTAATTGCTTCTTTCTTTGTTCATAGCCAAACAATTAAGGTTAGAAATTTTTTGGAGCTGTTAAATATTTAATAGCAATTTAAGTAATCCAATTCAAATACACTATGATTTAAATCAAAGACCAAAATGTCATGGAAAATGTGCCTCAGCTCTGGTAGAGGTTTACACCTAGTGCCAAAATAAATGAACATTTTTTAAGGGCATTACATTGAGTAAAAACTAATTTGTCTAAAAAATGAAGGGTGGAAAATGCACAAAAAATTGGTGCGGATTGAGTAACCGCTAGGACAGATGGCAAGAGTTTGACATGGGTAGGGAAGGAAGGTATACATAGTGAGGTTGTGAAATTTGTCAAAAAAATAGTGAGACCGTGAATGTTTGCACAAGTGTGAGAGTGGTTTTCCTTTGTTTTGCAATGAAATTTTGGAGGGTTGGAAGGTTGAAAACGTATGTTGAAAACATATGTTTGCACTCAAATTTTGGTTAGAGTGGCACTTGGTTTAGTGTTAGAGTGGCACTTGGTTTAGGATTTAAAGCGAATAAATTTGCATGTTAGTTCATGACTTTTTTTGAATGAAACGAAGGGCTTCTCACCCCCTCCAATTTTCATTAATGAAAACCACAAGTTCTCGAGCTTCATGACTTGGTTTAGGGAAGAAATTATATGTTTGGGCATGAACATTTTTTGACACACATAATAAACCCTAATAAATAACTTAGATAAGATGCAACACAAGTACCATTACAATAATAAGTTCACAGACAGTTCACGAACTCATGACAAAACATGACACGACACGACATGACATAGAAAAGCAACAAATAAATAATAGTCTTCATCTTGACCTCCTCCTTCCATTTTGGCCGCGCGCGCCCCTTCAACACCGTCTTCATCTTCACACCTCCTCGTCGTCATCATAGGGAAGGGAGTGCATCCCGGCTGGAGTGGGGAAGATGCTCTCGTAGTTGGTGTAGATGTTGTAGACGGTGAAGAAGATGGCCTCGCAACCGCACCAAAAGACTTGGCCGAGGAGCTCGCGGACGTCAAACGGGTTGGTGAAGGTGACCGTGAGCAGTAGGAGGATGCCGCCGCGGTCACGAACCTCGTTGAGGGTGAACATCCTCGGTGAGCCTCGTGGGAGGTGGGCATAGCCAGCTCTGAGGAAGGCGTGGGTGAGTTCGATGGAACCCATCCACCTTGAAATAGCCCACACACGGAGCTCCCTCTCCACGAGCACGCCTGGTGGGTAGCGCAGCTCCGACCCGACAAGCGGACGGGTGAAGGTCGGCCTGTTGAACTGCATGGTCTCGCTTGGGGAGGGCTCGGTCGATTGGGTGTTTGAAGTTGGAGAGAATGGATCAGATCTGGCTTATGGGTGGGAGAGGAAGATAGGCAACCCATTTATAGGCCTGTGGGTGGGAGAGGAAGATAGAAAGGATGAGAACGGTGCGTGTGTGAATCTGAACGCGTGTGGGTATCCGGGCGCGTGTGTGTATCCGTTATGCTTTGCACTCTTAAATTTTTGCACAAAAACGATGCATGGGGCGTGTGTGTGCATTTAAATAACTACATAGCTCTTTGACCGGACGGTGCATCTGACTCGCTGCCCTGAACCACCTAGCTGGCCTCGCTAGCCTAGCGCGCCTCGCTCGCCTCGCTCGCATGCATGCACGTCGCAGCCTCCCGCGCATGCAAACCCACGTCACAGCCTATGCACGTCGCCACCTCCCATGCATGCATGCAAGGCCTGGAAAGGCTGAGACGGGCTAATTACTGCGGTCTCAGGCCCAGACAACGAGACGGCCCAACAGTCCATCCAGTGCGCCCGATATTTGTTTAAAAAAAGAAACTCCTAGCCAATCAGATTGCATCTCGCGGATCGCCCCCTCCTCCCCGCAGATTCCTTCTAGAAGGGTTAGATCGATGACCCTTGTTCAGCGCTAGGGTTAGATGAACGGTCCTGGTTCAGCGCTAGGGTTAGCGGGGTTTGGGAGGGGTTTGGAGCAGTCAAAGCTATGTTTGACCAGATTTCAAATGAGCATAATAAATTAAATAAAAATCAGAAAAATAAAAAACCCGCGCACATAGTCTTCTTATGTCATATACTAACGATTTAAGTTGATAAACAAGGTTTACATACATTTAAATGATAAGTTCATGTGTATTGTATGATATCTTGAGTATCTCAAACTCTCTTGTATGAAGTGAAGAGAAGTGTTTTGCGGAAATAAACATGAAAATTTCAAAAAAAAAACTCACCACAACTTCATTTTAGAGTGACTAAGAAGGATCCAGGCTTAGTTTTTCATTTTGATGTTTTACACTTGTTTAAATCTTGGTCAAAGTTAAGTTTGACCAGAATTCAAATGAGCAAAACAAATTAAAAAAAAATCAAAAAATGGAAAAACCAGCGCACATAGTGTGTATATATAGAATATATGTTTAGGAAAGTTATCTGGCTGATTTAGATAAGGTCGAAAAAAACCTTGCTTAGAAATGAGGCCGTTTACCCTACCGTTGGACCCCTCATTTTAGCACATTTTTCATGAAAATTTCAAAAACCTCACCACAGCTTCATTTTGGATTGACTAAGAAGGATCCCGGACTAGTTCTTCATTTTGATGTTTTAGACTTGTTTAAATCTTGGTCAAAGTTAGGTTTGACCAGAATTCAAATGAGCAAAACAAAATTCAAAAAAATCAAAAAATGGAAAAACCATGTGCTCATTCAAACATCATCCAACAGATTTAAACATCACGTCAAACATAGTTCTAACATACGTCCAACATCATCCAACAGAAATACAACGTTATTCCTAATGTTTCATAATTATTCATATATAGCGTTCGGGATTCTGTCTGTTCCTTGAGCTTCTTGCCATCGCTTTGCTCCTCGTGCACCTTGTGCTCATTGCTTCTTCTCTTCTCCTCTTGGTTGTCGGTGCCTTGTGCGTCTTCTTCAAACCTATCACAGAGTTGTGCAAAACATAAAGGGTAATGAGATAATGTCAAGTGACCCATAAATGGACAATGGTATTTGACCCTTGCAAGATTTACATACCTAGCAGAACTCACAACAACAGAAGGTTGGTCACCATTTGGAGCCTCACTTGGATCATCATTTGGAGCCTCACTTGGATCACCATGATCATCATTTGGAGCCTCACTTGGATCACCATGATCACTATTTGGAGCCTCACTTGGATCACCATGATCACTATTTGGAGCCTCACTTGGATCATCATTTGGAGCCTCACTTGAATCATTATTTGGAGGATATTTTGGATCATCGTCAAAATCATGCAGCTGTTGACCATCATCATTTCGAACCTCGTCAAAATCCTCATCTGATGCAACTGGCTGCTGTCCATCATTTTCATCTGTTGAGGCAACCGGCTGCTGACGAACATTCTCATCGAAGCCTTCATCGAAACTCTCTCCGAACGCTGGATCTACTATGTTATCATAGTACTTATCGAAATGACCAGACCCACCACATCTTGTGCACTTCCCGCTTCCTCTCTCCAAGTCCAGCTCCTTCCCTGCGAGGTCTGATTCAAATCTTCCTTGGTCTACCTGCTGCTCTCTTCAGAACTGAAGCGCAAAGCTTGAATCCAGGGTCCACCATGTCCCATTGTTGTTTTCCCTCCATAGAAGGCAAGGCATAAGCATATGTGGCTTTGAACCTTGCAACAGAGTAGTAATCATGCACATACTGCTAAATGTTCCGTGCTGGACCTGGGAGAGAAGTGATGAAAAACAAGGCATGAATGCATGGCAACCCAGTTATCTGCCATTGCCTACAACTGCAAGTTCTAGCTTCTAAATCCACTGGATATCTCCATTCCCTCTTCTCTTTATCCAAATATGATATCTCTGCTGTGGTACCCGAAAAAAGAGTCATGTTCATTTCCAAGCCTATTGTTTTGTGCTTCAGTTCATTCATCACGGCAGGGATGATAATGTGGCCCATGAATTTTGCCTCGGCTATTCCTGCACGATAATGAAATTTCTACATGTATTCTATCCTTATCCTGTCCAGCAAATCCACCACATAATGACCCTTTAGTTTCTGGATCTTTGAGTTGAAAGATTCTGCTAGATTATTGTGCACATAGTCAACTTTGCTAAGTTCACTGAATTGGCTTCTGGCCCATAACTTGGAGTGGTGTGTTTCCAAGTATTCTTTCACTTTGGGATTCATGTATAACTACCTCAAGTGGTAGTTGTGCTTCTTCACACTGCAAGTCAAAGATGCTGGCCATATATTGTCGGTATACACCTTTCCTTTGAATTTCTTCATGAAATTTGCAGCAAGGTGACGCATGCATTCCCTATGCTCTACTCCAGGGAACACATTGTCCACGGCCACTTCTAAACCTTTGCAGGCATATGTATGAATGACCAACCCATTAGGATGTGCAATAGCTCGGTGCAGATTATGCAAAAACCAAGTCCAGCTCTCCTCAGACTCTGTCTCCAGCACACCGTAGGCAACTGGAAATACAAAATTGTGTGCATCAACTGCACAAGCTGCTACTAACTGTCCTTTAAACCTCCCTGTGATAAAAGTGGCATCAATAGCCAAATAAGGCCTGCAACCTGCCAAAAAACCCCGGCGACAAGTCTCAAAGCAGACAAAAACCCTCCTAAAGCATTCCTTGGTCTTTGTCACTCCCCTGAATGTGTACTCCACGGTGTGGTGATCAATATCTACAATACTACCTGGGCTTGTCCTCTCCACTTCACCTTTGAATGAATACAACAATTGAAAACTTTCCTGCCAGTTACCATAAATAGAATCCATAGCATGTTGTTTACCATTGAACAACCTCATGTATGGTAAATCTATCTTGAATTTATGTTTGATGTTCTTCTGCAATTCCTTTGGACCCACTTGCTGGTTTTCTTTCACCCACTTCTTTACTTCTTCTGCCACCCATCTTGACTTGGCTCTACTGATTGTATCCTTCCTAAGGGTTGATTCCTGGCATGTGTGCTTAAAAGGGTTCACTTTGACCTGAACATTAGTGCTATTTAGCATTTTAGATGCAAGCAACCTCCATGGACAACCCTCAGTCGGACAATGCACTCTGTAACGTACTTGATTGCTCTTGTCAACTTTGAATGTACGTTCTACCTTGATGCAGTATGTCACAAGTGCATTTCTACATTCATTCATGGATGCAAAAATTGTACCTTCTTCCATATGAGGGTTCAAAGGGTCCCATTCAACAGCTGCAAGGTCTTCGTCCTCACCCACCGCATCATCATCCACACGGACTGCATTTTGAGCCTCATCTTGGTTATCAGCCCGAGGTGCCCGTCGTAAATTCCGAATAACATCAGAATATAGCTTCTCTTCATCAACCCCAGAATTTTAGTCATCAGCCTCCACTTCAAGGGGGACCCTACTGCTGTTGCCCACACTTGTTGAGCCACCACGTCGCCGTGCACCAACTGAACTGTTTTGGCTAGAGATGCCATTACAATGACTTGGTTCTCCCCGAGATGTTGCACCCGTCATCCTAGGTCCAAATGCCTGCTCAAGCACATCAACTTGCGGCCTCACATGAAAATTATCTTTCTCTTTATGCCTAACAAACATGGTAGCTAGCTCTTCATCATTACTAACTGTCACCCATTTCTTTTCCCCATCATAGTATTTGTATACCACTTCATCAAGCAAACCCCCAAGGATATTGGCTACATATTACCTCCCCAAATTGTCTAAAACTCCAATTACTAGCCATTAGAAACCGATAATCAAAACCTCCTTGGTATTTCTTCTGATCCTTTGCATCGAACGTGTACCAATCCCTTCTAATGTGCATCAAGAAAGCAAACCACAACTCCATCCTAACCGGCAAAAAACAGAGATGCAATCAGCACACTAATTGGGCAAACCTACTCGAATCGAGTGTTCAAATGCACAACTAAGCTCAATCTAAACAGGAGGCAGGACTTACCCCTCGGGAACCCAGTCGTGGACACGGCGGATCTCCGGCCCGATGCCTGCCTCGCCAAATACTCCGGGGTCGCCGCTGCTCTCCATTTCTCCCTAGGGTTCTTCCTCCTAGTTCAAATAGCTCGAGCAGCCCCCCACCTTTGAGCGCTCCAGCCAGGCGCACGGAAGGAGGCCGCACCGCGGGTCGAGCAGGTGGCGGGCGCCCCACCCGTGGCGTCGCAGGAAGGTGCCGGGCGTCGCAGGTAGCCGTGGAGCGTAGGCGCAGGACGGTACCGGTGGAGTGGGCGTGCAGCTGGTGGCGGGGCAGGTGCTGGCCGCGGGGCAAGTGGCGGCGGCGGCGCAGGTCAGTCGGCCGGCGGGGAAGCGAATGGGCAGAGTGAGCTATGAATGATTTGGGGATTTAGTTGCACGGGCCTACATGTCAGCTCCGGACCCACGTCCACGCGGTCCCACGTGTAAGCTCCGGACCCACAACCACTAAAGTTGGTGGACGAAATGGACTCAAATATGGCCGTTTGGCCTCGTCATAGTAGTTGTGCATGGACTAGGGGCAAAACTGAGCAAAATTTGCATCTGAGGGCAAAACTGAGCACAGAGACACCACTGAGGGCAAAAGGATAATTAACCCATAGCCAAGATACATGTAACTCATTGCTTGCTCTATCATGATTATGCACTCACATGCTCTTATATTCCATATTTCAATGATTGCATACATGTAGGGGGAGCCTATGCATGTTACATATTCTTCCAAAGCTTTACTTGCCTTTCTCTATATCTTTATCTAAAGCTTTGATGTATGTTGTCATCAATTACCGAAAAGGGGGAGATTGAAAGCACAAGTGCTCCCTGGGTGGTTTTGGTAATTTATGTCAACATATCTCTTGTTGGACTAATACTTTTATCTAGTATATCTCAGATAAGTCCAACAGTGGAGTGGCATGGACAAGAGGATGTGGAACCCCTTCAAGATGCTAAGGACAAAGGATTGGCTCAAGCTCTAAAGCTCAAGACTCTACATTTTACTTTTAGTGATCCAAGATCACATTGAGTCCATAGGAAAGCCAATACTATTAAAATTGGATGAGATGTTGCTTAATGGCTTGCTTGCTCTCATGATGCTTGATGATATTCTCCAAAGCCCTTAATCGCTTTCTCACAATCCACATTTGTCCCAAACCAAAAGTCAAACTCGGCCCCACCGATTTGATCCATCCGGCCCCACCGAGTTCATTTGACATAGCCACTACCAGCAACCTTAGTCACTTCGGTCTAACCGATAGGGATCTCAAACTCACCAAGATGGGATTGCAAACTCTCTGTTTCCCTTCGTAACATTTAGGTCTAACCGAGATAAACCGATCGGTCACACCGGGTTCGCAATGCAAACTCCCTATTTCCCTTTCGTAACATTTTGGTCCCACCGAGATGAGCGAATCGGTCCCACCGAGTTTGCCTGACTAACTCTCTGGTTAGCTTATTACCAAAGTCAGTCCCACCGTGTAATCGGTCTCACTGAGGTTACGTTATTCCCTAACCCTAATAGAATCGGTCCCATCGAGTTGACATGTCGGTCCCACCGAAATTCCTAACGCTCACATTATGAACTAAATCGGTCCGACCGAGTTTTCTGATTCGGTCCCACCGAGTTTGGTAAATTGTGTGTAACGGTTAGATTTTGTGTGGAGGCTATATATACCCCTCCACCCTCTCCTCATTCATTCAGAAAGCCATCAGAACGTGCCTACACTTCGAGCATTCATTTTTTGAGAGAGAACCACCTACTCATGTGTTGAGACCAAGATATTCCAATCCAACCATATGAATCTTGATCTCTAGCCTTCCCCAAGTTGCTTTCCACTCAAATCATCTTTCCACCAAATCCAATCCTATGAGAGAGAGTTGAGTGTTGGGGAGACTATGAAAGTGCGTTATATCGACTAGAGGGGGGTGAATAGGAGATTTTCATGAATTCTTCACTGAGGAATTTTCTTGTGAGGAAAATCCTAAGAGAAGAAATACTTGCAGCGGAATAAGTACTCAGAAGTAAACATTACATAACACAAGCATAGTCATCATGATGAAATGAAGACAAGCATAGAGTACAGAAAGCGTAAACACAGGATAGCACAAGAAAGAAGACAGACAGTCTGAAGAAATTGAACTGAGGAAATTGAGAAAGTCTTCAGTCAAAGTCTTCAAACAGATATGAACAGGCACACAACAACAGACATGAGGAAATGAAAGAGATGAGGAGATAGAACCAGTGAGCTCAGTGAAGACAATGATTTGGTAGACCAGTTCCAACTGCTGTCTCAATTGTACATCTGGTTGGAGCGGCTGAGTATTTAAACTCGAGGACACCCAGTCCCGGACACATAGTCCTCACCGTATTCTCCTTGAGCTGAAGTCACACAGACCTCGCCCAATCACTCATGGTAAGTCTTCAGGTGACTTCCGAACCTTCACAAACTCGGTCACTCGGCGATCAACAATTCCTCTTGGATGCTCTAGACCTTGACGCCTAACCGTCTGGAAGAAGCATAGTCTTCAAAGGTAACAAGCGTCAGATCCACGCAGGATCAATCTCTTCAGTGATGCTCAATCACTTTGGGGTTTTGAAGGTTTGGGTTTTTGGTTTTCCTCACTTGATGATTTTCTCTCAAAGTCCTCGGAGGATGGGATGCTCTCAAATGACAAGTGTCAGTTCTCTCGGAGCAGCCAACCAACTAGTGGTTTTAGAGGGCGGCTATTTATAGCCTAGGGAGCGACCCGAGAAGATAAGACATAAATGCCCTTGTCTGATATGACCGTTAGGTGGTAGGATATTTTGGGGCAGCTGGCGCGTAGCACAGCAACGGTCGGAATTTTGACTATCAAATTCCTCAGGGCTATCATGTTCCTCACTGTGTAGGCAATTCACAATGGCGAATTCCTAACTCCTCAGTCAGAACAAATTCCTCAAAGACCAGAAGAACTTCGTCTCTGTCACTGAAGAATATGACTGAACTGTATGAGATTTCCAATGGCTTCACTCGAAGGGATTGGTAGGTGTAGGATTTTGAGTTGAGCATCACATGGAAAATTTTCCTTAGTATTTCCTCGACCCCCTTTAACAGTACGGTGTTTCCTATGACTCAAGCAAGAGAAAATGAAACTATAAAAACAAAAGTCTTCACGCTTCATGTTCCTCGAATGATTACCAAGTCTTCAAGGTCACACCAATTTCTTCACTTTCAAAGTCTTCAAAAAGTCTTCAAAAATCCAAAGTCTTCAGTCGAAGAACTTCATTTTTGGGGCTCGACTTTCTCTGTAAATATCAAACTCCTCATAGACTTATAGACCTGTGTACACTAACAAACGCATCAGTCCCTTTACCTATAAGTCTTCAATACACCAAAATCACTAAGGGGCACTAGATGCACTTACAATCTCCCCCTTTTTGGTGATTGATGACAATATAGGTTAAGTTTTCAACGGGGATAAACATATGAAGTGTAAATACTGATATTGAGGAATTTGATTGCAAGATATAGAAGAACTCCCCCTGAAGATGTGCGTATTGAGGAATTTGCTTTTGAAGCATTGCACACTTGACGAGTATAATCATGGAGATGTCCCCCTATATCTTGTAATTCATACACGCATTTGACATATAATATGAAGAATTTGAAATGCATGATGAAATATGGTGACTGATGTAATTCAGCATGCATGTATTAACATTAATGAGGAATAAGCATGCAGAAGAACACAACAAAAGTATCAGGCCACCATAGTGTTTAATATTACAACTCGATCCAGCAAAGTCATCAAAAGAACGAGAGTTGTAGCTTAGAAAAAAACGCCCATATAAGATAGACCCGCTTGAAGACTAACTCAAGTTTCTCCCCCTTTGTCATCGAATGACCAAAAGGGTTCAAACTTAGGACTAACGCCCCCTGAAGAATATCATGATGATGGAGGAGCGCCAGCGTTGTCCGGGTCTTGAGTCATTGTAGGGCCTGCTACAGTGTCGTCCAAGTCTTCGTACTCGTCCGTGTCACGCGATGAAGAATATGAACTGGCGACCAAGGGAGGAACCTTGACCTTCTTGAGTTTCTTTGGTGGAGGAGCAGACCAGTCAAAGTCTTCCTTGAAGCCCATTTACTTTAGATCTTCTTCACCATATAGATGTGACAGAATAGCCCAGGTGCGATCAAACACTTCATGGAGGTAGTAATGGTTTTTCTTCACTGCATTATGTGTAGAAGTCATCTTCTGAAGAATAGAGCCAAACTGACGCTTAACCCATCTGTGGTTTCGATCCACCTTCTGGTGAAGACTTATAAGCAGTTCACGGTTAGTCATCACACGAGGAGCATTAGCTTGAGGACTTGACTTGGTAGCATTGGAAATAGAATCATGAGTGGCAAAGTCATCATTGGTGGAGTAAGATGCAGCTTTGCGGAACTGACCATCCAATGGATGAATGCCTTCATCGATTACGGCTGGTGACTTGCCCTCCTCATCAGATGAGGAAATTGTCCGCTTGAGGACTTCAATAGGGGGCAAGTAGCTGAGGTGATTCTGAAAATCAGCCTTGGAGTTGAGTGAAGACCTTGTTCTAAGGAATCTCATGATCCATGACGCGTAAGGCTTCAGATCAAAATGTGAAAGTGCAACATTTGCCAGAGTCCTCATGAAGAAATCATGATAGTTTATGGGGATGCCATGCATTATGTTGAAAAGCATATTCTTCATCATCCCTATAACTTCTTCATCGGATGAGTCATGGCCTTTGATAGGACTCATGGTCTTCGTCAGAATGCGGTAGATGGTTCTAGGCACATAGAGTAATTCCTTCAGGAGGAATTTGGTCCTTGGGGTTTGACCAGGCTTCAGCGGCTTCATGAGCACTTGCATATAGTGAGCAGTGAGTCCAGGCTCATCATAGAGACAACAAGCACCGTCAGGTGGAGGACTGATTGGCAAGGCATGAAGCAATTCAGAGGCAGGTGCCTTGTAATGAGTGTTTTCTGTCATCCAATCCAACAGACATGAGTTGACGTTAGCAGCATCACCTGTGATATGCAGAGTTGCGTAGAACTGAAGAATAAGCTCTTCATTCCAATCAACTATGTCAGAGCAGAAGTTGAGCAAGCCTGCAGCATGAAGCATGCTGAGGACTTGAGAGAAGCATGACATAGATTCCATGTCCACACGAGGAATATGCTCGTGATCGAAGACTTTGTCCTTGTTGAAAATAAGTGAGGAATAGAAGTTGGCCTGGCTGGCAGTCCAGAAGTGCTTCCATCTAAGACGAGCATTGTCATAGGGGTTGAATTTAGTGAAGAACATGTGCTCGTCGAAGAAATCATCAGCCTTGAATTTTTGCTTCTTTGAGAAGGGATCCTTTGGCTTGGGCTGAGGAGTGTCAGTCAATTGCATCACCACTTCAGGAATTGCAATCTCAGGTTCCTCGTGCTGAGGAATTTCAGGCTCTTCTGCAGCTTCAGCCTGGTTCTTCATTTCCTCATTGACATTTTCTTCAGCACTAGTGGCTGGAATTTCTTCATGAACAGTTGGGGTTGCATGAGGTTCTTCTGATCCAGTTTGCACTTCAGCAGCAGCAGGGGACTGAGGAATTTCTTGGAGCGGAGTGAACATTGGAGAGTTGGGGTGCTGACTGTCCCAAAACTCATCATTGAGCACAGGAGTGGTACAGCCAATGTCCACATCCTCATCTTCCATTTCTTCTTCGGAGCTGAAGAATTTGATGAAGTTGATGCCTTCCTTTTCTTCACAGCTGCACGCTCGGCAGCCTTGGTCTTCTTCGCATCTGATGCAGATGGAAGGATCGGAGCTGGTGTAGGCGCAGGAGGTGCAGAGGACTTGGGTTCAGTTTCTTCAGGCGCAACTGATGCAGTTGCCCTGACTTCTTTAGTTTCTTCAGGCGCACCACTAGTGGATGCCCTAGCAATTTCTTTAGCGGCTGGAATGGAGTCATCAGCCATGGTACTCTCATTTTCTTCAGCAGCCTGATTGTCATCAGCGGTGCTAGCATGTTCTTCAGTAGGCTGAGCAGATGCTTCTGCCTGAGTAACTTCAATGTGCACAGGAGGAGCAACACTTGAAGTGAATTTCTTCGTCAGATTGACGAACCGCACCTTGGCGCCCTTCCAATCAGCATAGTAGCAATCAAATTCATCACTCAATTGCTTGATTTCAGCTTGCAAAGCAATGAGCTGATCAGGGGAGAGAGTGAGGACATTGTCCTTGAGGTAGCGCTGCTTCTTGTATTGCACTTTCTTTAGCTTTGTGCCTTGTTCAAATTACCACTTTTCTTCCTCAAAAAAGGCATCCGACCATGACTCTGGCCAGGAGTGAGGTTCATCTCCGGGAAAGGCGTGTTAGGGTCCTTGTGCCATAGGTCAATGTAATCGAGGATCAACTTTGGATCCAACATCAGTGGCACATTGCTGCCTTTGGCTCTAGCGGCCCTGGCTTGCCCGTCTCTGATGATTTCGGCAAGTTCTTCATCACCAGCCTCATCATCATCAGAGGGCACTTGGAATGCGAGCTGCTTCTTGTGAGGACTTGGTCGAAGGCCTCGTCTAGCAGTGGCCTTTTTCTTTAGCAGAGAGGGGCCAGCTGAAGATTTTGGTGTAGCTGAGGAACTTGTAGATGCTCCTGAGGCAATTGAGATGCCTTGGGTCCATTGGCATGTGGCGAGATGCACAAGTGCCGAGGATCTGGTCGGAGCAGCTGAAGACTTTGTCGGAGGAGCTGAAGAGTTTGGAGGAGGAGGAGCAGACTGAGGAATTGGCCATGAGGGCTTTGAAGAATCTGGCCTTGAGGGCATTGCTGAGGAGCTTGGCCGTGAGGGCATTGAGGGAGAAGTGCTTAACTTATGAGCAGGCTTCTTAGGCATCACCTTCTTCGGCTGACTAGCAGAGGCCTCAGCAGAGGCAGAAGTAGCAGAGTCTGCATTGAATTTCTTCACTGCTTCTTTTGCTTGCTTGGCCAGTTTGGCCTGGCGCTTTGCCCATTCATTAGCATAGTCCTCACCATGCTTGAGGCTGGTGGGATCCTGCCACTTGGCCTGGTGCCAATGGAGGTCTTGAGCATGGAGGGTTGAGCGCAAATTTCTTCATATACTTGGGAGTAACATACCTGAACTCCCTCCATTCTCGTGCCCATCTCCTCTCTATCCGTTGTATGTGCACCTTGCGCTGATTCTTGTCCTCCTTGCCAAACTTGGCCTCATCAGGAGTGCAGTATCCAGCATAAATTTCCTCAGAGATTTCAAACGCAGTGTTGACCTCGGGCCTCTTTCCTCCCTTCTGTGGCTTCTTATCAGCCATTTTCTCCAGCTGAGGAATATGAACAACTGAGGTTTCTGAAGAGGTGTGCAACTTTTCTTTGAGGAACGATGCAAATGAGTTAAGTTGATGAGAACCTAGTGATTCAGCAGCAGACATTTGTACCTGTGAACAGAGTATAGTTGTGAGGAATTTGGAGAGGTCATATGCGTTCTCAGAAGGTTTTTCAAAAATGAATAGGTTTGAGGAATTTGACTAGATGAGTCTTGAGGAATTTCACTAAGCGTTCTTTGTCTTAGGTTCCAGAGTTGTATAGATCGAAAATCCATACAACTGAGGAATCTTGAAGAAAAACATTGCTTATAGAAACGAATCAAGAGCCAATGACATGTGAGGTGTTCATGTGTGTGAAGATTTGAAGAATAAACACCTTTGAAGATTTTCAAGAATCAAAAGAGGGTAGTAAAAGTAACTTTTAATTACCCGAGATGAAGAACACGACGAACTGAGAAGTGTAGATGTGAAGTTCGTCAGGTCAGATCTTCCACGCCCTAACTTGGCAGAGGAAGACGGCTACGGCAGCGGCGGAGTGAAGAAATCCGCAACCGATGCGAGTACGACGGTGATGAGGTCGAGCAATGAAGCTCTTCCTCACCTAAGACGATGAAGTAGTGGCGGCGCTAGGGTTTCGAGAAGCTCGAGCGGGAGTGAGAGCGAGGGGAGTAAAAAGTGACGTGAGGAAGAGGCAGGGGTATTTATAGTGGAAGTGAAAAACTGTACGCCCGAAGATTTTGGACGAACGTGCCCCTGGCCCTTCTCATTCACTTGACAAGTGTCACCCATGTACTGAGAGGTGACGATCGTTTAGGATCATGGGTGAATGGATAAGTATTGTCATGGGATGCGGAACGGTTTGAGCGGCAAATGCCGAAAATTCAGATCAGATATATTAAAATTTCCATTCGCAATTTCTTCAGCTGTCAAGGACACAATGAAGATTTTGAACGAGTTTCATATAGAACGCACATGAAGAATTTGTGAATAGACTAGGTTGAGTTTAGCATAGAGGGGGAAGGGTCCGATCACATTCACTTAGCAAAAGAAATCAACTTGAAGAATTAGCAATAAGTGAATGCTGTAGAGGACATAAAACGCATACATATATTTTCAAATGAAGAA
Organism: Triticum aestivum; assembly: GCF_018294505.1. NCBI lineage: Eukaryota > Viridiplantae > Streptophyta > Magnoliopsida > Poales > Poaceae > Triticum > Triticum aestivum. The sequence goes on from NC_057813.1 coordinate 54,486,682, forward strand.
CAACACCGGAAAGAGTGAAGACAGTGCAAAGTTGAAGAATTTAAAAAACTGAGGAATTTCAAAAATGAAGAAAAACTCAAATTGAAGGTTTTTAACATTGGTTGGTGGCGTGACCCACCGTATAAGAAAGCTGATTTCAGACACCGCGTACAATTGTCGTAGGGCTCTGAGAATCAATTTCTTCATTAATTTCTTCACACTTAGAGGGTTTGTCTTCATTGATTGAAGAAAAACGTTACTTCGTGTGTTGCGCATCTAAGTCATCAAGTCAGCATAAGTGTTAGGATGTGTGTCCATTTCGGAGAACATTCGAAGATTCTAGGATATTTAGCTCACACCGCAACTTGCTAAATCTCTTATCATCCAAGGGCTTAGTGAAGATATCGGCCAGCTGATCTTCAGTGCTTGCGTGGTCGATGGAGATGTCTCCTTTCAACACATGATCACGAAGAAAATGATGACGAATCTGGATGTGCTTGGTCTTTGAGTGCTGAACTAGGTTATGAGCAATCTTGATAGCACTCTCATTGTTGCAGTAGAGAGGCACATTCTTCACGTTGATGCCATAGTCCTTGAGCGTTTGCTTCATCCAAAGTAATTGAGCATAGCACGATCCGGCAGCAATGTACTCATCTTCTGCAGTTGAGAGTGATACACAGTTCTGTTTCTTCGAGGGCCAACAAACCAAAGATCGTCCGAGGAAATGGCATGTGCCTGACATTGACTTGCGGTCCATGCAATCGCCAGCATAGTCAGAGTCTAAATATCCAATGAGATCAAATGAAGAGCCCTTGGGATACCATAATCCAAGTGTTGGTGTGTGAGCTAGATATCGAAGAATATGCTTCACAGCCTTATGGTGTGATTCCTTGGGTGTAGCTTGAAATCGGGCACACATGCAAACACTAAGCATAATATCCGGCCTAGATGCACACAGATACAATAAAGAGCCAATCATGGAGCGGTATACCTTTTGATCGAAGTCTTTACCAGTTTCATGGGTGCATAGATGTCCATTTGTGGGCATTGGAATTTTGACCCCTTTGCAATCTTGCATGCCGAATTTTCGCAGTACGCCCTTGAGGTATTTATCCTGAGATATGAATATCCCATTGCGCTATTGACGAATTTGAAGACCTAAAAAGGATTTCAACTCTCCAATCATAGACATTTGTTATTCTTCACTCATCATATAGGAAAATTCATCACTATAACGTTGATTAGTACCTATCGGAACCACGCCAAAAACATCTGTGTCTCCAATTGCGTTTGCACACTTCAATCCCATCCCTTTACTTTCTTGCAAATTTCATGCTTTACTTTCCGCTGCTCATATACTCTTTGCATGCTTGCTTGATTTGTATTGTGTATGCTTGAAATTGTGTTAATATATCACCTCAACTTGAAAAACTGCAGACTTTATTTGTTGAGGGTCTAATCCTCCTCTAGATACCTCTTTTCGATCCTTTCAAAAGAGCCTAAGCTTGGGGATGCCCAAGGCACCCCAAGGTAATATTCAAGGACTCCCAAGCAACTAAGCTTGGGTATGCCCTGGAAGGCATACCCTCTTTCTTCTAATGATCATAGGTAATTTTACTTGGAGCTATATTTTTATTCGTCACATGATATGCGTACATCTTGGAGCATCGTGTGACTTTTTATTTTTCTTTTAATAAATGCACGATGCTGGTATGAGATAGTCCTTGGTTGATTTATAGAATTCTCTTTGCACTTCACTTATATCTTTTGAGTATGGCTTTATAGAATGCTTCATGTGCTTCACTTATATCATTTGAAGTTTGGATTGCCTGTTTCCCTACATATAGAAAACCGCCATTTGTAGAATGCTCTTTTGCTTCATTTATATTTGTTAGAGCGTGGACATATTTTTGTGGAAAGAATTAAATTCTCTTGCTTCACTTATATCTATTTAGAGAGTTGACAGGAATGGGTCATTCCATGGTTAGTCATAAAATCCTACATAAAACTTGTAGATCACTGAATGTGATATGTTTGATTATGTTGCAATAGTTTTGCGATATAAAGATGGTGATATTAGAATCATGCAACTGAGTAATTTTGGACTGGTAAGAATACTTGTGTTAAAGTTTGTGATTCTCGTAGCATGCACGTATGGTGAACCATTATGTAACGAAGTTGGAGCATGAGGTATTTATTGATTCTCTTCCTTATGAGTGGCGGTCGGGGACGAGCGATGGTATTTTCCTACCTATCTATCTCCCTAGGAGGCGTAGTACTTTGTTTCAATAGCTAATAGACTTTTGCAATAAGTTGTGAGTTCTTTATGACTAATGTTGAGTCCATGGATTATACGCACTCTCACCCTTCCATCATTGCTAGCCTCTTCGGTACCGTGCATTGCCCTTTCTCATCTCGAGAGTTAGTGCAAACTTTGCCGGTGCATCCAAACCCCATGCTACGATACGCTCTATCACACATAAGCCTCCTTATATCTTCCTCAAAACAGCCACCATACCTACCTATCATGTCATTTCCATAGCCATTTCGAGATATATTGCTATGCAACTTCCATCATCATCATATATATGACTTGAGCATTCATTGTCATATTGCTTTGCATGATCGTAAGATATCTAGCATGATGTTTTCATGGCTTGTCCGTTTTTTGATATCTTTGCTATGCTAGATCATTACACATCCTGGTACACTGCCAGAGCCATTCATATAGAGTCATACTTTGTTCTAGATATCGAGTTGTAATATTGATTTGCAAGTAAATAAAAGTGTGGTGATCATAATCATTAGAGCATTGCCACTACGACGAAAGGATGATGGAGACTATGATTCCCCCACAAGTCGGGATGAGACTCCGGACAAAAAATAAATAAAAATACAAAAGAAGGCCAAAAAAGAGAGAGACCAAAAAAACAAAAAAATGAGAGAAAAAGATAGAAGGAGCAATGATACTATCCTTTTAGCACACTTGTGCTTCAGAGTAGCACCGTGGTCTTCATATAGAGAGTCTCTTGAGCTATCACTTTCATATACTAGTGAGAATTTTCATTATGAAACTTCGCTTGTATATTCTGATGATGGGCTTACTCAAATGCCTGAGGTCTTCATGAGCAAGAAAGTTGGATGAACACCCACTTAGTTTCAGTTTGAGATTTCATACACTCATAGCTCTAGTGCATCTGTTGCATGACAATCTCTACTCCTCGCATTGACATCAATTGATTGGCATCTCCATATCCCTTTGATTAGCCGCGTCGATGTGAGACTTTCTCCCTTTTTTGTCTTCTTCACCCAACCTCCACCATCATATTCTATTCCACCTATAGTGCTATATCCATGGCTCACGCTCATTTATTGCGTGAAAGTTGAAAAGGCTTGAGAACATTAAAAGTATGAAACAATTGCTTGGCTTGTCATCGGGGTTGTGCATGATGAAATACTTTGTGTGGTGAATATGGAGCATAGCCAGACTATATGATTTTTTAGGGATAAATTTCTTTGTCCATGTTATTTTGAGAAGACATAATTGCTTTATTAGTATGTTTGAAGTATTATTGTCTTAATGTCAAATGATCGAATATTGCATTGAATCACTCGTGCCTTAATATTCATGCCATGATTAGATTATATGATCAAGATTATGCTAGGTAGCATTCCACATCAAAAATTATCTTTTTTATCATTTACCTACTCGGGGACGAGTAGGAATTAAGCTTAGGGATGCAGATATGTCTCTGTTGTATCTATATTTTTTGACTCTTTCATGCAAATATTCTACAACTTTCATCTATTTTGGCAACTTTTTATACTATTTTTCGGACTAACATATTGATCCAGTGCCCATTGCTAGTCCCTGTTTGTTGCATGTTTTTTGTTTCGCAGAAAATCCATATCAAACGAAGTCCAAATGCGATATAAACTTACGGAATTTTTTTAATATATGTGATTTTTGGGAATTGGAATCAATGTGAGACGATGCTTGAGGCCGCGGCAAGGCAGGGGGGGCGCGCCCCAGGTGGTAGGGCCTGTCCTGGGACCTTGTGGCCACCTCGTAAGGCGGTTGGTGCCCTTCTTCGGCCGCAAGAAATCTAATATCCCAATAAAAACCATGTTAAAATTTCAGCCCAATCGTAGTTAGGATATCCGGGAATTTAAGAAACAGTGAAAGGCCAAAATCTAAGAATGAAGAAACAGAAGGAAACAGAGAGAGAGATCCAATCTTGGAGGGGGTCTTGCCCCTCCACCGCCATGGAGGCCATGGACCAGAGGGAAAACCCTTCGCCCATCTAGGGGATATGTCAAGGAAGAAGAAGAAGGAGGGGGGCTCTCTCCCCCTCTCTCCCAGTGGCGCCGGAACACCGTCGGGGCTATTGATGTCTACTACGCAACTTTATTCTTGTAGACACGTGTTGGGCCTCCAAGTGCAGAGTTTTGTAGGATAGTAGCAATTTTCCTCAAGTGGATGACCTCAGGTTTATCAATCCATGAGAGGTGTAGGATGAAGATGGTCTCTCTCAAATGACCCTGAACCAAATACAAGAAATATCTTGTGTCCCCAACACACCCAATACAATGTCAAATTGTATAGGTGCACTAGTTTGTCGAAGAGATGGTGATAAAAGTGTAATATGGATGGTAGAAATATATTTTTATAATCTGAATAAATAAAAACAATAAGGTAGAAAATAGTAAACGAGCAAAAAAATGGTATTGCAATGCTTGAAAATGAGGCCTAGGATGCATATATACTTTCACTAGTGCAATCTCTCAACAATGCTAACATAGTTGGATCATATAACCATCCCTCAAAGTGCGATGAAGAATCACTCCAAAGTTCCTATCTAGCGGAGAACATAAGACATAATTGTTTGTAGGGTACGAAACCACCACAAAGCTATTCTTTCCGTTTGATCTATTCAAGAGTTTGTATTAAAATAACACAAAGCTATTTATTATATAATTAAGACAGAAGACAAATAATCTTTCACGTTCATCCACATAGATTAAATTATCATGTCCATTAATTTCTTATATTAACGGCTGAGATTAAAAGTTTTAACGTTACATACAAATAATGTCATAAGCAAACAATTGGACAGTCACATACAACTATTCTAGGTAAGAGATATATGTGTACTTAATCGCGATGGTCTGATTCACGTCAAAAAAAAAAGAGTCCAATCGGTAGCAATCACGCAAGTACTACTTGAAAAAGGATAAACAAGCGTTGCCGTAAAAAGGAAGGCAAAGGAGGGTCCGGTATGTAGCATGCATGTGATGATGTCACTTTTCAATAAAAAGAAAGGATTAATTTGTATATGTGGCAACATAGTAGAATAAAGGTCACACGCATGGAATCATGGATGATTAGAAAACTTACTGTGTTTGCATGCGTTCATGTCATGCTGACATCAGCATGTGTACAAATCCATTGGCTACAAGAAAACGTATTACACTTGCATGTGATGATGTCATGCATGTATAAACTAGGAAATCGATTACCACTGAATAGAAGATGTTAAACATATTACTGTGAAGTGGCCGACGGAGAGAATCATGCTTATGAAGATACTTTCAGTTTTATTTAAAAAACAACCATATTTGTATATAAATTTTTGCAATAAGATACAAGAGATAAGTATAAACTATAGAAACTGTTAGCATGAGCATATAAAAATGTAGGTAGTTAAATTAGGAATAAATGTGCATAAAAATATTATAAAGCGGATAAAGAATAGTAAAGTAATTCCGCAAAAAGAAAAATACTAAAGTAGTAAATACAAATATTTAGTATAAACTATAAAAAATGTTAGCATGACCATATAAAAATGCAGGTAGTTAAATTAGGAACAAAATGGCAATAAAAATATTTGAAATTGATAAATAAGAGTAAAGTAGGAAATATAAATATGTGAAAAAACAGTTTACGTAAAAACTACATATATGTATGGACGCATGAAACGTCCGCAAGAAGGGACTTGAATTTCTTAATTAGTAACAAACTGTGCATACAAAAAAAATATTAGGATGGAAAAAGAATAATACTATTTTTATAGGAAATTATGAATAACAAATGAAATATACAAGGTGCAAAAGATGAAATGGAAATATATTATTAGATTGGTATTTGCGAACACCTTATTTGGAGAGGCTATATAAATGTCAACTAGAAGGATAAAAGATCAAAGAGGTTTTAAACTTAGAACAAAAAAGTATATGTGTTGGCATGTCAGTGTTAATGATGCATTTCTGCTGCAGTAAAAAAACAAAATATTTATTAGATGTATTGGCATGAGCATGTACATGCATAAGGATATACTAGCTTACACGACGTGCATGACATCAAGTAATACTAATGGTGGGTCAATGTTACCGTGCTTGGTGTGCATGGCATTGTTTCTGTATGTATGAAATGAAGGAACCTGCATGCTATTTGGCAACTATGTAATATGTAGTTTTGATAGTTCGTATGCATGAGTATAAAAGGACAAGCTACAAAAGTAATGTGGAATAGATTAAACGGGGGCATTGTACTGCCCTAGAATCAGCACGTGGAGAGAGTAAACAATATAGTGTTGACATTTAACCATCAGTATTTAAATCTATTCATTGATTGAAAAGTTCATAAACATTGAATCATGCTACAAATGTGTTGCATTCAAATTGTTAAACTTCTGTCACTAATATATAAAATGTACTCCCTATGTAAACTAATATAAGGCTTTTTAGATCACTATCTAAAAAGTATTGTATTACTTTACATAGGGAGTAACTACCAAGAAACAATACTATGGAATGGTTCAATAAAAAAAGGGTTAAAATTTTGAAGGCTAATTATTAATCGAGTTGAGTTTCTGCTCAAAATATTATAAATTCATGATAGATTAAATTTTTTCTATGAACCATATTTAGGTCAGTAGATGCAATCTCAATAAATGGTAACAATTTAGATGATCAATATGAGGTAAAAAAAGGGAGTCACAATGCTCAAGTAAAATATTGTCAGAGTTAAATATTTAAATGCATGTCAAAATCTAAAATAATATTCATAACCATGTATTGAAAATCTATCCGCGCAAATGCGCGGGTCACTCCACTAGTTCTTTCCATTTGATCTATCCTAGAGTTCGTACTAAAATAACACCAATGCAAATTCACATTTATAATATTCAATCCAACACGAAGAACTTCAAAGAGTGCCCCAAGATTTCTACCGGAGAAACAAAGACAAGAACGTGCATCAACCCCTATGCGAGTTGAGTGCCAAAACATATATCAAGTGAATCAATACAATACCCCATTGTCACCGCAAGTATTCAATTGCAAGACATATATCAAGTGTTCTCAAATCCATAAAAGTACTCAATCCGATAACAACGAAATCTCAAAGGGAAAAACTCAATTCATCACAACAAGACAGAGAGGGGAAACCACCATATGACCTGACTATATTAACAAAGCCCGCGATACATCAAGATCGTGACATCTCAAGAACGAGAGAGAGAGAGAGAGAGATTAAACACATAGCTACTGGTACAAACCCTCAACCCCGAGGGTGGACTACTCCCTCCTCATCGTGGTGGCCACCGGGATGATGAAGATGGTCACAGGAGATGATTCCCCCTTCGGCAGGGTGCCGGAAAGGGGTCTAGATTGGATCTCGTGGATACAGAGGCCTTGCGACAGTGGAACTTCTGATCTAGGGCTACCCTCAAAGGGTTTTCGAATATTTGAGAATTTATAGGGCGAAGAGGCGGTCCAGGGGGTGCCCGAGGTGGGCAGCATCCACCAGGGCGTGCCTGGGCCTCCTGGCATTCCCTGGTAGGTGCTGCTCCCCTCGAGCAGCCCCCAGGTGCTTCCTTGTCCCACTAGCTTTCTTCTGGACCAAAAGAAATCTTCCAGGAGTTTCGTTGTGTTTGGATCCATTTGATATGATTTCCTGCGATTTAAAAACCAAGCAAAAAACAACAACTGGCACTGGGCACCGGGTCAATAGGTTAGTCCTAAAAAATGATATAAAGTTGCTATAAAATGATTTTAAAACATCCAAGAATGATAATAAAACAGCATGAATACTTCATAAAATTATAGATACGTTGGAGACATATCAACATCCCCAAGCTTAATTCCTAATCGTCCTCGAGTAGGTAAATGATAAAAGAAATAATTTATGAAGTGTGAATGCTAGCAAAGTGCATAAGTTTGATCAATGATAATTTCAATCAGTTTTCCTAGCATCATAACAACAATTCTTTCTTATAAAACTTCTCATGTTATAGTAGCAACCAATTCACATGTTAAGGTCGAAACAATGAATTCTCTTGAAACTCAACAACCTATGTTCTCAGTCACCAAGCAATTGCAATTCAACTTATTCAGCAAACTCTAAGTAAGAGCTCCACATACTCAACCATCATATAGTCTTATATGATTGCTAACAATCACCGCATACACATGAGCAAAACTTCTCAACCGCACACACAGAAAGATAGGGGCTTATAATTTCGCCTCCCAACGTATTCACCTTTGGGTGATGTCAACAATAATAACTCATGCTACCCATATTCAGCTGGACATATGTGCCTAGATCTTTCCTCACCACATGATGCTTGCCAAAGGAGAAAAATAAAAAAAGAATAGAGAGAAAAACTTTCACTCTTTGCATAAAAGTAAATACATAAAAGTAAAGATAGGCTCTTCGCATAGGGAAGCAGAGGTTGCCATGCGCTTATTTGTTTCTATGCTCAACCCCTTAGTGAAAAAGAACGTCACGTTATATTGCCCCTTATGATAGCAACTTTATTATGCAGTCTGTCACTTTTATTCTTTGCCATCACAAGTTCGTACAATGCTCAATTTTCTCTTGCACTAAATGATCTAACACTTTTAGAAGCAATTTTTACTGCCTTATTGCACCGATGACAACTTACTTGAAGGATCTTGCTCAATCCTTAGGTAGGTATGGTGGACTCTCAAAACAAGATTTGAGTTTAAGGGTTTTTGGATGCACAAGTAGTATCTCTACTTGGTGCGGAATTTTTGGCTAGCAAAGATAGGGGGCAAGCACCACATGTTGAAGGATCTATGACAATATAACTTCTATGTCAATATGAACAAACATAAATCATTATGTTGTCTTCCTTGTCCAACGTCAACAATTTTGGCATATAATATTTTGACGGGGCTCACAATCACAAAATATTTCCAAGATAGTGTATTTGCATGTGAAAGTTGTCTTCCTTATACTAATTATTCGTGAATTGCTTGTATGACCAATATTGTGATTGTCAAGCTCCAAAAGCTTTCAATTTCTAAACCCAATGTGAAGCCACTACAAGGCATGACATGAACATGTGATTTCAACTTCATGATATTCAATCCATTCAACAATTTACTCATAGGATATAAGTGAAGCACTAGAGCAATTCCATAGAAAAGAGCTTCGTTGATGGGATGTGAATGCCGCTTACCTAGCCTCCTATTTGAGGACTCTATTTTATTTAAAAACTTTTAGGTCAAAGTATTTCATTAAAACAGCAAGCAAAATCAAAATAAAATGACATTCTAAGAATAGCACAACTCATGTGAAGAAGCAAAAACTTATATTCAACCGATACTAACCGATAATTGTGGATGAAGAAAGGTGTGATGCCTACCAGGGCATCCCCAAGCTTGGATGGTTGAGACTTCATGAAATATTATCTTGGGGTGCCTTGGGCATCCCCAAGCTTGAGCTTTTGTGTCTCCTTAATTCTTCTCATATCACGGTCTTCCTAAATCTCAAAAGCTTCATCCAAACAAAACTCAATAAGAACTCGTGAGATAAGTTAGTATAAATCAATGCAAAACCTTATCATTCTCTACTGTAGCAAATCACAAAAAATATTATTCAACATTTCATACTAAATGCCTTTGCATATTTAATACTCATATCCTCAAATAGAATCATTAAACAAGCAAACATATACAAACAATACAAACTTAACAGCAATCTGCCAATACTTCTAGACCTCCAAAAATTATGAAACAAACTACACACTGTAGAAAATTTATCAGAGCTTATTTTGCAAAAAGTTTCAATATTTTATCATATTCTGAATTTTCTAGGGAATTTTTTCAACAGTGGTAAACTTTCTGTTTTCAAACAGCAACAAATATACTTGCAAAATAAGCATGGGAAAGGCTATCATTGCCACTTTTATTGAATTAAAAGATGCAAAATATCTATCTATCTATTATATTATTAAAACGATAGAAAACAAACGGTTTAGATGTAATAACAGAAAAAAGGCTCAAAAGAGCGGTTATGATTTGCTAGAAACAAGTAATCACATATCCACATCTCCATATCCCGTACGTATCCTGCCTGCCAAGCAAAGCGATGAGTTGATTTAAAAATAGACAAAACGATGGGTGATAGTCCAAATCTCGTACGCCAGGCTACATATGCCAGCCGGCATGAAATCACTTTAATTAACTAGCCCAGTTTGTCACGCTGCATCAGATTGGATAAGACAAGAGTTAAATGCACGGGCAACAGAAAAAAAGAGAATAAAGAGCATGTAGCGTTCAGAAAATGAAACCATGTACACGGCCATCATTGATACGCCTGACATGCATGGATACATACACATTAAAAAAGCCTTTCAAAATCCCACGGCAAGTGTGATAAGCAATTCCAAACCTATAAAAAAAAGCCTTAAAAAGACTATGAAAAGGCCTATATGGAATAAATAAACAATCACATATGACACATACAAGCAGAGTTCAGTTTGGACACGTTACAAAACTAGACCATGCAGCGCACTAGAAAATTAAGTCGCAAGAAGGTTTCTGGAAGGAAAAAACATAAACATGTAAATCTTCTTACCTACAAGAAAATATATACTACAAAGCCTAGGCCCCATACACATAGTATACGTTCATGCACGAGCAGAATTTGCCCAGTATGTTCCCATGTAAACAGCCATCCAATAAAGAAAAATAGTTACCCCTGAAAAGAAAAAGAAAAATTGTACTGCAAAATAATCCAAACAAACAGACAAGCCACCAAATACACTTGATCATGGTTGATATTTTTTTTGGGTTTTTTCACAATATTAATAAATAGAACAACTTGATTTATATGTGAACTGAACAGATGGAGTAATACATATATTAAATATGAATAGAAAATTCAGCTATATTAAATATAATAAATATAGTAAGTACAATAATAAATATATTTTAATGAATAGAAAAATTCAGCTATAGGGCTTAAATATAAAATTTAGCACACAATGTTGAACATGAAAATAAATAAATTATTAAGTATAGTTCCGTTATATAAAATTGAACAATAGGGCTTAAATTAACCCATACATTTGAACATGAAATTAAAACTCAAATAAATTATAATCTGAATACAGTCTAAAATGATATAAGTTTGCGCAGAACAACAAGAACAAACAAAAGAATCTATGAAAAACTTTGACAAAACATAATTTAATACCTTTTTTAATGCATATACACCAAGAGTCACTTAGACTACAACATAAATAGTTAGGGTGAGAGGATATCGTCACAAGCATCTAGAAGCATCCATAGAAGATGGACATACATGATATTGTGCTATCTAGAATCATAATTGCAAGAAAGATAGTCATTAGTCATCTGCGAACACATGCGAGTGACTTTAACAACAATAAATATTAGTAGAGAAAACAATACCGAATGTTTTTGTTATTGATTGAATCATAGAGAATGTTATATTAAAAAACTCATGCATGTTAAATACGAAATAAATCGTTCAATTTTCTTAAAAATACATTTACATTCAAAATAAATGAGCACCATCTGAGGTGAGAAGCTCCGGCGAGCCCAAGTTGAGAATGTTTTAGATTTTTCCCCATTCATTGAGTACATACGTTTGGAGTGAGAAGCCGTATAGATATTCATGCTATGACGAGAAAACGCGGAAGAAATTAATGCTAAGTGGATATATGACAATCTACTAACAAAGCATACAAAATCTATATGGCCGGTGTTGAGGCACGTGATGGAAAAAATAAAAAGGTATGGTTACAGATCTTGATTCTTCAGATTTTTCTTCGTGAAAATCCCCAAAATATATTAGGTGGAAAGATAAATGAAAATCGATGAAAAAAGGTCGAACACTCAAAACTATAGATTAGTACCAAAGCCTATCGATTGTCATTGCTGGACATATATAGGCCCAGTCTCTTATAAGCTTTTGTTGTAGATAACCAAATTTTCAACAACAAATTACTTTATATAAATACTCATGGAGTGGAAATACCAAGGTAGAAAACACCACCAAGATAGGAAGCCTAGCCGCGCAAATGCGCGGGTCACGTCGCTAGTTATTCTAAATAACAGCAAGCAAATACTAACAAAATAAATTGACGCTCCAAGCAAAACACATATCATGTGATGAATGAAAACATAGCTCCAAATGAGGTTACCGATAATGTTGGAGACGAAAGAGGGGATGCCTTCCGAGGCACCCCCAAGCTTAGTTGCTTGAATCTTCCTTGAATATTATCTTGGGGTGCCTTGGGCATCCCCAAGCTTATAATCTTGTCACTCATTATTCTCCCCATATCCATATCTCATCCAACATTTGAAAACTTCAATCACACAAAACTTAACGGAACTTTGTGAGATAGGTTAGTATGATAAAGAGCAAATCATTTCACTTTTGGTACTGTCAAATACAATATTAATAATTGTTTCCACACAATTCCTACTGTAGCATATCATTTCCACAATTTATATTGAGCAATATAAGCCATAGAAACAAAGAAACAAGCAAACTATGCATTGAAAACAGAACCTGTCAAAAATAGAACAGTCTGTAGTAATCCATACTCAAACCATACTTCTGCTACTCCAAAAATTATGAACAAAATTGGACCGCATGAGAAATTTATATATTAATATTCTGCAAAAAAGAATCAACTCAAGATCACTCTTCTGTTAAAAATGAGAGTTATATTTGTGAGCGCAAAAGTTTCTGTTTTTCAGCAAGATCAAATCAACCATCACCCAACATGACCCCAAAGGCTTTACTTGGCACTTTATTGAAACAAAGACAATAAAACATGATTAATACAATAGCCTAATCATGTGAACACACAAAAACAGCAGGTAAAAGTGTTGGGTTGTCTCCCAACAAGCGCTTTTCTTTAATGCCTTTTAGCTAGGCATGATAATTTCAATGATGCTCGCGTAAAAGATAAAAGTTGAAACATAACAAGAGCATCATAAATCATAAGTTCCTCTCTCATAATAATTTTCAGTAGCATCATGAATAGATTCATCCATATAACCATCACATAAAGCATTCTTTCAATGATCCAAAAGCATAAAAGATTTATCACTCTTTATGGCATACATGTCATCATAATAATCATCATAAGTAGCAACTTTGTTCTCATCATAGTCAATTGAAACCTCTTCCAAAATAGTGGATGTATCACTAAATAAATTAATGACCTCTCCAAATCCACTTTCGTCAATATTTTAATAAGATTCAACACCCTCCAAAATAGTGGGATCACTACTACCTAGAGTTGACACTCTTCCAAACCCACTTTCATCATCGTAATCATCATAAATAGGAGGCATGCTATCATCATAATAAATTTTCTTATCGAAAGTAGAAGGAATAAAAGGATCATATTCATTATGCAAAGCATCCCAAGCTTGGGACAAGCATTATTTTCAGCAAATAAATCTTCAAACATTTCATACTCATCAAACATAGCATCCCCAAGCTTGTGATTTTGCATATCATCATAATCATTCTTATCAATAGCATGAATGGCACTAATAGTATACTAAACATTATTATCATATTCTTCCAAGCAAGTTCCAAAAAGATCCTTAAGGTCATAAGAGACATCATTGTGTTCCCAATGATAATCATCACAACAAGTAGTAGGCATCACAAAATCATACTCAATATCATCATCCTCCATCAACATATTTGATTCACTTTCATGAGGCACAATGGTGCTAGGAGCAGTATTACTTGGGAGGGTTACCTTTTTACCTCTACTTTTTCTTCTTCACCACCTCACGTGTGGGTTTAATCATTTTTTCGAGCATCTTGTTGAAGAGATTGATTGCATAGGAAGCTCCTCCTCGTTACCTGATTCATCATAATAAACACTAGGAGGGTATTGGGAAATATTTTCCCTTTCATTAGTACTCTCTTCATGCTCTATTTGTTTTCTTGTCTTTAGATAGTTGGCAATATAAGGATTCTCAATGCAATTTACCGCACAAAACATAAATATTTCCTCTAGATCAAAATCAAGAATACTATAGAGATTAAAATTTGGAAAGTCCTTAGTTATATGTTTCATTTCTTCATACCCCAAAAGAAGACTAAGCTCTTTATGATGCTCAAGGGTAATCAAGTTGTCACAATTTTTGGACACAATTTGATCATGAAACAAGTAGCATTGGAGATTTAAATGACCAAGTTCATTGCAAAGTTCACAAGGACGACGAAAAATATTAAATCTTTCAGCACAATCATCAATCCTCTCTTGCAACTTTTTCATTTCTAAATACTTATGCTTCTTACAAAATCTATCTTCCCTTTTTGGTGTGTGTGTGCACTCCCAATTTACTCCGCAAAAATTAACATCCTTGTAGGAGACATCACTATCATGGCTAGTGCAATAGTCATTAACCTCATGGATATTCAAAGAATTCATACTAACAACATTGCAATCATGCTCATTGTTAATGCCAATCATTTTATTAAATTCTTCTTCTATCAATCGAGCACAATTTTCCAAACCATCATTTCCAAGAAAGATATTATAAAGATGATCAATAATATGATGCAACCTTAATTCATTTTTTGTGACATCTCAAGAACACGAGAAAGAGAGAGATTAAACACATAGCTACTAGTACAAACCCTTAGCCCCGAGGGTGGACTACTCCCTCCGCATTGTGGTGGTCGCCGGGATGATGAAGATGGCCACCCGAGATGATTCCCCCTCCGGTAGGGTGCCGGAATGGGGTCTAGATTGGATCTCGTGGATACAAAGGCCTTGTGGCGGCGAAACTTCTGATCTAGGGCTACCCCCGAAGGGTTTTGGAATATTTGGGAATTTATAGGGCGAAGAGGCGGTCCAGGGGGTGCCCGAGGTGGGAAGCACCCAGCTGGGCGCACTTGGGCCTCCTGGCGCACCCTGGTGGGTGCTACTCCCCTCAAGCAGCCCCCCAGGTGCTTTCTTGGCGAACTGGCTTTCTTCTGGCCCAAAACAATCCTCCAGGAGTTTCGTTGCGTTTGGACTCCGTTTGATATTGATTTCCTGTGATGTAAAAAACAAGCAAAAAACAGCAACTGGCACTGGGCACTGGGTTAATAGGTTAGTCCCAAAAAATGATATAAAGTTGCTATTAAATGATTGTAAAACATCCAAGAATGATAATAAAACAACATGCATACTTCATAAATTATAGATACGTTGGAGACGTATCAGCCATGATCGTGACAACGATCTACACCAACAACTTTGCCGTCGTTATCACCAACTCTCTTTCCTCTATGCAGTGGTGTAACACCCCTTCTCCCCACTGTAATCTCTACTTAAACATGGTGCTCAATGCTATATATTATTTCCCAATGATGTATGGCTATCTAATGATGTTTGAGTAGATCCGTTTTGTCCTATGTGTTGATT
Source organism: Triticum aestivum (assembly GCF_018294505.1). Classification (NCBI taxonomy): domain Eukaryota; kingdom Viridiplantae; phylum Streptophyta; class Magnoliopsida; order Poales; family Poaceae; genus Triticum; species Triticum aestivum. The sequence goes on from NC_057813.1 coordinate 54,502,389, forward strand.
GATGATCGTTATTGGCTTGAGTTGCATGTTTTATTATTGTTTATGTCCTATGGTGCTCTCTGTGTCATCCAAGCGTGAGGGATCCCCGCTGTAAGGTTTGCAATATGTTCATGGTTTGCTTATTGTCTGCGTTGCGAGGGTGATAGCAGCCTAAACACGAATAAGTGGGTTATGGCGTATGGGAATAAAGAGGACTTGATACTTTATATTTAGTAGTTATGATTGTTTGCTAGAGTTCCAATCATAAGTGCATATGATCCAAGTAGAGAAAGTATGTTAACTTATGCCTCTTCCTCATATAAAATTGCAATAATGAATACCGGTCTAGTTATCGATTACCTAGGGACAAATAGCTATCTTATGACAAAAAGCTCTTTTCTAAAACTAACTTAGTTGTTTCATTATCTAAACAGCCCCTACTTTTTAATTATGTGCTCTTTATTATCTTAGAAACCTATCCTAAAAAACCTACAAAGTACTTCCAGTTTCATACTTTTTCTAGGTAAAGCGAACGTCAAGCGTGTGTAGAGTTGTATCTGTGGTCGATAGAACCTGAGGGAATATTTGTTCTACCTTTAGCTCGTCGTTGGGTTCAACACTCTTACTTATCGAAAGAGGCTACAACTGATCCCCTATACTTGTGAGTTATCAGGCTCTCATTAGGCGCCAACTTTTAGGGTGCTTAGCTCAACCTTTTATCTTTCATTGCAGTCTTAGGCCTATGGTGGTTTAAGGTTTTTGTTACTTACCGCACATATTCACTTCAGAGGTAAAATATATTTTTCTTTCTCTTCGGGTTTCTTCGCGAAGTATATCACGATCTCTTCATCATATATTTTGGAAGTTACATTCCCTTCAGCATAGTCCAAAGCTACACCTTTGATGCTCAAAATGTTCCCTAGATAATAATAGATAATATTTTATCTTGAGGCATATCAAATATAACGAAATCAGTATGAATAACATGTCCGTCCAATCTCAAAAGCATGTCTTGGGCAGCTCCTATTTTTTTCTTTGTAGACTTGTCAGCCATTTGCAAAGTTATTCCTGTCAAGATGCATTCTTCTAAATTCAACTTGTGATAATTAGTTAGAGAGACAACACTTACTCCAGCTCCAATATCACAAAGAGCATTATTTATATCGATATTCCCTCTGGAACAAGATATCATTAGTATACCTGGCTCTTCGAGTTTAGCTGGTATCTTGTCCTCAAAGGGGTACTTCATTATCATAGCCACTTGGTCTTCTCAATACATTCTTCTCTTATTGTTATTAATATCATGCATAAACTTAGCAAAAGTAGGAATCTTCAATATATCAGTTACGTGCAAAGAAACTTGAAGATTCTTAATAGCCTTTAAGAAATACGAATATAACTCATTATCCGAAGGTGATCTAACTGCCTTACGGTAAGAGAGAGTTTTCTTTATTTTACCTTTCGCCTTTTCTTTCTCATGACCTTTATCTTTATTTTTTGATGCCTAACTGCTTTCACCTCTTGTTGGATATGGAATCTTGCTACTCTTCTCTAATATCATTTTGTTTGTTCTTTCAGATTCTGGGGAAGCCTCATCTTCATTATTATTGTTGTTACCATCGACGGTTTATGCGTCAGAATCAACTTTTTTTATTATTCTCCCCTTCTCATTCATTACCTTGTGCATCTTGATGAGCCGGTTCTTGCTAGTCTTTGTCATCGTTGAGGAGCACTTCAGTTTGTTGTTGACTCGCCCTCCCCTTCAATGCTTATTCTTTCTCATACCACTCATGCCCCTTTGGGTCCTCTGTCATTTTACCGCTTCGAGTACCAATGCCATTAAACATCATCATCAACTTGGGCAAGAATCAAAAATTGAGTTTCAGAAATATGCGAGCATTGATTTTCTATCACTACAAAAAAACACTTCCATGACGATACGTATTTGTCATAGTAGGTCACGTTTTCTGTCATGCATGTACATCCATGATGATTTTATGACAGAGTCAAGACAGTCATACATGTGCTGTCGTAAAAGTGTTCCATGACAATACCAAAATTATCATCATGGAAGTGTCCACTTCCATGACTATAAATGGCGCGTCATGGAAGTGCTTTCGTTAAGGGTAACTGACACATGGCATCCACCATAATGGCTCGCCATTAAGCTATCGGGTCTGGTTTTGGATCCGATAACCTATTAACAGCTACGACCAATGTCGATTTTTCACGTGTAAAATTCTCATAGGCCGGAAGAAACACGTGTCGGCTCCACGATGGGCCAGATGTCGTCCATCCAATGGAGGAGACGTGCCTATGATACGCTGACACATGGCAGGGCCCAACAAAGGCCCATATAGGTTAAAAAGGCCGGCCCAGTCAAAGGCACGTATGATATAATAAGGTACTAGTGGGCTGGCCCACTAACGACTTGCTTAAACATGGCCCATTTATGGCCCACCGCCAGATCTAGCCCATTAATTGTTCATCGAGTCTTTGGGCCCAATTACAGCCTAGTGAGATTTTGGCCTGTTAGAGGCCCAATGTAGACATGGGCCTATTTCTGACCGATGTGTCTTTTCGGCCTGGTAATGGCCAGTGCTGCCCATGGGCCATATATGGTCCGGTGCGACATCCGCCCACTAACGGCCCGTGATAAAGGTGGAAACAGTTCACCCCGACGTGACTTTGGGCCTGTTAAAAGCCTGTCATATAATTCGGCCCACTGATTCCTCTACCAAGCTTTCAACCTCTTAAAGGCCCATGATATCAGTGGACCAACCAAGGCCCGAGAGAAGTTTCAGCCTGGTAACGGCCCGTCATATAACTAGGCCAATAATGGCCTAGTGTCCATTTTAGCCTGCTAAAAGCCCATGGACGACTATTGAAAATTGAGGCCCAACATGCATTCGGCCTGCTAAAGGCCCATGCTATCTTCTAGGTAGTAGCAGGCCAGCTGTCAGGACCCCGATTCTATGCCACACAGATCTAGCATGTAACACTTCATATCACTTTGCGGCCTCACGTACGATATTCCCACGGGTGTCGCCTTACCATGCCCGGGACCGTTTGCGCCTTTTGGCACACGTATATGATAATGTCGCTAGCATCCATATGATAAAGAACCCTGGCTGACATGACTAGTCGTGAACCCAAAGTGGCACTAACTTACAGGGACAGACATACATGACCCAGCATCGAACGTGTCGGTCATCAGCGAGTGAATCCGGGCTGTAGCAACTGGGCTAGCAGGACTCCGGTAAACCGGGCTGTAGCAGGCTAACAGGACTCCGGTAGACACCGCGTGACATTTCCCCAAAGGGACAGACACAGGAATGAAGAAGGACACATGCCGGCCAACCTAAGTGTTCCGGAGCAGTAGCAAGCTACCAGGGCTCGGTGGAAGCACTAGGAGACATTTCCCGGTAAGAGAGGCTACTAAGGATAAACAACTAGATAGTCAGATCCCACACATAGCAATACACATTACACGTACGCATAACATGCAAGTATGTGCTATACAACATGGCATCATAGCATAACTCAACAACTCATATAGATAAGGCTCAAAGAACCATCATAGCATTTATTACAAATAGGGGTCACATGACCCAACATTCAGAGCAATCAAGCAACAAGCGGAACCATTACATGTCTGAGTACAGACATCTACAAATGAAAAAGGCTGAAGAGTCTGACTATCTACAACATCCGATCAAGATCGTAGCTGAGGTACAAGCTACTCGTTGAAGTCCACGAGAACACTAGTAAGACCGAAGTCTCCGCTGCAAAAACATAAATAAAGCAACATGAGTACAAAGGTACTCAGCAAGACTTACATCAGATCCTATCATACATGCATTTGTATCAAGAGGGTAATGTGGGGTTTAGTTGCAGCAAGCCAGCTTTGACTCTGTGGCTATCCTGTTCTACGACTACCAGAACTTCTTTGAGGTGATATGGCGCACACGAGTCCACTAATCACACGCAATACACTACTATGGATTCATCCCCGTCTCCCTACGAGAAGGCCATCCATAGTACTCACACTTGTCTTGAGCATTTTAGAGTATCCACTTCAAGTTGTCTATGTACCATGTAAGCATCCAAGAAGTCCATAACCGCGGACCCGGCTATTCGAATAGATCATGTTAACCCTGCAGGGGTGTACTTCTTCACACACGCTCTCGCCACTTACCGCCATGTACAGGTCATGTATCTCGGCAACCTTCAAGCGGAAGCCTGGCGAGGGTGTCGGCCACGACCTGACTAACCACACAAGACTCTAGTCCAGGTTTATCGCCTATTCGGGTTCCATCCGCAAGGAGATCCGGCCGGGGTGTCGCTCACGGCCCCAAATGATGTGAGCAGGGTTCCCAAGCCCACCATCCGGGTGCCACTTGGTAGACTACTAACACTACCTACAAACACCAGAAACTAGTTGCGACTCCTAGACAGAGACCAAGTTGGTTAATAAGTTGAGAGGGGCACTTAAGCATTCCAATGTGTGGTAGTAGCTGGTCATTGGACAACATACACAGAACTCAGTGCTTAAGGACGGTTCCAGTGAGACAACCCACCATGTACTCCTACATGGCCTCTCACCGCTACCTTTACCAAATCGTGTTCACACACTTAACTCTCAGCATCAGAACATATCATAACACTCCAATTCATTCCCAATGAACCAGACCTGACACAACTCTAAGCAATAGCAGGCATAGCATGGTAGGAACACAACATGGCTCAATCAACTCCTACACATGCTAGTGGGTTTCAACTATTTACTGTGGCAATGACAGGTCATGCAGAGGAATGGGTTCAACTACCGCAGCACAAAGTAGCAGATGAATCGTTGTTGTCCTAATGCAATAACTGAGAGCAGGAGCGAGAGAGTAGGATTGTATCGGAATGAACAAGGGGGTTTGCTTGCCTGGTAGATCAACAAGGAAGGCACTCCTCCTCAGACAGGTACTCTGGAACAGTCTCCGGAGCAGGACCTATCGAGAAGGAACGGTGCCAACAATCAATACACAAGCATATGCAACAATATGATGCATGAACATGGCATGAAGATGTGATGCTGTTTGAGCTAACGCAACTAGTATTCATTTGGTTTGAAGTACATTTGAACCAAAGGTTCAAATGCATCTCCAAATAAGCTCTTTATATAAGCCATTTTAGTGTTTCACTTATACAGCAGGTATAACTTGGTTTTTCATGCATGAAACTGGTACAGATGGATAGGTTGCATTTTTCTGATAATTTTTCATATATAATTTATTTCAATCTGAGCTACGGTTGGATTGATATGAATTTTTGAAGTTTTGAACATTTTCTGGAATTTCCTGATTTATTTTAATTCCAGAAAATATATTATTGCGCCAGCATGACGTCATGCCTGCGTCAGCAGGTCAATGGTGCTGACCAGGTCAAACCTGACGGCTGGGACCCACATGTCAGTGTAACATCTAACTAACAGAGTTAGTTAGTGTTAGGTTAGCACTAACCTAGGTTAATTAGGGCGTGGGCCCACCTGTCAGAGAGACAACTAATTAACTGAGTTAATTAGCGCTAACTAAACTAACACCTAAACTAACTAGGGGCATGGCCCACGCGTCAGTGACCCTGGGGGGGTCAAACCCCAGGTCAAACAAGTCAAACCCGCCGGCGGTTAGTCGCCGGCGAGATCCGCGGCGTACTTGTGCCCCGGGTTTCCTCTGTGGTGCTCCAAATGAGACGCGGCTAGGCGCGTTGGAGAGCCAGCTCGATGGCGCATCGGCCGATGGCCGTGGCTGGGCCTGGGATGGGCGGAGTCGGCGGCGGCGAGCTCGGTTGCGGCCGCCGGAGTTCGGTCGTGCACGAGAGCGCGTTTGGAGCTCGAAGACGAGAGAAGCAAAGCGCTAGGGATGCTCTACGGGGCCTTACGAGCTTGTTGGACTCGCCGGGGTGACCAAATGGTCACCGGAGCTGCGTCGACAGCGAGCTCGGCGGCGGCGAAGGTTCGGCCATGGTGGAGACGACAGCTAGAGGGAGAGCGCAACCAGGGGAGAGAGGGGAGAAGAAGCAGGGCTCACGGCGGACTTGCAGGGCTGCTCGTTGTGGCCGGGGACGCGCTGGAGACGACGAAGCGGCGATGGCAATCTGCGGCGGCCGGAGGTGATGAAGGCGACGGCGACGGCTCCACGGGGCGCTCCGACTTGTGTGGCTTGGCGGAGAGCTTTAGAGCGAGGAGGCGGAGCTCCTGCGCGTGTCGGAGAGGCGAGGGGGAGGCGGTGGCTACGGCAACGGCGTGCGGCAGCGACGGCAGCGTTCGGGCACGATGGGAAATGGCGAGGGAGAGAACAGGGGGAGAGTGAGAGCGGTTGGGGCGGCGCGTGGCGTCGCGCGGGGCATCCAGACGACGAGGGGGAGAAGCAGGAGGTGGCGGGGAGACGTGGCCCCAGCCGGACGCGTGGCCGCGCGCACCGGCGCGTGCCCCTGTCCTCCTGGCGCAAGGAAGGGGACGACTGGCGTCGGCCAGCTGGCTGGGCCGGCCTGCTGGGCCGCTGGGCCAGGCCACACAGTGCCAGGCCGCGGGTAAGTCCAGGTAGGGTTTTCCTCTTTTATTTCTTTTTCTATTTTTCTGACATTTGTTTTGATTTAATTAAAATACTATATCATTTTATTACCTTATGCCAATTTTTGCAGGAGCTAACTATATTATTCTAGAGCTCCTCAGCAAATGGCATAATTTTTGGACATATATTATATATATGACATATATATATATCCAATGCAAATAATTATCGGATTAATCCAGATGGCCAAAATAAATATCCATGAGCTCCTAAAATATTTGTTTGAATTTTACCTCTGACCAATATTTTCAGAGAGCAACATGAACATTTTCTTGGACCTTTTTGAAACAATTTTTATTTGGGTCATTTTCAGAGATGATTCTGAGGGTTTCACAAGTCCTCATTTCAAAATTAAAAGGAATTTAAAAATGATGCACAACTGGCTAGCTAGTCTAGGTCATACCAGAACTAGGGATGTGACAACTCGCCCCCACTTGAAAGAATCTCGTCCCGAGATTCAGGGGTCGATGGAAAGAAAGCAGGGTACTCCAGTCGAAGACGATCTTCTCGCTCCCAAGTAGCTTCTTTGCCGGAATGATGAGACCACTGAACCTTGAGAAACTTAATGTTCTGACGTCGGGTAACACGCTCTGCTTGATCAAGAATGCGAACCGGGTACTCTCGGTATGTGAGGTTATCTTGGAGATCAAGCGTTTCGTGGTCCACTCCGCAGATAGGATCCGAGAAGCAATGCCTGAGTTGAGAGACGTGGAAGACATCGTGAACTCGAGAAAGATGTGTGGGTAGTTCCAACTGGTAGGCAACCTCTCCTCGTTTAGCGAGAATACGAAAAGGACCAATGTAACGAGGAGCCAACTTGCCCTTGATACCGAAACGATGGGTACCGTTCAAAGGAGTAACCTGAAGGTAAGCTTTGTCACCAACTTCATAAGTCATATCCTTATGATGACGATCATACTGGCTCTTTTGACGAGACTGGATTGTTTTCAAATTCTCACGAATGATGCGAACTTGCTCTTCTGCCTCCTGGATCATGTCCGGTCCAAAGAATTGTCTTTCACCGGTTTCTGACCAGTTCAAAGGTGTTCGACATCTTCGTCCATAACGAACCTCAAAAGGAGCTTTCTTGAGACTTGATTGATAGCTATTGTTATAAGCAAACTTGGCGAAAGGAAGACATTTCTCCCAATCCATACCGAATGAGATAACGCAAGCTCTAAGCATGTCTTCCAGGATTTGATTGACCCTTTCCACCTGACCACTCGACTGAGGGTGGAAAGCGGTACTGAAGGAAAGATGGGTTCCCATGGCAGTTTGGAAACTCTCCCAGAAATGAGAAGTGAAAAGACTGCCACGGTCAGAATTGATCTCTAATGGAACACCATTAAGTGACACTATTTGAGAAATATATAAGTCAGCGAGCTGACTAGCAGTGATACTCTCTCGAACAGGAAGGAAGGGAGCCACTTTGGAGAGACGATCAATGACTACGAAGATAGCATTATTCCCTTTTTTGGTCCTGGGAAAGCCGGTGATGAAGTCCATACCAACTTTATCCCATTTCCACTCAGGAATGGCTAGAGGCTGAAGAGTGCCAGCAGGTCTTTGATGCTCTGCCTTAACGCGATGACAGACATCACATTTAGCAATGAACTCAGCGATTTCTCTCTTCATCCTAGTCCACCAGAACCTCTGGTGTAGGTCCTGATACATCTTAGTACTACCGGGATGAATCGTGAGAGGGGATTCGTGCGCCTCCTTAAGAATCAATTCTCGCAGATGTTGATTTTTGGGAACCACCAAGCGATTGCCAAAGAAAACAACACCTCAATCATCCATAGAAAAACATCCACCAACTCCCTTCTTAATGTTTCTCTTGATGCGGATAACACCCCTATCAAACTTCTGGTCAGTAATGATCTGATCCTCGAGGGAAGGTTTCGCCACCAAGGTAGAAAGGAATCTGTGAGGAGCAATGTGAAGGTTAAGCTTACAGAATTCCTCATGGAGAAGTGGTTGGCCCTGCTGCAACATGAGATTGGTGCAATAGGATTTACGACTTAGTGCATCAGCCATGACATTAGCTTTGCCTGGAGTGTAAGTAATCCCTAGATCATAATCTGAGATCACTTCCAACCAATGTCTTTGCCTAAGGTTCAAATCTGGTTGGATGAAGATATACTTGAGACTCTGGTGATCAGTGTAGATCTCGCAACGTTTACCAAGGAGGTAATGTCGCCAGGCCAGTCTTGAGTGCATAGACTACGGCTGCAAGCTCTAGATCATGTGTAGGATAATTCTCCGCATGTGGATGCAACTGCCGAGATGCATAGGCAATCACATGACGATCCTGCATAAGAATGCAACCTAGTCCCTGTCGTGAGGCGTCACAATAGATAACAAAGTCTTTAGTGAAATCCGGTGGCACAAGTATGGGAGCAGAAGTCAGGTGTCTTTTCAGTTCCTGAAAACTGTACTCACACTGTGGGGACCACTCAAACTTTTTATCTTTCTTGAGAAGTTCCGTGAGGGGTTTGGCTACTTTGGAGAAGTTTTCAACAAAGCGGCGACAATAGCTGGCTAGACCAAGGAAACTCCTAACTTGTTTGACTGTTTCAGGTGGAGTCCAATCGAGAACGGCCTTAACTCTCTCGGGATTGACAGCAATGCCCTTACCAGAGATTACGTGGCCTAGGTAGGTCACTTCTGGCAACCAAAATTCGCACTTGGAGAACTTGGCATAAAGACGGTGCTCTCTGAGTTTTTCTAACACAAGTCTAAGATGTTCGGCATGCTCTTCCTCGTTCTTCGAGTAAATAAGAATATCATCGAGGTAAACCACGACAAATTTATCTAGGTACTCCATGAAGATCGAGTTCATCAAGCGGGAGAAAGTAGCTGGAGCGTTGGTTAGACCGAAGGACATGACGGTGTACTCGTACTGGCCATAACGAGTGACAAAGGCCGTCTTGGGGATGTCCCCATTTCTGATCTTGATTTGGTGGTAGCCTAACCTCAAATCCATCTTGGAGAAGACTGAGGATCCAGCGAGCTGATCATACAGGTCGTTGATCTTGGGGAGCGGATGCTTGTTCTTTATCGTGACCAAATTAACGGGACGATAATCTACAACCATCTGGTCCGTACCATTCTTCTTTTTGACAAAGAGGACGGGGCAAGCCCAAGGGGAAGAACTAGGGCGGATGAAACCCTTTTGCAAGGACTCATCAAGTTGTTTCTTAAGCTCGGCTAGTTCTAAGGGTGCCATCTTGTAAGGTCTCCTAGAGATTGGAGCAGTTCCTGGGATAAGATCTATGATGAACTCTACATCTCTGTCAGGTGGAACACCTGGCAGTTCTTCTGGAAAGACATCCGGAAAGTCACGGACAACCGGGATATCTTCAAGGTCTGGAAGAGGGCTGGCATTAAGAGAATAGAGCTGACGCCTTGCAACTCTAGTGGAGATAGTGACTATCTTGCCAGATGGGTCTGTAAGCTGAACGGACCTGGCGTAACAATCAATCTTGGCATAATGAGCTGTCATCCAGTCCATACCCAAGATGATGTTAATATCTGTAGACTTGAGGTCAATAAGAGATGCAAGGAATACAAGTCTGTCTACAAGGATTTCGTTACCATGGCTTACACTAGAAGTTTGCCATTTGGATCCAGGAGTTTGAATGACCAGTGGAGAGGGCATATCACAAAATGACATGTTGTGCAAGTTAGCATAGCTTTCAGAAATGAAGGAGTGAGATGCTCCAGTATCGAACAGAACCGATGCTGGGTGACAATTGACAAGGAGTGTACCAAGAACGACATCCGGATCATCATGAGCGTCTTTAGCTGAGACGTGATGCACACGTCCATGTTCAGTGCGAGCTGGCTTGGCACTAATCGTCTTGCGTGATGGCTTACCATGGCCAATAGACTCCTCGGGCTGGGGTGGAGCATAGCTAGTCTGAGAGCAGTCACGTGCATAGTGTCCTGGCTTCCCGCATGTGATGCAAGTCCCTGAAGTTGGACGTGGACCCGCACTGACAAGCGGTCTACCAATAGGGCTGGGTGGAACATATGACTGAGCTGGGGAAGGCACCACATAAGATGGTCTCGTTGCATATCTGGAAGGAAGAGCGGAGTTTGGAACCCAAATCCGGCGCTTCTGAGAACTAGAACCGGTGGAAAATCCCAATTCACGGGTGTGCTTACGAGACTCCTCGTAAGTGAGCTGAGCTTTCTCTGCATTAATAGCCTTGTTCACAAGAGCTTGGAATGTATCACAATGATGCAGGTGGAGATCACGACGCAACTTGGGGTTGAGACCCTTCCGGAACCTAGCCTGCTTCTTGGCGTCCGTGGACACCTCTTCTGTGGCATAACGGGAGAGGTTCTCGAACTCTCTGCTGTAAGCATCAACAGCCAACTTACCCTGGGTGAAACTACAGAACTCTTCTCTCTTGCGATCGATGAGGGCTTCAGGAATGTGATGCTCGCGAAAAGCCTCAGTGAAATCTCTCTAGGTAGGAATCTGACCAGCTGGAAGCATAGCCTCATAGTTCTGCCACCAAAGACTAGCAGGACCTTCCAGGTGGTATGTGGCATAGGTGACCTTGTCATCTTCAGCTACGTTCGCGGAACGCAGCTTATGAGTGATGATACGGAGCCAGTCATCTGCATCGAGTGGCTCAATAGAATGATGAAAGGTGGGTGGGTGCAAGCGAATGAAGTCATGAATGGTAGCAGACCCTTTGAACTGATGTGCGATGTTCTCCTCGATACGTGCCAACAAGTGGTTAGACTCACGCTTGTTCCTCTCCATTTCTAACATGAATTCTGCCAACGAAGGCTGGTCGGGAGGATCCTCATCCCTACCATCTCCGCGGTTCTGTTTACGAGCAATGGAACTTCGCTTAGCTGATGACATCCTGAGAAACGAAACCAAGGACGGAATCAGCATCAACTATAGGGTACAGAATGTAGGACAAGGAAATTAGTATCTCTCGAACTCCTAGGGCAATTCCGGCGGCATAACGGCAGTAAAATGCTCAGAATGAGACATCCTACTAAATGGGGTAGTACAACAACCCAACAACACCACTCAAGGTTCTGGGATCAGTACTAAACAGACTACACCGGAAGTACTCGAAACTGGGTATGACTCTGATCAACCAATCCTATGGGACTACGGAGTAGTAACACGTGATCCTGATAGACGGAAGAGAAGCCTAGTTTCTTAACCCCGTTAGGAAATATAGAATGACTCAGATCAGAAGGCCATGAGGTATAAGGAGTAAAAAGAGCCTTACGTTCCTTCCCACAATCAATTCCCTTACATAACTAGAGAATTTCTAGACTCAACTTCGACCAGTTTGGCTTGGTAATCCTACAGGCAGTCAGGCTCTGATACCAAAGCTATCAGGACCCCGATTCTATGCCACACCGATCTAGCATGTAACACTTCATATCACTTTGCGGCCTCACGCACGGTATTCCCACGGGTGTCGCCTTACCATGCCCGGGACCGTTTGCGCCTTTTGGCACACGTATATGATAATGTCGCTAGCATCCATATGATAAAGAAACCGGGCTGAAATGACTAGTCGTGAACCCAAAGTGGCACTAACTTACAGGGACATGCATACATGACCCAGCATCGAACGTGTCGGTCATCAGCGAGTGAATACGGGCTGTAGCAACTAGGCTAGCAGGACTCCGGTAAACCGGGCTGTAGCAGGCTAATAGGACTCCGGTAGACACTGCATGACATTTCCCCGAAGGGACAGACACAGGAACGAAGAAGGACACATGCCGGCCAACCTAAGTGTTCCGGAGCAGTAGCAAGCTACCAGGGCCCGGTGGAAGCACTAGGAGACATTTCCCGGTAAGAGAGGCTACTAAGGATAAACAACTAGATAGTCAGATCCCACACATAGCAATACACATTACACGTACGCATAACATGCAAGTATGTGCTGTACAACATGGCATCACAGCATAACTCAACAACTCATGTAGATAAGGCTCAAAGAACCATCATAGCATTTATTACAAACAGGGGTCACATGACCCAACATTCAGAGCAAACAAGCAACAAGCGGAAGCATTACATGTCTGAGTACAGACATCTACAAATGAAAAAGGCTGAAGAGCCTGACTATCTACAACATCCGATCAAGATCGTAGCTGAGGTACAAGCTACTCGTCGAAGTCCACGAGAACACTAGTAAGACCGAAGTCTCCGCTGCAAAAACATAAATAAAGCAACATGAGTACAAAGGTACTCAGCAAGACTTACATCAGATCCTATCATACATGCATTTGTATCAAGAGGGTAATGTGGGGTTTAGTTGCAGCAAGCCAGCTTTGACTCTGTGGCTATCCTGTTCTACGACTACCAGAACTTCTTTGAGGTGATATGGCGCACACGAGTCCACTAATCACCACACAATACACTACTATGGATTCATCCCCGTCTCCCTACGAGAAGGCCATCCATAGCACTCACACTTGTCTTGAGCATTTTAGAGTATCCACTTCAAGTTGTCTATGTACCATGTAAGCATCCAATAAGTCCATAACCGCGGACCCAGCTATTCGAATAGATCATGTTAACCCTGCAGGGGTGTACTTCTTCACACACGCTCTCGCCACTTACCGCCATGTACAGGTCATGTATCTCGGCAACCTTCAAGCGGAAGCCTGGCGAGGGTGTCGGCCACGACCTGACTAACCACACAAGACTCTAGTCCAGGTTTATCGCCTATTCAGGTTCCATCCGCAAGGAGATCCGGCCGGGGTGTCGCTCACGGCCCCAAATGATGTGAGCAGGGTTCCCAAGCCCACCATCCGGGTGCCACTTGGTAGACTACTAACACTACCTACAAACACCAGAAACTAGTTGCGACTCCTGGACAGAGACCAAGTTGGTTAATAAGTCGAGAGGGGCACTTAAGCATTCCAATGTGTGGTAGTAGCTGGTCATTGGACAACATACACAGAACTCAGTGCTTAAGGACGGTTCCAATGAGACAACCCACCATGTACTCCTACATGGCCTCTCACCGCTACCTTTACCAAATCGTGTTCACACACTTAACTCTCAGCATCAGAACATATCGTAACACTCCAATTCATTCCCAATGAACCAGACCTGACACAACTCTAAGCAATAGCAGGCATAGCATGGTAGGAACACAACATGGCTCAATCAACTCCTACACATGCTAGTGGGTTTCAACTATTTACTGTGGCAATGACAGGTCATGCAGAGGAATGGGTTCAACTACCGCAGCACAAAGTAGCAGATGAATCATTGTTGTCCTAATGCAATAACTGAGAGCACGAGCGAGAGAGTAGGATTGTATCGGAATGAACAAGGGGGTTTGCTTGCCTGGTAGATCAACAAGGAAGGCACTGCTCCTCAGACAGGTACTCTGGAACGGTCTCCGGAGCAGGACCTATCGAGAAGGAACGGTGCCAACAATCAATACACAAGCATATGCAACAATATGATGCATGAACATGGCATGAAGATGTGATGCTGTTTGAGCTAATGCAACTAGTATTCATTTGGTTTGAAGTCCATTTGAACCAAAGGTTCAAATGCATCTCCAAATAAGCTCTTTATATAAGCCATTTTAGTGTTTCACTTATACAGCAGGTATAACTTGGTTTTTCATGCATGAAACTGGTACAGATGGATAGGTTGCATTTTTCTGATAATTTTTCATATATAATTTATTTCAATCTGAGCTACGGTTGAATTGATATGAATTTTTGACGTTTTGAACATTTTCTGGAATTTCCTGATTTATTTTAATTCCAGAAAATATATTATTGCGCCAGCATGACGTCATGCCTGCGTCAGCAGGTCAACGGTGCTGACCAGGTCAAACCTGACGGCTGGGACCCACATGTCAGTGTAACATCTAACTAACAGAGTTAGTTAGTGTTAGGTTAGCACTAACCTAGGTTAATTAGGGCCTGGGCCCACCTGTCAGAGAGACAACTAATTAACTGAGTTAATTAGCGCTAACTAAACTAACACCTAAACTAAACAGGGGCATGGCCCACGCGTCAGTGACCCTGGGGGGGTCAAACCCCAGGTCAAACAAGTCAAACCCGCCGGCGGTTAGTCGCCGGCGAGATCCGCGGCGTACTTGTGCCCCGGGTTTCCTCTGTGGTGCTCCAAATGACGCGCGGCTAGGCGCGTTGGAGAGCCAGCTCGATGGCGCGTCGGCCGGTGGCCGTGGCTGGGCCTGGGATGGCCGGAGTCGGCGGCGGCGAGCTCGGTTGCGGCCGCCGGAGTTCGGTCGTGCACGAGAGCGCGTTTGGAGCTCGAAGACGAGAGAAGCAAAGCGCTAGGGATGCTCTACGGGGCCTTACGAGCTTGTTGGACTCGCCGGGGTGACCAAATGGTCACCAGAGCTGCGTCGACGGCGAGCTCGGCGGCGGCGAAGGTTCGGCCATGGTGGAGACGACAGCTAGAGGGCGAGCGCGACCAGGGGAGAGAGGGGAGAAGAAGCAGGGCTCACGGCGGACTTGCAGGGCTGCTCGTTGTGGCCGGGGACGCGCTGGAGACGACGAAGCGGCGATGGCGATCTGCGGCGGCCGGAGGTGATGAAGGTGACGGCGACGGCTCCACGGGGCGCTCCGGCTTGTGTGGCTCGGCGGAGAGCTTCAGAGCGAGGAGGCGGAGCTCCTGCGCGTGTCGGAGAGGCGAGGGGGAGGCGGTGGCTACGGCAACGGCGTGCGGCGGCGACGGCAGCGTTCGGGCACGGTGGGGAAACGGCGAGGGAGAGAACAGGGGGAGAGTGAGAGCGGTCGGGGCGGCGCGTGGCGTCGCGCGGGGCATCCAGACGACGAGGGGGAGAAGCAGGAGGTGGCGGGGAGACATGGCCCCAGCCGGACGCGTGGCCACGCGCGCCGGCGCGTGCCCCTGTCCTCCTGGCGCGAGGAAGGGGACGACTGGCGTCGGCCAGCTGGCTGGGCCGGCCTGCTGGGCCGCTGGGCCAGGCCACACAGTGCCAGGCCGCGGGTAAGTCCAGGTAGGGTTTTCCTCTTTTATTTCTTTTTCTATTTTTCTGACATTTGTTTTGATTTAATTAAAATACTAAATCATTTTATTACCTTATGCCAATTTTTGTAGGAGCTAACTATATTATTCCAGAGCTCCTCAGCAAATGGCATAATTTTTGGACATATATTATATATATGACATATATATATCCAATGCAAATAATTATCGGATTAATCCAAATGGCCAAAATAAATATCCATGAGCTCCTAAAATATTTGTTTGAATTTTACCTCTGACCAATATTTTCAGAGAGCAACATGAACATTTTCTTGGACCTTTTTGAAACAATTTTTATTTGGGTCATTTTCAGAGATGATTCTGAGGGTTTCACAAGTCCTCATTTCAAAATTAAAAGGAATTTAAAAATGATGCACAACTGGCTAGCTAGTCTAGGTCATACCAGAACTAGGGATGTGACACCAGCAGAATATTCAGCCTGTGAATGGCCCGAAGCTACATGGGCCCAACTTAGCATTGGGGTCCAATAAAGGCCCAATTAAATGTTTGGCCCATGTAAATTATGGGCCTGGCGCACAGTGTCAACAAAGGGCCCAATTGGCCAGTCAGCACAGGCCCAAGAAATTTGCAGGCCGGTCTCCTACATCATATTTTTGCCGTTTTTTCAGATAGCGAATGCTGGCATATGCAGTAACTAGGAATTAAGAACAAACCTACTCTACAATAAAGAAATTACAGCATAGTAACTTAGATAAACCTGCACTATGCAATAAAAGATTTATGGTATATTACATCCACTGGGCATCAAAGTTCACCACCAATGATTATAAAGCACAACAAAGAGGCAGATTACAAAAACTGGGCGCCATTGCAACGTAACAAAATAATACTGAACCAAGACCACTTCCAAGACAGTTCAAGAAAGGTTAGCCTTGCACGGGAGCTGTCGTGCAAGCAGCTGAGCAAGGCTCTAAGACTGGCCGGTCATAGCTTCCAGTTGTAGCTGCTTAGCAATGAGGTTCTCATTGGAGTTCTTTGAGATCTTCCTTAGAGTTTGTACTTCAAGTCGAAGTTGAGTTGTAGAATGCCTTTCCGCCTGAAGTTGAGACTGAAGAAGTAGAACTGATTCTGGCAGGGAATTTTTTGAGGTTGTGTGACTGCTAGTCTCTAGTAACTTAAACACTGCATCAAGACATGACTTTGGGGGTTGTCTCGCTATCTTCAAGATGTTTTGCCTTCTTTGCTGCAATATATGTTGGATTTTTCTCATAGCCTTCAGCAGACTTGTGCATGCAATCAGGCATAATACCCCAAAACAAGTAGAGAGATGACAAGTTTTGCACGTACATAAACCAAGATGGTAACTGTGCTGTCAATTTCATCCAATTTCAAATTAGAAAATAATGAGACAGTTCAAAATGTCAATTCTATAATTTGGCATTGTTCATAGTGCGGGGAGGTTAACCAGACTACTAGATTACCATATCAATAAAACAAGCATAAATGAAGAGCAAAAGACAAACATTGTATCTATTTTGGTTATTGTGCATAGAATGTTGTTCATATCATCAGCCACATCAGTAAGATAAATCAGGAAATGACAAGGTGCAAATGTGGGCTACTTCACCACACACAGCATTATAGATCAACAAAAACAAGCATACATGCAGGGCCAAAGAAAATCATTGGATCTGTATTGAGTAATGATCATGGTATGAATAAGGAATTTGGTTTTACAACTAAAACTTGGAACTTACAGTTGCTGCGAGCATGCATTTTGATATATACAACCAACTAAACAACAGTTTATGATAATGAGTATGAGTAAATTAAACAACAGTTGATGATAAATGCTTTAGAAGGACTGAATTACATTAACAGTTAACACCGTCCCCTCATCCAAAGAGGACTGTTGCAAAGACGAGAGCTTATGTGGATATGATCTTCGAGCATCTATTCAAGTCTGCTGCTGCCTCTAGGTGTTAGGCCTCTGTGATTGGCTTTTGTTGGTCTCCACCGCCACAAGGAACGCTTCTTGTGTCCTATGATGCTACGGTCTCCTCCGAGAGGGCCTTTTCTGCGGCAGGCGTGGTGGTGCAGGACCACTCTGGCCAGTGTGTGGCGGCTGCTTCCGAGCCTTTGCCTAGTCTCTCATCCCCAGAAGTTGCCGAGGCCCTTGCTCTTCGTCGGGCGGTGCTGCTGGCGGGCGAGAAGAATTATGCCTGAGTAATCTGTTAGTCCGACAGCATCTCGGTGGTTCAAAGGGTTCAGTCGACGAGTCGAGACCGCTCCATTGTGGGTTCGATCATCACTGATATCAAGATGGCCTGTCAATCTTTGTCTTCTGTCTCTTTTATGCATGTTCGTCGGCATTGTAATATTTTAGCACATGTTCTAGCTAGATCTAGTTTGAACTCTATGAATCCTTGTGTTTTTCATTCTGCTCTGGATTGCATCTGGGAGACTCTGTGTAATCTATTTTATTGATCAAGAAAGGCCGATGTTCTCTAAAAAAATAGTTAACATCGGCTCTATAATGCCATTCTCCATGTCAAGGGAAGGATAACTCAAGAATTTAAACACATAATCTTCTTCATAAGCATTGCATGTACTCTACATTTTGTAGAGAGTAATTATAGATATGATAATACTGGAAGGGATAGAGGATAATGAAGATAAGATACAGATTGATCCTACATAATCAACTACCTATCCCTATAAGTGCAAGTGTTACAGGACAAAATGTACTGACAAGAGCAATGGGCCACACTTCTGCACTGGCATTGTCTGTGTATTCAACTTTTTGGTAAGATTAAATATACATATGATATTTTTAAGTAAATGGTGGGTGAGGGAGATAAGATGTAGAGTAATGCTACACAATGAACCAATCCCTCCTTCCCATAATATAAGAGTGTTTTGTACACTGGTGTACTGTACAAAACGCTCTAATATTATGGGATAAAGGGATTAGCTGTATGTAAGTACAATGATAGATGACTTTCGGTCCTTACAAGAGGAGTACAAAGCTAAACCTCTTCAAAAGCATTGGGTCGATTCTAAATTTATGAAAGAGTTGATATGGATCTTACAATGTTCACCAAATGGAGGATAAGGAGGCTAACATGTGCAGTGATGCTACATAATCAACCAGCTATGAAAGTAAGTATGATCATACAGGGTAAGAGGTACTACTCACAAGAGCAATGCAGTGTGCGGTATAGTTGTGAGATTCTGTGGTCCCTTGAGAACGAATATTCTTCTACAAACAATTTTCATACAAGTGAGACGGTAAGGCACATGCAGAAATGTAGTTCAAACTGTGATGTAATATCAAATACAATATGTTATGTTGCAGACTTGACCAATGTGTAACAAGATTATTCTATCCACTGTCTACTAAATGTAGCACCGGGGACTTTACAGAAATTTCATTTAGAGGCTTGCCATCGAAGTGCGCTTGCTTCATGTAGGAACGCTACTTCATCAAGGAGTGCTTGAAAACCGCAACCAAGCCTTGCTCGTCTTGACTATCTAGTTTGGTCCTTGCCTATTTGAAAGAATGAAATCTTGTGTCTTCTGTCAGCAGAAACATATGCACTAATTACCATGAAGAAAATTAGTACATTACTTACACGTAAGTTACAGAGGAAGATTGGAAATTGTTCTTTGTCTACGGTATAATCATTCCATGATGGAAAGATGCCCACAAAGTTCCTGACAACAATATAACCTTCGTCTTCTAAACTTGGAAGAAGTGAAACGGGGGTCCTATTTGTTGCAATTGGGGCTCTCTCTCATTCGAAAAGAGATTTGGCAACTGGATTGTGTGTACTCTTGGCTGGAATGGGGCTTTTGCATTGTAGAGCTAGTGATATGTCAACTGGCATCATCATACTGTTTGCAGTAGTTGGGTTCTGCTGAGTTGGGGCATCAGAGATGGTCAGTGTAGTAGGGATAGAGTCTACTAGAGTTGGGGTCGTGTTTTGTGGGTTTGGTGATATTGCCACTACACCTAATGGGCTATTTGATTTATTAGGTGTCACTACCTTCTCCAAATAGTTTGTTCATGCTCCTTCGCGATCAACAATCACCCTCTTCCTTTTGAACGTCTGATACACAAGAACAACATTTGAATGGATAAATTTGATATGATGACAAATGGAATTTGTACTGAAAATGGATAGGAAGGGCATATTCACATAGACGACCTGTAAACTAATGAAATGGCAGTGCAACAAAGTAGATGCAATGCAAAGCATCATTTCCATGATATGTGCCACCAATATAACCTGCAAAGTTAGAGAAAACACCTTGATGGGTGAATAAGATAGGGCATCTACCTCTGACTCCTCCACTAGGGATCTACATTGACTTAGGTCTCCTTCTAGCTTAGAGTCATTGTTAGGATCATATTGTAAACACGACTATGTAGGTGGAGAGCATTTGCATTGCAATGCATCTAGACTGGATCTCAGCCCATTAATCCCAAGTTTGACAACTGAGGGAGTCCCGGATTAGGGGGTGTCCGGATGGCCAGACTATGACCTTTGGCCGCACTCCCGGACTATGAAGATACAAGATTGAAGACTTCGTCCCGTGTCCGGATGGGACTTTCCTTGGTGTGGAAGGCAAGCTTGGCGATACGATATGTAGATCTCCTCCCATTGTAACCGACTTTGTGTAACCCTAGCCCTCTCCGGTGTCTATATAAACCGGAGAGGTTTAGTCCGTAGGACGAACAACAATCATACCATAGGCTAGCTTCTAGGGTTTAGCCTCTTTGATCTCGTGGTAGACCAACTCTTGTACTACCCATATCATCAATATTAATCAAGCAGGAGTCTAGTTTTACCTCCATCGAGAGGGCCCGAACCTGGGTAAAAACATCGTGTCCCTTGTCTCCTGTTACCATCCGCCTAGACGCACAGTTCGGGACCCCCTACCCGAGATCCGCCGGTTTTGACACTGACATTGGCGCTTTCATTGAGAGTTCCACTATGCCGTCGCCATCAGGAAGGATGCCACATCCCGTCTTTAAAGACGGTACTCTTGCTAAAGGAGCTTTGGCTATCGGCCAAACTCTCCGGCTAGGCGGTTTTCTTATGACCGCCTGTTCGGCCGCCGCGCCGACGATGACTTCTCGGGTCATCGAAAGCAATCTCCACGTCGACTCGGAACTCGCTGAGCAGTTAGATCCGTTGGAGCTCTCTTCCTTAAACGAGCAATTGGATCGCATCGCCGCCCTGGGAGTCGCTACAGACTACGATCAGATTGGGCTTAAACCCGATCCAAGAGAAATTGACTCTGCCCAGGTCACCCACCACGTCGCAGTGGTGGAGGAACAATGCGGCGAATCTATACCCATCTTAAGGACCAAATATGTCCGGATTCCCGATCCCCCAAGCCGGATACCCGCGAAGGGGAGGACGCCACTCAAGCCCTGGACCTAAAGTCAGGCAGCAGGCCAGATTCATTGGACAACATCCAAGAACCCAAGCTTCCGAATTCGGAAACTCCTTGTCCCCTGAGCCTCAGATCGGGCGAGGTTCTGGATTTAACTCCACCCTCCCACCCTAACATAAGGGATCTATCCCAAGTTCGGCAAGAGCCCACGGAAACAGTACATCATTACTGGGCCAGATTCCTCCTGGTTATGAACAGGATAGAGGACTGCCGCGAGGAGGATGCAATTTCATCCTTCTGCAATAATTGCAGGGACATCGGAATCCTCAATGCCATAAGTCGCCGTGATATTACACGCTTCACTGACTTGGCATCCATGGTATGAAAATACTGTGAGATGGAAAGTGTCCGGAAAACCGAAATAAAATTCTAGCACGATCCGACCCTGAATACAACCCCAGTCCGAAATAAAAGGGCGCATTATCGCCATGCACAGGGGTTAATCACCAAAAAACAAAAACCCTCTATAGGGTATAGAACCGTACTGGAGGGATGGCTCAATGGACCCTGTAAAATTCATAGTACAGAGGGCGTCACACCAACTCAAAGCCTTAGAGCATGTTGGATACTCCGGCAGGTGGCCAGAAGTGGCGAGGAGCTTCTAACTCCAGAATCCGCAGAGCACCACCCCAGGAATACCAGTACGGTATCAACAGTCTTCGAGACTTTCGCATCAAACATTGTGCAGAAACGAACACTCCGGAGCCTTACCGAAGTCTACCAGGTAGCAACAATAAACCCATGGAGTGACAGGGCTATTACTTTCAATGCCAGTGACGAACCTAAATTCCGAACAGCCCGAGCACCAGCCGCATTGGTCCTAAGTCCGATAGTGGATGACTTTCGACTTACCAAGGTACTCATGGACGGTGGCAGTGGATTGAACCTCATTTATGAGGAAACCCTTCGAAAAATGGAAATAGACTGGAGCCGCATTGAGCGAAGCAACACAACCTTTAGAGGAATAATCCCCAGTCGGGAAGCGTGATGTACAGGAAAAATCACACTGGATGTGGTGTTCGGCACGCCGGATAATTACAGGTCCGAGGAGGTCACATTTCAAGTGGCCCCATTCAGCAGCAGATACCACGCTCTGTTAGGGCGAGAGGCATTCACAATTTTTCAAGCTATACCCCATTACGGGTACATGAAGCTCAAAATGCCCGGACCCAACGGAATCATCACTCTTGCTAGTGACCAGGACACAACACTCCGTGCCGACAACAAGGCAGCCGCACTGGCCCTTGAGGCATTATCCGAAGCCCTAGTGGCCGAGGAACTAACCGCGCTGCGCTCCACGGTGGACAGGGACGACGTGATACTCGACAAAAGATCCAAGTCCACCTCCTTTAAACCGGCAGACGAAATAGTCAAATTCCAAGTCCATCCAACGGACCCTACAAAAATGGCCTCCATCGGGGCACAATTAGACCCTGATGTAGACGCCGCACTACGAGAATTCCTACGTGAAAATTGGGACATCTTTGCCTGGCACCCTTCAGACATGCCAGGAATCCCACGCAGGATGGCCGAGCACAGCCTAAACATTCTAAAAGGATTCAAGCCTCTTAAGCAGGCTCTTCGGCGTTTCTCCGAACCTAAGAGACAAGCCATGGGAGAGGAGCTAGCCAAACTACTGGAAGCCGGATTCATCAGAGATGTAAAACATTCAGACTGGCTAGCAAACCTGGTGATGGTACCAAAGAAGGACAAATCCTGGCGCCTATGCGTCGATTTCAAGGACCTCAACAAGGCTTGCCCAAAGGATCCCTTCCCCCTCCGCCGCATTGATCAAATCATCGACGCTACCGCAGGACACGATTCATTGTGTTTCCTCGATGCATACTCTGGTTACCATCAAATTAAGATGGCAGAGCCAGACCAAGCCGCAACGGCATTTAGCACCCCATACGGCCCATTCTGCTTCGACACAATGCCCTTCGGGCTCAGAAACGCTGGTGCAACATATCAGCGCATGATTCAGACATGTCTGGCCAATCAGATCGGCAAAACAGTTGAAGCATACGTGGATGATGTGGTCGTCAGAACCAAGCATGTCAAAACTCTAATAGATGACTTGAGGCTCACGTTCGATAACCTCCGAACATACGACATCAAGCTTAACCCGAAAAAATGCGTTTTCGGCGTACCAGCCAGAAAGATCTTGGGCTTCATTGTATCCTGTAGAGGAATTGAAGCAATCCTAGCCAAGATCTGAGCTCTGTCACAATTGGATATTCCAAAGGACCTCAAACAAATACAAAAATTGACTGGATGTGTGGGGGATCTAAGCCACTTCATCTCCCGCTTGGGAGAAAAGGCATTACCCCTTTATCGCCTCCTCCGGCGCACCGAACACTTCTAGTGGACGGATGCTGCCACGGCCGGACTCGAAGAAATAAAAGCCATATTGGCAACAGACCCGGTCCTGGCCGCGCCTAACATTGGCGAACCAATGTTATTATACATTGCGGCAACTCATCAAGTTGTAAGCGCAGTGCTCGTCGTCGAACGAGAAACGGACGGACACAAATCCCCCCTTCAAAAACCAGTCTAAACGTGTCCACTGTCCTCACTCCATGCAAGTCCCAGTACCCGCATTACCAGAAAATAGCGTACGTAGTGTTCATGGCATCCCGGAAGCTACGACATTACTTTCAAGAGTGTTCAATAACAGTAGCCTCCGAAGTGCCTCTTAATGATATTATAAACAACCGCGACGCGACGGGCCGGATTGCCAAATGGGCCATTGAGCTCCTCCCGTTCGACATAACCTATAAGCCACGGCGAGCTATCAAGTCGCAACTTTTGGCTGACTTCGTCGCTGAATGGACTGAAGCCGAACTCCCTAAAGAGTACGACACATATTCCAACTGGATCATGCACTTCGACGGCTCCAAAATGCTAGCGGGTCTGGGGGTTGGCGTCGTTCTGACGTCCCCAACAGGAGATACAGTTCAATATGTACTCCAGATTATGTATATGGACTCTAACAATGCAGCCGAATACAAGGCCCTTCTACATGGTCTCCGGATGGCAGTCTCGATGGGCATTCAATGCCTAGAGGTGCGTGGGGATTCGAACCATGTGATATCCCAAATAAATGGAGACTTTGATGCCAAGGATCCAAAAATGGCAGCTTATCGCAATGCCGTCCTAAAAATGTCAGCTCGCTTCGAGGGGCTCGAATTTCAGCATATAGCCCGGGAAAATAATCAGGCAGCAGACGTCTTGGCACGCATCGGCGCAAAACGATGCGGCGGTTGCCAATTATTTGCTAACCAAAGCCACATGCCACATACGCCCTCCGAACTATACCCATTACCTGGCCCTTTGCGGTCTGGGGGCTTGACATGGTTGGACCCCTTAAAGGAGGAACCCACAAGCTAAAATATCTACTGGTCATGGTGGACAATTTCACCAAATGGATAGAGGCCAAGCCTGTTAAGACGGCCGAATCCGGACCGGTGATAGACTTCATATCAGGGGTCGTACACCGTTACGGCATCCCCCTCAGCATCATCAGTGATAACGGCACGAACTTTACGGCCGACGAGGTTAAACTCTGGTGCAAAAACATGGGCATCAAGCTCGACTACGCTTCAGTCTATCACCCACAAACTAACGGTCAAGTCGAGCGAGCAAATTGTCTAATCATGAGCGGCATCAAACCCAGATTAGTGCGATCCGTCAAGGAATCTAACACGCACTGGGTAGAGGAGCTCGACTCCGTACTCTGGGGGCTGCGGACCACGCCGAAGCGTACTCTGCGCATGTACGAAGAAAGAGAAGCCGAGCTCGATCGGCAGGATAGTTTGGACGCATTGGAGGAGGAGCGCGACGTGGCAAAAGCCCGTTCCGCATTCTATCAACAGCAGGCTCAAAGATATCAAAGCAGAGAAGTATGGGCCAAAACTTGCAATGTTGGCGAACTAGTTCTACGCCTGCCGGACAAGAAAAAGGACAAACTCAAGCCCAAATCGGAAGGTCCCTTCATAATCGACCAAGTCCTGACTGGTGGAGCGTACCGTCTGCGAAATGCATCGGATAACCGACTCGAGCCGAACCCATGGAACGCAGCACGCCTACAAAGATTCTACGCCTAGCGCCGGACTCTGTGTTCATCTCCTTCCTCTATCTATTTTTTACACATTAGCTGCCTTATATTTCTCTCCTTCTCCCTCCTTTTTTCTTACAAGCCTTTAAGGGCTCGCTTGCGCATTGTTCGCACATAATTGACGTGCTACCCACGCTCATTATACCTGGGGGCTTCTTTATCAGAAGCTTGTATATACGGGCCTCATGCCCAACACATGTGTCACACTTCCGCATGTACCTTTTATTCACCATTATATGCATCGATATGACTTAAGTTTTGGCCAAGCTAGGTTTCTGGCTCCTGTGCTTACCCCTACATTCCCGATTGTTCGGCTAGGTGATAAAGGGAGCACCTCTACGATTGTTACGGCCGGGTCAGCCGGATGTGTACCTCAGACTGGGTGAAGCCGAAAGCTAGCATTCTTAAGGGAATATTCGGTCGGTGAACTAAAAGATGATTTTTCACTTGTTTATTTATCCGCCCCCAGATGCTTTTCTGCTTTTTTCGCAGTCCGGACATGCACTTTAGGGCATGCCTCCCAGGGAAAGGATCCCCTAACGGAACTATTCTCTCTGGAAGATTCTTCTTACTAACCATGTAATATAACATAACTAGTTGGGCACTTGTCTGCTAAAGCAGTAATGACCCCTACGCCTGGTCTCCACGCATGCCCCGGTTCTTACATAACCGAGAGGGTGTTCGGACACACTCCGGACTATTGGGTCCAGAGGTTGAAGCGAAAAGGTCCGCAATGACAAATGATCTACAATCCGGCTAGAAGGCATTTTACATGTCATTTTCAATTACATAGTCAATTTGACTAGGTATATTCTTCTTCAATACCATCCAACAGGCTGTCCAATTTACAGTCCTGTTGGGAATACTTGGCGGCCAGCTCTACCTGGCCGTACACTAAACTGACAGGGATCTCCTTCCCATCAGACCCCACAGGTCCGACCTCGGCCATGTGGTTTGGGTCAGCCTTCGTGTACCACATCTTCACCATGGCCGAGGCCTCCCTGGCGCCTTGACGGCAGGCCGATATCTTCCATAATCGGAAGCGCTACCGCGCTCCCTTTAGCTTCTCTGCAAGCTCTCCAAGGCCTTCGGGCATGGAGACGGATGGCCACAAAGCCTGGACAATGCCTTGCATCGCCTGCCGAACTCGTTCATGCAGTTGCGATAGATCAGGAAGAAGGTCACCCGTAGAACCGGGCATTTCCTCCGCAGGCCGAGCTGTCAGCATACCTACAGACATAACTCTGTCAATCGACTTCCTCGCCGAACTCTTTTTCGAAGGTTCGTTCAAGGACTTACTAAAAATGCCGCGTCGTAGCCGCCGATTCTCCTTTACGGAATCCGACAGTTAAGCACGAACATCCTTTAGTTCCTCGCCCAGCTGGGTGTTGGCATCTTGAAGCTTGTTCTTCTCTTGCCTCACCCTCGTAAGCATGCTCTCGCCAGTCTTTAACTGGCACAAGAGTTGCTGCTTTTCCGGATCCACTCCGGCGCCATCTGCACTGTTATTGTCAGAATTGCACACATGCCGCACTTCACAACATACTCATCTTTCGAAGCATATATTACCAGAGGGGGTCTCCTTGGCCTTCCCTGTTGCGGCTAGTGCAGCCTCAAGTTGGGCCTTGCACTCTTCCAGCTCCTGGGACAGTTGCGTATTCTTTTCTGTAAGATCCAGCATAACAAATGATCCTTAAATCAGTTATTTTAACTGTTTCAAGTCTCGGGGGCTACTGACATATATAACCATCAGATTTTCTCACCCGTATGTCTTTTACATACTGCTTTGTTGCTCTGGCTAGACCATTTTGAGCGGCACGGAGGTACGCATCTCCCTTATTAAAGGCGTCCAACGCCTCTTGGAAAAAACAAGCGTCACGAAGAACAGTCCGGCGGCACCTGTCGTTCATGGCACTCTCCACCTCGGAATTGGTGGCAGACAGCCTGTCCGCGTCCTCTGTCGGAGGAGCGTCCGGTGCGCGCCCCGTGTTCGCCTCTGCTTCCGTACCCAGCCTTGAAGCCTGGTAGGTGGATATAGTCCGGCGGGCGCTCTTCTTCCTGAAGAGAGCATGAGCGTTAGTATGCCTTGAGGGCATAAACCCTGGGCATTAAAATTGCATGCCGTACCATTGCGCCGGCGTCTCGATCTGGTCCGCACTTATTTTTAGCCCACTGGGCCTCGATGGCCCTTGTTGGCTAGCTGCCGCGGGCTCGGCCCTCCGCCTCAAGGACTTCCCCTGCAGAAAACGCCATTTGTATACAGTGATCAAAGATAAGTATGGATGGATCCTCTTGAAAATACTAGGGACTTCGGTCTCGGTTACCTTTGAGACTGGAAGCAGTCCGGGATAATCGGCCGTAATCGCCACTAAGGTGTTGTCCTTATTCAATTGATGAAACACTCCATCAATCAGCTCCACAGCCAAGTCCGCGTCCTCTTGGGAGTCCGGATCGAGGGACCGTTCCGGGTACTCGGGTTGTGGAGGGGGGCTGTTTATCTCCTTTACAGCCTTGCGTAGCTCCTGTGTTGGACTTACCAAACTAAATTACTTAACTATGGGAATATGAGATGGATAGACAAGTTAAAAGTATCCGCTTACCCAACTCGGAGGATTGTACATAGAAAATCTGCCTCGTGGGTTAACGCGGAGGAATTCCTCCTCTTCTCCCTTGTACAAAGCGGACAAGATCTCTATTAGAGCGGCAGCTGATCCTGGCCACTTACGGCCGCACCGGGTGGCGTCGTCCTCCCCGTTGAAATCCCACATAGGGTGGTCTCTATACTGAAGCGGCTGCACCCCTCGCATAATGCATGTGGCTATGACTTCGATCCTGGTTAGTCTGGAATGAGCTAACAACCTTATCCGGTTCATCAGGTAAAGGACGTCCCTGTCATCTTCCTTCTGATGGCTCCGTGGGCGCCATCTTAGGCGCTTCTTCAAAGGAGCATTATTGAACTCAGGGAGGCCGATCCGAACAGGGTCCGGCAGGGGGACTTCTTCTATATAAAACCATTCTGAAGGCCAGTCTTCGGACGTCTTCTTTGGGGTTCCTGATAGATATCCGGTCCCGGCGATGCGCCATAGTTCGGCTCCGCCCACTTGATATATCGACCCCTCATAAGAACGGGGCACAAGGCAGGACAACTTCTTCCACAGTGCGAAATGAGCCTCGATGCCCAGAAACAGCTCGCAGAGGGCTACGAAGCCCGCAATATGCAATATAGAGGCAGGCGTAAGGTTGTGCAACTGGAGGCCGTAGAACTCCAGGAGCCCCCGGAGAAACCGATGAATTGGAAATCTGAGCCCTCTTATCAAATAAGGGACAAGGCATATCCGCTCTCCTTTGGAGGGATTAGGGACGCTCTCCGCTTGCTCTCCACCATTATAGGTGGCAAGCCCGGCTCGAACCAGGACCATGTAGGCTGGGGGGAGAAACCCCTTGGCTTGCAGCGCCACTAGGTCGCTGTGCGGGATGGAGCATCTCTCCCAATCTCCAGGACGAGGGCTGGGAGCGCGAGAGAAGGAGCCGCGTTTACTGTCCATGATGGAATGGATCTCTGTCGAAAGAGCTCCGATGAATGCTCGCGGAGGAAAGATGGTGTGAGTTGGATCTAAATCCCCGTCTCTTTTATGGGCAGCTCATTTATGCAGCTGGGGGGGTAAATGAAAAAACACCCTGGCTTTTCGCATTCGTTTGACACGTGGAAGATGGCCATTATTGGGCACGGAAGCCAAGAAGCACAACATTCACCAGAAGCCAGACATTATTAAACAGCTATATGGAATTTGGAGAAGAACCCGCCTTGCAATGCCGAAGACAAATCTGCGTGCTGGACTCATCGTCATTGAAGCCTGGTTCGGGGGCTACTAAGGGAGTCTCGGATTAGGGGGTGTCCGGATGGCCGGACTATGACCTTTGGTTAGACTCCCGGACTATGAAGATACAAGATTGAAGACTTCGTCCTGTGTCCGGATGGGACTTTCCTTGGCGTGGAAGGCAAGCTTGGCGATACGATATGTAGATCTCCTCCCATTGTAACTGACTTTGTGTAACCCTAGCCCTCTCCGGTGTCTATATAAATCGGAGAGGTTTAGTCCGTAGGACGAACAACAATCATACCATAGGCTAGCTTCTAGGGTTTAGCCTCTTTGATCTCGTGGTAGATCAACTCTTGTACTACCCATATCATCAATATTAATCAAGCAGGAGTAGGGTTTTACCTCCATCGAGAGGGCCCGAACCTGGGTAAAAACATCGTGTCCCTTGTCTCTTGTTACCATCCACCTAGACGCACAGTTCGGGACCCCCTACCCGAGATCCGACGGTTTTGACACCGACAACAACCATGGCATTATTCTGCTTTATTCTCTTCATACACACAAACTCATAATCATTATGATGCTGTTTAGTATATGAGATTCATGAAAACATAAAAAGTAGTCAGATTATCTATGGAATGCATTGCAGATTCTACTGAAATAGTGTCTCCCTACAAACCCCTGCGTATACAAAGTTCATCCCCCAACCATGCTGACCAGACTACACACAGAAATGCAAACCTCTTATGTGTCTATAAGGGGTGGACACACATTTCAAAACTGAAGTAGGTACATTAGAATCATATCAAATTCATATTTGAACAAATAAACTAAGGAACTATAAGTGGAATACTGTTTAGCTTCAACGGTGGAGTGCTGGTAGTGCGACACAAAGCAAGTAGGCAGATTGTATTCCATGTAAAAGATTGTAGTCCATGTAAAAGGTGGATACGACACTTTTCTTTCTATACAATACAGTGCTTATTTCCCACACATGATGGAAGAGATCACACAAAGAAATACGATTCACTCATGTCTGTAGTTCTGTATTTTGAAACGGGGTGGTCCACCCCAAAAGAATATCGACAACAAATATGACAAGGCAAGCATATAGGTAGTGAATCAATCATTACTTGTGAGAGTACTAGGACAATGCAGAATTGTAACTTCAGTAAGAGACTATCCAAAATCTGAATCAAGAAGTTGGTCTAGCACTTATTGTTTTTGCAACTAATTGAAGTGAATAATTGGATATCATATGGAATGAGTAAGAAAGACAAGTAAAATTGTCAACAAACCTTGCCTGCAGTAGTAATCTGGGTCAATGTCACTATGACCAACAATCCAACATGACTAGTGTCTGTTCCTAGGGCTTAGAGGGTGCTGCACACCTGAGCCCTGAATGGACTTGGAAGGTAGGCACAACGGCGAGCCCAGGCATCAGTGACGTTGTCGGGCGAGTGGCTCCTGACCTCCTATTAGTCCGGTGTCTCCTCCTAAAGTCATGCCGTCCAGGGACGGCAAGTCGCTGGCGTGGCAGGCGGCTGGGAGCGAGTAGAGTTCGGAAGCGCAGCAGAACAATGGGGAATCGAGGTCTGGGCCGACCCAAAATCCCAGGGTAGGGCACGGCCCACTGTGGCCACCCCGTATATCCACCCCGGTGGCGTACCTTCATTTTGAAACTAAATTAGGAACATTTACCTGACCGATTAAATGACTCTGTTTTAATAATATCAGATTCATATTTGAACAACTAGGCTTGTTTAGCTTGATGGGTGGAGGAGTGCTATTTTTGCATGAAGCACTAGGTTGATCGTATATTGATCATAAAAGGGGGAACCCTAAGCATGGTCAGTTAAACCCTATTATGACTGTGCCATGATAGATTTGATGCTACAAACCCAAGAAATGCTACTTAGCAATGATTGTTTCTTCAAATTAAGAACTAAGATTCTAAGAGCTGAAAAGAAAGTACAGTAACCAAGTTACGATCTATTTTCTGGTTGAGATCAAAAATTTGAGCAGATATGAAGTAGTACCACCTATCTTGCGGCGCTGTGTAGGCATCGGGGGTGCGATGGCTGTCGGTAGCATAGAAGCAGATTTGCGACGATAGACAAATGCATCGGGGGATACGTCCCATTGCAGTGGATGAGAAGGTCATTAGTGGGGCACTGGCGTGGAGGACGACAGCACCGGTGAAGCGAGAGGACACGATGCAAGGCTCCTGGTCCATCGCCGTGGACAAGAAACATCCATCTCTAGGAGTGGAAGACGCGGTCTTGGTAGGTTCTCCGACATGGCAGAGGACGACCACGATGGATGGGGTGGCAGACGGAGGAGACTGGTGTGGGGATGGTGTTGTGGCACCCCGGCTCAGAGAAAACCGGAACGCCCCGTATTCCAGCCCAGAGATCGAGATGAAGTCTTTTGGAATACGTCACTTCTTAGCATAGCACAAATCTCTCTTTATTACAATCTATTTGGGTACAAGGGATTACATCGACACGGTGACACTACACCTGCCACTAATGCTCTATGCAAGCAGCAGAACAACACGAAGCAGTGGAATAACTTCTAGAAGCGGGACAACGACGACGGTAGTGAAGTCCACTCCACAGGGACTCTGGCTGGAACGCTTATCCTAGCTCGCAAACAAGGACTCCACGGCAAACAAGCAATCAAATCTGGAATGACCTGCAAATTGGCATGACACGCCAGGTCAGTAAATTGAATGTACTTGCAAGCTCACAATAATCCAGAAGCATTCAAGACAAACAACAGCATGGCAATTATAGGTTAAGCAGGGATTATCATGATATCATCAGAACAACATAGCATGAACAACATGAACGTGATACAGCTAGAACAACATGAACATGTCATGAACATATGAATCTGACGATACTAGCATGCAACATGATGACACTATCATGCACCATTTATTCTGTTCGGGTTACCTTATGATCATCACATAAACAAACTTACCATCTCGGAAATCACACGATCATCTCAGGATCAAATCAAGCTTGGTATAAACAATACCGTAGTAATCATTACATGACCACAAGGAGCTTGATCTTTACCTACGATTCTCGCACAACATCACGAATATTCAACAACTTGGTATCCTCGATACCACGGTGATCATTCACGGATCACAAACGGAACCACTCTTGGTTCAAAAGGTTACCTCGTATCCAATAGTGATCATTTGCGGATCACAAAACGGAACCACTCTGGGCTCAACGGGTTACCTCGTAACACAAATGGTGATCATTCACGGATCACATAACCAACTTATCTCATCATCGAACCGGGGTTGTTATTAAGCACATTATTATTATTACTGTTGACCCACAGTGTGACCAATACGAACTGGACCCTTATCTGTGGGCATGACTATCGATAGATTTAATACACACTCTGCAGAGGTTAGCACACTGTACCCACACCACGGAACCCATGGCCTCGCACTCCCATTCGGGTGGACTAACGGCGTTCCGACAAAACCGTCATGCTGCCATGACACTCTCCTGGCCACTCCGACTCACTCCCCACTGGGCTAAGTCATGGGTGGCCCCGTGTCTACCCAAGACACCAACGGCCACCGTTGAGGCAAAATGGCCATATCGTTGGAAAACGGTCCCAAACAGGGACAAAAGCGCTTATCATCCAACTACGGGCACACAACGTTATGTCTACTTACAGGGCCAGGGTACCGCACGCCCATAACCTTCCCTCGATGGAGGCACCGGCGAGAGGCATGACAATAGACCCAGTTAGGACCCTCCCATAAAGGTAAGCGTGGTTGCACTGGTCAGCTCGATATGGTGGCACCATGACTCAGTGAACAGTTGTTCAAGTTCAATTTAATACGGTTAAAGTTGAATGCAAATATGCTGAGCCATGATAAAATAACATGATGCAATTACAATGCATGAGCGTGATATCAACATAAGCATGAGGGTACAACATAACTATCGACCATATCAACAATGAATCATACCCAACTAAGCATGGCATAATGACGTGCATGAATATCACAAGTACAACACTACTCATAGAAACCTAGCATGACCACTAGCATCAACAATAAATATTATGCAAGACAAATAAACAATGCTACCATGCACGCATTTAACCAACATGATGCAATGGAACACGCATACAACGACACTCGAAACAGACAAAAGTCATGCACGGAAAACCATCACCAACATCAACATGTACTACTAGCAAGCATAAACATATGAAAGGAAATACTAGCAACTAGTACAAGATAACTAGGTGCAAGACAACATAACACGAGAGTGAACATGAAACTCTAAGCAGCACCGGCACAATGAACCATGTTTTAAACAAACACACATTTATTAAATATTCGAGTTGAAAACCATGGCTTCTGCATGACTATCATGCAAGTGGGTATTGCGGCTTGCGTGGGGATGAAGAAGGCATCAGGGAGAAGTGCGGGAAGGATCACGAAAAGATTCACCGGAAACAGTCCTCTCCTGGAGGGCTGCTTACATGCAAGGTTAAAATTGTCATTCTCAGAATGTTAACACATGGTGAAAGTGTCTCCAACGAAACGGTCTTGACGAGACGAAGAAATGGGCTTTGAAATCACCTCATTTGGAGTTACGAGCAAAAAGTTGTGAGGTGATGAAGATCAGGGACTTTTCTGCAAAAATATCATCACAAACAAGTCCCTGAGTGGATAAGGCAGAAGCGGACTTTGCGAAAATACGCTTTCCGGAGATGAAAACGCATTTGCGCCCGAAGTGAAAACAGAATACGCTTTCTGAAAGCGAACACGTACTCTGTGTGTTGACGCTTCCACTTATCCACGTCATTAGAGGCGGGTCGGGGCTTATCTCGCTGACGTCCGGGTCCCACGGGGTGGGGCCCGTCACTTATCCACGTGGGCTGGCCGGGTCAACGCCCCAGAGGCTGACGCGCGGGGCCCGTGCTGGAGGTAGGGCCCGCCTGGCTTCTCTCTCTCCTCCTCAACTCTTCTTCATCCTCCCGATCGGGAATAGAGGCGAGGCGCGGCAGAGCGCTGCCAGCGAGGGCCCGGCGGCTCCGGCCACCTCGGGCTGAGGCGCTAGCACCGGTAGCCTCTGCGCGAAGCACCGCACCCATCCAGCACCGTAGCAGCACTGGGAAGGGTCGAGGGCGAAGGCGACTCACGACAAAAGAAAAGTAGTGGCAGCGGTCAGGGTAGGGGCAGTGGCTTCAGGCACTCCGAGGACGAGATAAGGGGTTGGGGAGGATCAGTGGTGAGAGGGGAAGCCAGTGGTGGTGGTGGAAGGGGGACATGAGCTTTGGCTTGAGCTAATTTAGGCCGAGACCGACGATGGGCACGGCGGGCATGGAGGGCAGAGAGGGACTGCGGAGCTCAGGCAAGAGGTGGGGAGGGCCTAGAGGAGGGCGGTCGAGGCGATGGTGTGCTCGGAGTGGCCTTTATATAGGCGTGGCCGAGGAGGGGAGGTCGCGGATGCATGGCCGTGGCTCGGGTGCCGCCGCTCGCGTCCGACCATGCTCTGGCGACGGCCAGCGATCACGGGAGGGTGCAGGAAGGCGACGAGGGAGGGTGCAGACGAGCTATAGAGCGCATGGGGTAGCAGGAGCCAAGGGAGGGGGCATAGGAAGAGGCTGGGCGCCATTAATGCGCTGTCCGCCATAGTGCTCCCGCGGGCGAGCGGCGACGAGTGACGACAAGGAGGCTTCGGGAGAGGGAGATGAGTCCAGGGGGACGATGACAACACGGGGAACATGCTGGACAGGCCCGTGCTTGTTGAGACGCCGAGTAGAGGAGGGGCCCGCGCAAGAAGACGCTCTGGACGCGCGCACTGCATGCCAAAGCGATGGTCATCGTGTGCATTGGTGCAGATAGTGCCACAAGCAATGCCAAACGATGTCTGGGGGTTAGTCCTTCCTGGGACGGTTTGATCTGCGGTGGTAACTTGGTTAAAGCCGCACTAGTTAAATGGTAGTAATCGTCTGAAGTTTACTGCAGTAAACTTGGTCGTGCACTGGTGGTGAACAGGGAAGTGATTGAGGTCAATGGAGTTGTCTGGTATGTTTAACTACGAAAGGACTATGATCCTGGAGGTTTTGGAGCACAATGGAGCACAAACTAATATAGTTGCTGTGTAACCCCAAAATTGGTCCAGAATCAAGATTTGGATGATGCACTCACATGGAGTGTCAACTTAAGCTCAACTTGGGCAAGGCAGAGTTATTTGATCATCTGAAGATGTTGCAAAAGGTTTCATACCAATTGGATAAACCAAAATGGTACTTCACAAGCATTTCCACTGACCAGAAACTTGCAAAAATTTTGGAGGGCAAATGGCTAAATGAAATTATCCCAAATTGCGTGAAGAGATGTTTTATCGGAAAGAGCATGATCTGGTAATTTATCAGAATTTTTGAAGAAATATAAAATACACTTGCTTCACAACCTGAAAATATTGCCAGAATCAAATATTTGGTCCTGTGCTCACATAGATGATTGGATGGTGCTGCAAATGGGTGGAGAGGGTTAATATGAGCACATGAAGGAGTTGCAAAAAGTTCAACTCATTTGGATACTCCTAGATAGTACTTCCTTCACAATGCATTCCCTCAGACATGAACTTTGAAAAATCACTAAGGAAGATTGGCTAGGTAAATAATGTTGAACTTTGGCAGAAGGCTATTATTTGAACATGAAAAGATGTCCAAAAAGTTTGAGGTAAATTGGACAAGGGAAAATAGCACTTCCTTCACAACCCGCCAGATAGGACAAAATAGAAAAGGAATTATTTGAGCATGATAGAAAACATGGCAAGTGAAATATTTTGCCACATTTGAGGAAGATATGACCCAAACAATTTATGAGAATTATTTGGGAATTGAGGGAAATATAGGTTGCTTCACAACCTAGGGCAATTTGAGTTATTCCTTTAATAGAAAAGGAATATTTGGCTAGGAAGAAAATGACAGGGTGTATCAAAAGATTTGGGTATGACAAGCCACTTTGGAAAGGAAGAAGAGGTCATCTTCTTCAGTTTCCAGACCACAAAGCCACGGAAAAAGAAAACTCACGCAAAAACCTCAGAAAAACAAAAGAAAAAGAAAGGGCCAAAAATCAGGCTGTCACAAACCTTACCCCCTTAAGGAAATCTCGTCCACGAGATTTGGTTGCTCAGGGAACAAGTATGAATATTCTGACTTAAGGAAACCGTTTCCAACTTGGGTATCCTTTTTCCTTTATTTTTGTTCCCACTAAAAATTTTATCTGACTGGCCCTAGAGTGGTTTGCTTTACTGTATCCACATTCTGACAGATTTTACCTTGATCATTCATGCTTATTCATTTTGTCGGTATGCCCATGAGGATAGTGATGCTTCACCATAGTTGCTGGGGTCAAACTATTGAATTGACCTTTAGTCTGGCTTGGCAAACTCTGATATTTGATACTGAAAAATCTGAGCATATACTGTTAACCGAGCGAGTTGTCTGGATAGCGGTCCTTACCAAAATTGAGTAGGCCCCGCAGGTGAATATTCATGGGGATCAATACTGCCTCAGGCTGTCCGGAGTATCTGCACCATGGGGGTCGTGCACAGTTTTCATACCTTCATCACTGGTCTTGCTCCTTCATTATAGTTTTCATGGTCTGGATCCTTGGTTGAAAGAGTTGGGTCATATTGCTTCTTCGTATGACCATAGGTACTGTCGGTGCAATTTTTTTTGGCAATCATAGCTTATCCTCATTTTTCTGACAGGGTAACCCATTAAATGGCAGGTTCAACCCCCTCAAGTTCTGACCGCAGGTATATGATCATCCAAAGCCTTGCAAGAAATCGACAAATAAATCAGTAGCCACTAGAATGGTCTTTACAACTCAGATCTGGGAGATTACTGGAATAATTCAACCACAGCTCAGGACGGACGAAAAGCAGCTCAGAGCATGAGAAGGGTCGATAAGAAAAAAGTGGCAGCTACCTAAAATAGCCAAAAAGCAACTATAGGGCTACTGTCACAAAAAGAAACTCAACAGCTATACGAGACAACCGAAAAGAAGCTCAGAACTCATGACAGTCGTTGAAGAGAGAAATAAAAATCGGCATCCACCCCGGATAGCTAAAAATAGCTCAGATCACAGGCGTGGTGCCGTCATTGGAGAAAAAGGGAACAAGGGCTCATCAGGATCATTTTTCTAGGTTCACTGGTACTTGTACTGAGCTCATTGATGTCGTCAATCCTCATAATCCTTTGTCATAGTGCGGTGTATACTGGCTTTCTTCTCTTAACCATCCTCATGCGGTTATTAGATCCTTATCTGAGTGACTTGTATGATCTTGGTGGTATGCTCGCCGCATATATATGAGAATCTAATTTCCGAGACAGACGTGCATCTGAATGATTCTTGCTTCTGGCCAAAATGTTGCGGGTCTGATTCTTGGGATTCACCGCCATATGCTATCAATTCATAGTGTACTACCTTGTGCCAATGCCTTACTGAGGAAGGTTGTGCTTGAAACTTTCATCAGACCGCTTGCCGAACAAGACTGAATATCGTGCTTCAGAAACTTACCCCCTTAAAGACTTTGCCGGGGAAAGACTTGGTACCTTATGCCCAAAGCTTTTGCGGTTGCTTATTGAAGAACGCAGAGTACCTTGCACGGGAAATCATCCATGTATCGTACTGAGGAAAATAGCTGAAACTTGCCTTGGAAGCTTCTCTGGTATCTTGCGAGGGAAGATAGGATTGCTTACACCAGAAGCTTCTTATTGTGATATCCGGACCGATTTCCACATATATAACCATCTAAATATTTTTGCTATTGATTTCTTGTATGAAATGGGGTTTTGCAGGACTATCCTCCTTTCTAAGTATATGCCATATTTTTGCTTGCTTCCAAGTACATCGGGTTCCAAAATCATCCTCAACGAAAAATTAAACTTGTATCAGAGCCGTACCTTTGATAATATTCTGTCAACCTTGCACACAATTTATCTTCTTGCTGATTTGATCATTCCAATTATGAAAAGTGCACACTAAGACAAACTTGATTATTCAGTATCACAATCATATATCCCCAATCTCAATGCAGTCGGCTGAGAATTACATACTGTTGTGCGGAGCACCCACTAATGCAATCTTGATACTGACAGTCCATTCAGGATTTCTTTTGCATTTAGACAAGATATTCCAAATTTCACTACAGTCATATGATAATTCCATTTGGTTTAGCTAAATTTCCAAATATACGCATTCCTCACTGACTCTTCGGGTCATGTCAGTTGACGAGAAACTTTAATAGGGGAAAATTTTGTAACACCGAAGGCCCAAATAAAGAAACGACGAGAACAAAAACACACAAGCATGCTAATAATATAAATAATCAAGCACATCACATATTACTGCTACTCACACAATAATATGCATGCACACCTAAGCACACAAATCTCGCGGAAACTCCGGTATTACGGTCTAATATGTTGTGGCGGTGTGCACGAAAATTTACATCCATGTGTGGAAGGAGTTGGCATAACCGAAGCTACACCAAGCATTGACTGAGCGCCGGCTCGATCTGGATGGATACATAGGTGAGGACAGACTTGGTGATCAAGTAGCAAGACACAAAGGTCACGACCACCTCATCATCAAGCGTACAAAAAGAACCGTACACGTCCAAAGAATGGAATGACAAGGCAAGATAGCGGTGGAAGAATGGGTTTAATGGCATTGCCCTTTTCTAATAACAAAGATCAGCAAGGGTTGCCAAGGGGATGAGATGGAGGGCACGATTCGGGATAGAAACAAGTCTATCACCAAAATAATATGGGTGGGTGGCGGAAAAATATCAACGTGATACCTGAGCAATAACTCCTGCAAGTGGTGTCCGAAACACTGGCACCAGGGCATCACTCTGCTGGGACAAAGATGATGCCAAACACCAAAGAGCGGGCATGCTAAGAAGGAGGGTGCAGGAGGTGGATCGGAAACGATGCAACCTACACTCACAATATTAACCGTTAGTGACAAAATAATAATCTATATGCATGCTATGCGACAAACGAATGCAGCAATCAAGTGCAACAAACCAACTCGGGTATATACTACCGCTTTCTATTGTTAGCGCGGTCTAGGGCGTCCTATAGCCACACCTGCTCTGATACCAAGCCTGTGGCACCCTGGCTCAGAGAAAACCGGAACGCCCCGTATTCCAGCCCAGAGATTGAGATGAAGTATTCTGGAATATGGCACTGCGTAGCATAGAACAAATCAGCTCTTTATTACAATCTATTTGGGTACAAGGGATTACATCGGCACGGCGACACTACGCCTACCACTGTTGCTCTATGCAAGCAGTAGAACAACGCGAAGCAGCAGAATAACTTCTAGCAGCGGAACAATGGTGATGGTAGTGAACTCCACTCCGCAGGGACTCTGGTTGGAACGCTTATCGTAGCTCACAAACAAGGACTCCACGGGAAACAAGCAATCAAATCTGGAATGACCTGCAAACTGGCATGACATGCCAGGTCAGTACATTGAATATACTTGCAAGCTCACAATAATTCAGAAGCATTCAAGACAGATAACAGCATGGCAATTACAGGTTAAGTAGGGATTATCATGATATCATCAGAACAACATAGCATGAACAACATGAATGGGATACAACTAGAACAACATGAACATGGCATGAACATATGAATCGGACGATACTAGCATGCAACATGATGACACTATCATGCACCATTTATTCTGTTCGGGTTACCTTATGATCATCACATGCACAAACTTACCATCTCGGACATCACACGATCATCTCAGGATCAAATCAAGCTTGGTATAAACAATACCATAGTAATCATTACATGACCACAAGGAGCTTGATCTTTACCTACGATTCTCGCACAACATCGCGAACATTCAACAACTTGGTATCCTCGATACCACAGTGATCATTCATGGATCACAAACGGAACCACTCTTGGTTCAATGGTTTACCTCGTTACCAAATGGTGATCATTCACGGATCACAAAACGGAACCACTCTGGGCTCAACAGGTTACCTCGTAACCCAATCGGTGATCATTCACGGATCACATAACCAACTTATCTCATCATCGAACCGGGGTTGTTATTAAGCACATTATTATTATTACTGTGGACCCGTAGTGTGACCGACGCGAACTAGACCCTTATCCACGGGCACGGCTATCGATAGATTCAATACACACTCTGCAGAGGTTAGCACTCCCATTCAGGTGGACCAACGGCGTTCCAACAAAACTGTCCTACTGCCATGACACTCTCCCGGCCACTCTGACTCACTCCCCACTGGGCTAAGTCATGGGTGGCCCCGTGTCTACCCCAGACACCAACGGCCACTATCGTGGCAAAACGGTCCCAAACGGGGACAAAACGCTTATCATCCAAATACGGGCAAACAAGGTTATGTCTGCTTACCGGGCCAGGGTACCGCACGCCCATAACTTTCCCAAGCTGGATGCACCGGCGAGAGGCATGGCAATAGACCAAGTTAGGACCCTCCCATAAAGGTAAGCGTGGTTGCACTGGTTAGCTCCATATGGTGGCACCATGACTCAGCCAACAGTTGTTCAAGTTCAATTTAATCCGGTTAGACTTGAATGCAAATATGCTGAGCCATGATAAAATAACATGATGCGATTACAATGCATGAGCATGATATCAACATAAGCATGATAGTACAACATAACTATCGACCATATCAACAATGAATCATATCCAACTGACCATGGCATAATGACGTGCATGAATATCACAAGTACAACACTACTCATAGAAACCTAGCATGACCATTAGCATCAACAATAAATATCATGCAAGACATATCAACAATGCAACCATGCAAACATTTAACCAACTGGATGCAATGGAACACGCATACAACGGCACTCGGAATAGACAGAAGTCATGCACAGAAAACCATCACCAACATCAACATGTACTATGAGAAAGCATAAACATATGAAAGGAAATACTAGCAACTAGTACAAGATAACCAGGTGCAAGACAACATAACACGAGAGTGAACATGAAAATCTAAGCAGCCCAGAAACAATGATAACCATGTTTTAAACAAACAAACATTTATTAAATATTAGAGTTGAAAACCATGGCTACTACATGACTATCATGCAAGTGGGTATTGTGGCTTGCCTGGGGATGAAGAAGGCACCGGGGAGAAGTGCGGTGAACGATCGCGGAAAGATTCGCCGGAAACAGTCCTCTCATGGAAGGCTACTTACATGCAAGGGTAAAATGGTCATTTTCAGAATGTTAACACATGGTGAAAGTTGGGCAGACAGAACGGGCTTGACGAGGCGAAGAAATGGGCTTTGGAATCACCTCATTTGGAGTTACGAGCAAAACATTGTGAGGTGGTGAAGATCAGGGACTTTTCTGCAAAAATATCATCTCAAACAAGTCCCTGAGTGGATAAGGAAGAAGCGGATTTTGCGAAAATACGCTTTCCGGAGATGAAAAAGCATTTGCGCCCGAAGTGAAAATAGAATACGTTTTCTAAAAGCGAACACGTACTATGTGTGTTGACGCTTCCACTTATCCATGTCATCAGAGGCGGGGCCGAGGCTTATCTCGCTGACGTGCGGGTCCCATGGGGTGGGGCCCGTCACTTATCCATGTGGGCTGACCGGATCAACGCCCCAGAGGCTGACGCATGGGGCCTGTGCTGGAGGTGGGGCCCCCCTGGCTTCTCTCTCTCCTCCTCAAATCTTCTTCATCCTCCCGATCGGGAACAGAGGCGAGGCGCGGCAGAGCACTGCCGGCAAGGGCCCGGCCGGCTCCGCCCACCTCAGGCCGAGGCGCTAGCACCGACAGCATCCGCGCGGGGCACCGTACCCATCCAGCACCACAACATCACTGGGGAAGGGTCAAGGGAGACGACGACTCACGGCAACAGAGAAGTAGGGGTGGGCGGTCAGGCTAGGGTCAGTGGCTTCTGGTACTCCGGCGACGAGATAAGGGGCTGGGGAGGATCACTAGCGAGTGGGGATGCCAGTGGTGCTGGTGGTGGAAGGGGGAGAGGAGCTTCGGCTCGAGCTAATTTAGGCCGAGATCGACGATGGGCACGGCGAGCATGGAGGGCAGAGAGGGACTCCGGAGCTCGGGCTAGAGGTGGGGAGGTCCTAGAGGAGTGCGGTCGAGGCGATGGTGTGCTCGGAGTAGCCTTTATATATGCGTGGGCGAGGAGGGGAGGTCGCGGACGCGTGAACGTGGCTCTGGTCCCGTCGCTCGCATCCGACCACGCTCTAGCGACGGCCAACGAGCACGGGAGGGCGCGGGAAGGCGACGAGGGAGGGTGCGGACGAGCTACACAGCGCACGGGGCAGCAGGAGCAAAGGGAGGGCAGAGGGAGAGGCCGGGCGCCATTAATGTGCTGTCGGCCATAGTGCTCCCATGGGCGAGTGGGCACGAGCGCCGACGAGGAGGCTTCGGGAGAGGGAGATGAGTCCAGGGGGACGGCGACGATGCAGGGAACGCCCTGGACAGGCCCATGCTCGCTGAGACGCCGAGCAGAGGAGGGGCCCGAGCAAGAAGACGCTCTGGACACACGCACTACACACCAAAGCGGTGGTCACCCCTTGCACTGGTGCACACAGTGCCAAAAGCTATGCAAAACAATGTCTGTTGGTTAGTCCTTCCTGGGACGGTTTCAACTGCGGTGGTAACTTGGTTAAAGCCGCTATGGTTAAATGGTAGTAATCGTCTGAAGTTTACTGCAGTAAACTTGGCAGTGGACTGGTGATCAACAGGGAAGTGATTGAGGTCAATGGAGTTATCTGGGATGTTTAACTACGAAAGGACTATGATCCTGGAGGTTTTCAAGCATAATGGAGCACAAACTAATATAGTTGTTGTGTAACCCCAAAATTGGTCCAGAATCAAGATTTGGATTATACACTCTTTTGGAGTGTCAACTTAAGCTCAACTTGGGCAAGGCAGAGTTATTTGATCATATGAAGATGTTGCAAAAGGTTTCATACCAATTGGATAAACCAAAATGGTACTTCCTTCACAAGCATTTCCACTGACCAGAAACTTGCAAAAAAATTTGAGGGCAAATGGCTTAATGAAATTATCCCAAATTGCGTGGAGAGATGTTTTATCATAAAGAGCATGATCTGGTAACTTATCAGAATTTTTGAAGCAATATAAAATATACTTGCTTCACAAC
Source organism: Triticum aestivum (assembly GCF_018294505.1). Classification (NCBI taxonomy): domain Eukaryota; kingdom Viridiplantae; phylum Streptophyta; class Magnoliopsida; order Poales; family Poaceae; genus Triticum; species Triticum aestivum. The sequence continues at coordinate 54,545,642 of NC_057813.1, forward strand.
CTGAAAGTATTGCCAGAATCAAATATTTGATCCTATGCTCACATAGATGATTGGATGGGGCTGCAAATGGGTAGAGAGGGTTAATATGAGCACATGAAGGAGTGTGCAAAAAGTAGAACTCATTTGGATACTCCTAGATAGTACTTCCTTCACAATGTATTCCCTCAGACATGAACTTTGAAAAATCACTGAGGAAAATTGGTTAAGCAAATAAAGTTGAACTTTGGCACGGGTCTATTATTTAAACATGAAAATATGTCCAAAAAGTTTGAGGTTAATTGGACATGGGAAAATAGCACTTACTTCACAACCTGCCACACAGGACAAAATAGAAAAGGAATTATTTGAGCATGATAGATAACATGGCAAGTGAAATACTTTGCCACATTTGAGGAAGATATGACCCAAACAATTTATGAGAATTCTTTGGGAATTGAGGGAAATATAGGTTGCTTCACAACCTAGGGCAATTTGAGTTATTCCTTTAATAGAAAAGGAATATTCCCAATAAAAATAATATTGGGATTTGAGCTAGGATGAAAATGACAGGGTCTAGGGAAAGATTTGGGTATGACAAGCCACTCTGGAAAGGAAGAAGAGGTCATCTTCTTCAGTTTCCAGACCACAAATCCACAGAAAAAGAAAACTCGCGCAAAAACCTCAGAAAAACAAAAGAAAAAGAAAGGGCCAGAAATCAGGCTGTCACAGGTGTTCTAGCGCGGACGGTGTGTATGAATAGGAAAATGGAGGGAGAGGTAAGGGCAACCATGTCTTTGGGACGCGCCTGTCTGAAATATGGGAAAGTTACAAACTCAGCTCCTGTTTAAAATTTGGATGTCTCGTCGGTTGGGGATAGGACAATAATCTCGCATATTCCCAATATTTTCCAACAGCAATTTCGAGCGAGGGGAGGGTGTTTTAGCGCCCATGGTTGGCGCCCACGGTGTATGAACGGGGCTAATAGGTAGGGAGGTTGTGTCACATATGAGTAAAGTTACAATCCTACCCCTGTTAAAAATATTTGCCAACATAGATTTCAGTGGAGTCAAGTTTTTTTTACCACCCACCATGTATGAATGGGGAAATGGAGGGAGAGACAGAGGTCTTTCAGACGAGCTTGAATCAAATGTGTTTTCCCGCCCATGTTTGGCACCCACCGTGTCCAAATGGGCCCACAGGCGGTCGTGTCACATCTGATTGAAGTTATTAACCTACCCATATTGAGAGCCGTGGAAATCGGGCCGATGGGCTGTCCGTGTAAGGGGTAGACAGTAATTTCCATCTAGCACACACCATCTTTGGGCAGCCAATGTGGGACTGGATGGTTTGCCGCTTCTTTCAAAATTGGGACAATAAGCATTCACATTTACCCTGGCAACTAAATTCGAAACCATTTTTTATTCTTATATGAATCTTTACAAATCATTATATATATCTTGCAAAGCTCAACAAAGATGTATTCCACTATCATATAAGAATATGATGTACAAATGTCGACACTCAATTTCAAAAGATAGAATCCAGTTTAAGGTGAATTCAAATATTTGTGTAGCTTGTATGACACACACAACATATAGTGTTCTCCCATTTAGATATATACACAAGCGGTGTGTCAAGATTCAAAATACTTAGTCAATCAACCAATAATGTACAAAACTAATAGACATATAAACACTTATAAGAGTACATGGTTCAATAATATTAACTAACATACATAAACTAGGCCGCTATACTTTTTTTTGCTAGAAGAGCATCATTTGTTTTAGCAAAGCTAGTACAACATCTTGGCCCTTTCAGATGCGTGCCACTTAAGGACCATCTATATTACTATTATTGCTGAATGCACATTCAACCCGACTGGCATATTTGTAGGTCTGGCATAGAAAATAAAATGAAATATCTTTGCCTTAAAAAATGAAATATCTCACAGTCTAATCAATTAATACAAACTCGTGCTAAAAAAATACAGACCAAAAAACAAAAAAAAAAGTATTACATGATCTCTAAAACAAATGGTTTGATTGATTACATAAACAAACAACACAAAGGTTATTCGACAATGGGAAAAACATTTCACCGATGATTTACCAAGTGGAATTTTAATTTCCTTTTTTTCCTTCAGGACCTTAACAACACGGTCAGTCTCAGCTTGCTTCGTTTTGAAATCCACCAAATATTTAATGGTTGGCTTGAGCACTTCTTGTGATTGTGATGTTTGCTTCCTCAACATGTCAACTTCATCTCCTAAGTGTCGAAGCAGGATATCTTTCTACCAATAGTTTAGCCTCTAGAGCATTGGCAGTTGGCAATTCATGATGCACGATTGGGCTAGTACCACTGCTGTGGGATGATACAACGTCCATAGGGACCTCGCTCTTTGATCTTGGGCAAACCTGTTTTGCCATTGAAGTTCTGATTGGATTCAGGAAATTTGAAGTTAGCAAAACATCTCAACCAGGAGTTAGAAATACAACCCAGTTAAACAAACAAGGAATTAAAGAGTTTCAATTGGATGCTGAAAAGTAGTTATTAACATCAGTTCAACCAGTTGTAGTAGCAAAGGAGTTAAACAAACATGTTTTGCAAAAGGTACCTATTATGGCATTGGAGTTTCTCTTGGATCCTGAAAAGGTGAGTAGCCAGTAACTTGATTAGAGCAACTGGTTTTGGCAGCAACGCAGTTAAATAGACAAGTTTTGCAAAAGGCACCTGTTGTGGCATTGAATTTTCTCTTGGATCCTAAAAAGTTGAGTAGTCAGTAACTTGACTAGAGCAACAAGATATAGTAGCAAACCTGTTACAGAAATAAATTTTTGAAAATGTACCTGTTGTGCAATTGGACTTCCAATTGGATCCTAAAAAGTTGAAGTTGGTAAGATGATTAGAGGAACAATTTACAGCAGGAAACCTATTACACAAATAAAATTTTGAAAATGTACCTGTTGTGCAATTGGACTTCCAGTTGGATCAAGGGAAGTGGAAGTTGTAAGATGATTACAACAACAAGTTACAGCAGCAAATCAGGTAAACAATGAAGTTTTGTAAAACATAACCGTCTTACGAAGGATTCCATGGCATCAATTTCTTGGATACACAGTCCCAATACTTCTTTCTTCCCACACTGCATTGGTAAGTCAAATGGGTAATATAATAAGATGGTGCATCCTTAATATGTTATATGAGGATGGGTTGTCAGACTTGTTATAGCAACACACATCACACTGGCTTTTACTGTATGTTTCATGCGATTACATTTGGCATATGGAGATCTAAGCAATCTACAATATGATGAAAAGACTGGCATCCTTCAAATTATTGACGAACTCGGTTCATAGGGACAAGCAATTCAACCATTCTATGGGTAAATCAAAAGCGCCAGTGGAATATTTTTCACTACCCCAATCATACATGCAAAAAGGGGTGGCGCCACAGTATGGGCTGGTATGGGCGGCCGCCTCGGGTGGCTGGAAAGTGCGCACCTAGTTTGAGTTGTCCAGGTGGGCCCAGGCAAGTTTTGTTTGTCCCAGCATACGAGAAGGCAATGTAAAAAAATGAGAAAAACGTTTCAATTTAGATGGGCGAATAATGTAAGTGCTAGGCAAGCCCTATAGCAGGCTCGTGGCCCAAACAAGTGCCTCCCATATCGATCAACAACAGGAAAAATCCTCAATTCATTCGCTGCAGCCTCGAGTCTCGTTCGCTCCTAACCTATCCGCCGCTGGACAGACCAACGTAGCTCTTCCTCACACCCTCGTTGGACGCCGGTCGCCGGGCTTCAACTGAATAGAAGGAAAAGAAGATAAAGATCCAACCTAGGGTGTAGCCTGCGTGGGAGTCAGCGGCGGCAACACAGGCATGGCATCGAGCTTGCGCAAATGGACAGTTGCATCTTGCAAGAGCAGCATGCGCAACAAGTCGGTACATCACATCCTTGATTATATCTAATTCAACTGCTTAATTTTTGGGCAATAGTTAAACCTTATGGTGTTGTAAAACTGCTTGTATGTAGGGTATCTATAAGAAAATGAAACCAATTTCTGCTTATTTTATTATTCCCCCAATCAATACTGAATTGATTGAACCTGATGTGTCTAATCAAGTTTCCGGTGCAAACATACAAGCTCATGTTGTTCTTGATCTTGAAGTGTATAATGAACAGACTGCTAATGAAGGATTTGATGCAAAAAAATACATGATCCTGGTGATGAACATATAGTTTCTAATGAGGGATCTAATGCAAGCATTTTGCAAGCTCCTGTTGAAGGATTTAGTGTCTAATGATGATCTTTTATGTAGAGAGAGATAAAGATTTGCAGGAAATGATGACAAGCAAATTATAGTACATTTTCATGGATCGAGGAAACGTTGTGGCCATCTACAGCAACGTCCTTGTATCATGACAACCTAACATAAATACTTTTCTAATATGATTTTTTTAACTATTGGCATACTTGTGTAATACTTGTGCAATATAGGCTATTCTGTTTCATTAAACAAAAATATTATTCTATTACCCTACTTGAACTGGCGGTTTCAGGCGGTTGTACTGATTATTTTTGAGCGGCTGAACTCATGCTTTCAGGCGGTTGTACTGATTGTTTTCGAGCGGTTGAATGGGGCATGTAATATATCGTTGGAAAGCTCTTGACAACTGTATTTCAAGTATATTAAACTTTTTTGCAAACTCATTATGGTTTAAGAGCAGTTTTGAAAAAAACCATTTTTCAAAACTGAAATGTGAATCATATTTTGGACTCAATTTTCAAACGGTTTGTCGGAATTGAGAAAATAAGATGGCGTTGAAAACCTGGTGAAAATACGCATCTTCCATATATCTATTGTTTTTTCTAATTCTATATGATTTAAAAGTAATTTGAAAAACGGTGCAATTCTGGGTGAAATGTATTTTCGCGATTTTTTGCAAACGGTTTGTCGGATTGACGCAAATGATACGGCGTTGGAAATCTATGAAAAATGTGCAACTTTTTCGTATTGAAATGTTTTTCTAATCCTTATGGTTTAAAAACGAATTCGAATACGGTCAAATTTGATTTTGAATGCATTTTAAAAAAATGTCGAAATGAGGCAAATAATATATCGTTGGAAAGATACCGAAAATACGAAACTTAGTCATGTTGAACTTTTTCTCAAATTTGCAACCGTTGAAGAGTAATTTGGATTACGGTGAGATCCATCGTGTTGTTTTTGCTTCAGAAAAACAGAGTACTTGTACTGATCTATGTGTGTGTTTGTACTGATGCATTTTTCGGAGAGTAATTATGAAAGCTTCCAAAAAAAGTGTACTTGAATTAATCTTTGCATGGGTTTGTACTAAGCGTGTTTTCACTAACTAGACTTTGCTCTGTTTTGGGTAATATTTTTGCTTGTAAGTTTTCAACGGTTTATTGTATCGTCGCCCCTGTACTTGCATGGTTTATATCATCGAACTGAATGATATTTTTTTCAAAATTAAAATGTTTTTTATTATTTTTTGAACTAAACATTTTTTATAATGATGTTCTGTACTTCTCTTATTTTACGACTTGTACTTTTCTCATTTGAATTGCATGGGGTTTCTTTTTGCTTGATTTTTACAAGTTGAATTTCCACTACTAGGGAAAAGCCTAGCAGCAGCGCGGGTTTTAGGCCTATCAGTAGCGCGGGCAGGATCGCTACTGATAAGGCGCTACAGCTAAAGATTAGCAATAGCGTGCCTAGACCCGCGCTACTGCTATATTGACTTAGTAGTGGCGCTTCTACATAAGAGCGCTACTGGTAATTAGTAGTAGCCCTTCTCTTTGCCCGCGCTACTACTACTATTTAGTATTTTATTTCGTGTTGTATTCAGACACCTTTACACAAGTTTTCATACAACATGAATTTAGAGATTGTTTTTACATCATAATGATTTATTACATCACGGGGTCAAAGAACCGTGGACTAGTTTCAAGTGGATGTCGATCCACTTGAAACTAATCTGCGGTTCTTTCACCCAATGATATAATAATATCATCATCATCAGCATCATATCATTAACAACTTATCATCATAATACATCATTGTCATATAACACCACCTCAAGATCAACTTAGCAAATTGGTCACTAGTCGTAATCACAAGTACTCCTCATTATCAACTCTAACACATTACCACATAATAAACATATTGTACCTCATAGGACCTACTACATTCGATTAAGACCTACAACATTTTCTAAGGTAAAATAGAAAAAAACAAGATAGCCCCTGACTCTCCATTATGGAGAATGGAGATTAGCCTGTCTCCAATTCTTGCCTACCGCTGAATGTTACTTCCAAGAACCTCCTTGCGAATGTCCATACATTTCTTCCATTCTTTGATGAACATGTGTTCACCAGTTTTAGAAATCCGATATACACAGGTGAGCTCCCTAGACTTACGTGGCAGTATGTTCAGAACTGTAAGGCGACCATTCAGATACATCAGATGAGGCACACAATCCATCGGGAGTTTCTGTTGAAAAACATAGTAATAATGTAACGCCCCGGATCTGATGCGCCAGGTGTCCTTCAGTTATTCACCGTCGTTGCCATGTTATTTGCATGCATGTTTCATTTTATCATGTCATCATGTGCATTTCATTTTGCATTGTGTTCGTCTCTCGCATCCGAGCCTTTTCCCCGTTGTCCGTTTTGCAATCCGGCACTCCTATGTCCTCCGGCGCCCCCTCTTCTCTCTTTTTGTGAGTGGGTGTTAAACTTTCTCGGAATGGCCCGAGGCTTGCCAAGTGGCCTTGGTATAGCACCGGTAGACCGCCTGTCAAGTTTCGTGCCATTTGGAGTTCGTTTGGTACTCCAACGGTTAACCGGGTAACCGTAAAGCCCCTCTCTCTTTGCAGCCCAACACCCCTTCCAAACTGGCCCAAAACCCACCTAACTCCCCCCCATGCTCTCGGTCGTTCGATCACGATCTCGTGGCCGAAAACCGCTCCTCATTTGGACTCTCCTAGCTCCCAGAATCTATAAATAGGTCCTCCCCCCCGAAATTCGCGGATGAATCCGCAGATGAAACCCTAGCAAATTTCCCCGCCGCCGCCGGACATGTCCGTGCCGCGCAGGACACGTCCGCCCCGCCGCCACGACCAATCCGAGCCTGCCACGTGTCCTCCGCCGCCGTCCCCGCGCCACTGGCCCGCGAAGCCCATCCGGGGCCCGCGCGGGCCCAAATCCGCCGCCGCCCGGCCCGTCCGTCCCCGCTTGGCCCAGCCGCGCCCCGCCGCCTCCCGCGCCGGCCCGGCTGCGCGCCGCCCGCCGGCCTTGCCCCGCCGTGCACCCCGCGCCCTCGCGTCGGCGTCCCTCAGCCGCGCCGTCCGAGCGCTGGCTGCCGCAGCCGCGTCGTCCGAGCGCCGGCTGCCGCGAGAGCGATGTTTGCTTGTATTGGAGTTCTTCTTCTGCTTCTTCTTCGATCAGGGGATAGGTGGCAGGTCGGCAGCCTGGGCTAGCAGGGTAGATGTCGTTTGAGTTTCTGTTTGTGTTTCATCCGTAGTCGGATGATGCTCTGATGTATTGTGATGTTGTATTCATGTGGCATTGTATGCCTTATGTATGTATCCCCATCTATTATGTAATGTTGATGTAATGATATCCACCTTGCAAAAGCGTTTCAATATGTGGGTCTATCCTTGGTGGGACCTTCGAGTTCCTTTTGGATAGGGTCGCATATTGGGCGTGACAAGTTGGTATCAGAGCCTCGACCGACCCTAGGAGCCCCCTTGATTGATCGTGTAGTTTGGCCGTTGTTGAGTCTAGAAGAAAACTATTTTCGAAGTCTAGTTATATCGGAGAGTAGGAATTCTTTTTACTCCTCAACCCCTTCGTCGCTCTGGTAAGGAATCTTGACGTAGGTGTTTTGACTTCTCTTCCCTTTCAAATTTTCTTTAGGATCACGCAGTTGGTTTTCCGATCGTTGTTTCTCAGCTCTTTTCATCCGGTGCATTTCTCGTCAAGTCGACTCGAGCCTTTTCATCGTTGCCAAGTTCAATCCTCAGTTGTTTTCTTTCCCACCCGCCCACCCCTCTTCTTCTCAGAACCGGAGTCCGTAATGGAGTATCCATCCTACTTGTGCGAAGTTTTTGTTCTCTCTCCTGAATGATTTCAACTGGTGTTTTCTCTTCAAGATACTCATCAATTTCCCCTTCCAAGTTGCCTTTGTTTTTCCCGCCCTCCCACCCTTTTCTTCCCGGAGTCTGACTCTCTCTCGGCCATCTATTTCACTCGTGCGAAGCCTCTTCAGTCTTTCGTAAATTATTTTCAACTGGTGAATTCTCGTCTCGTTTGACACTCTTCATCCCTTTTCTTCTCCGGTGGATTCAATTCTAAATTTCGGTAGTGATTATATTCTTTCCCTCAGCTCAAGTGTTCTCCCTACTCGTTCGTCTCTCGCCAGTTTATCCTTTTGGAGTGTTCAAGACATCTCAGGAGATTCGTCAGTGTTCCAATTAATTCGAGGTTGTCACCTCATTCAAATATTTCAATTGTTCCGATGCTTCATTTATCTGTTCAACAATCCTTTCCAATGGTGTTCTATTTTCGTGGGCCCTAACCCACAGGTCTTTTTCCAGGATATTACCTGAATCTTCTAATTCCCCCGGGGTTATTCTCAAATTCTTTTCAAGTTTGACGTAAGAATGAATTTCATCAGTCAGATGCCTTTTCCAAGATCAATTTCAAACCATTTTCATTTTCTGGCTCAACCTCTTCGCTTTTCATTATCCCGGAGAATCTCAGTAATTTTGGTGTTGTTTCACGTCGTCTTTTGAAGATCGAAGAAGATTTTTCCTCTAAATCTTGTTCGTTCTCTCGAAGTTTCATGGTTCTAGCTTCATGTTATCCTCTTGAATTATTTCAGTTTGTCAAATATTCTTTCTTACCATCCGGAGTATGTCAGAAGTTGTTTTCTCGTTTTTTTCACCGGAGGCCATCATTCCAGCTACCGTTATCCAATTATCCCGGTGCTTCATTCAAATGTTCTTTAATCAGCTCGAGTTCTTCCCGTTCCCTTGTATCTAAATCCCCTCTAGCATATTTGTTCTGTTAATTCTCCCGGTGATTCATTCTCGTTCATCAGTCATTTTCGAATTCTTACGGTGGTTCGTTCAAGATTCTTTTTCTTTGATTATCATTTTAATTCATTCATTCTTTCCAATCCTACCGGTGGTTCATGAAGACCTTCTCAAGTTTGTGATATGTCATTTCTCAATCCTTTTCAACAAGAATAAGTAATATGCAAAATCCATTGTTTATTCTTATTTCCTCAAAGTGTTTATTCCTTTTCTTCGGAGTTTGTTCTTAATGAATAAATTCTAATTCCAAGTGTTTTCATCTTTTCTTTCCGGAGTTCAAATTTCCTCCGCCATTTCGTCGGAATCCCCATCTTAATCATCGCAAGGCTCATCTTATTCTTTCATCCTTCATTTTATCTCGTCATCCTTTTGTTACCGGAGTTCTTCACGGTGGCTCGTCATGATTCAATTCATTCCTCAAGTGTTCATCAAGATTCTTATCAAAGGAGCTCAAGTATCTTTCCTTCATGCCTTTCGAAATGCAAGTAATTCTCCGTATTCTTTTGAAGTGGAGTTTTGCATTTCTTCGTTCTTCTCAGCTATCCAATCATTTCCGTTTGTGGTCGGTTATCACCTCATAATTTTGAGATGTTATCCAAAAGTCCACATCAAGTTTATTCTTTCGTTGTTGATTTTCTCAACAACTACATTCAATCCTTCCTTCTAAATTCTTTTCATTCAATTCTTTCAATTTTTCCGAAGGTTTTTTGTCATGTCTTCATCAAGTGTCATTCCATCTTGTGAAGCTCACGATTCTATTCCTCCATGTTTCTGCCGGAATGCTGCCTAAATCCTTTCAGTCTTATTTGTTTCTTATCTCGTTCTATCCGGAGTGATTTCATAGTCTATCCGTTTCCGTGAGCTTTCGATTCTCGTCATTCTCGTCGTTCCTCTCTTTTTCTCGAGTGCTCTCGATTCTTTGCTTCTTCTCTTCAGTTCTTGTTTCACCTCATCCTTTTTATTCCTCCGTCTCGGTCCTAAGATCTCGGGACGAGATCTCTTGTTAGTGGAGGAGTGTTGTAACGCCCCGGATCCGATGCGCCAGGTGTCCTTCAGTTATTCGCCATCGTTGCCATGTTATTTGCTTGCGTGTTGCATTTTATCATGTCATCATGTGCATTTCATTTTGCATACGTGTTCATCTCTCGCATCCGAGCCTTTTCCCCGTTGTCCGTTTTGCAATCCGGCACTCCTATGTCCTCCGGCGTCCCCCTCTTCTCTCTTTTCGTGATTGGGTGTTAAACTTTCTCGGAATGGCCCGAGGCTTGGCAAGTGGCCTTTATATAGCACCGGTAGACCACCTGTAAAGTTTCGTGCCATTTGAAGTTCGTTTGGTACTCCAACGGTTAACCGGGTAACCGTAAAGCCCCTCTCTCTTTGCAACCCAACACCCCTTCCAAACTGGCCCAAAACCCACCTAACTCCCCTCCATGCTCTCGGTCGTTCGATCACGATCGCGTGGCCGAAAACCGCTCCTCATTTGGACTCTCCTAGCTCCCAGAATCTATAAATAGGTCCCCCCCCCCCCGAAATTCGCGGATGAATCCGCAGATGAAACCCTAGCAAATTTCCCCGCCGCCGCCGGACATGTCCGTCCCGCGCCGGACACGTCCGCCCCGCCGCCGCGTCCAATCTGAGCCTGCCACGTGTCCTCCGCCGCCGTCCCCGCGCCGCCGGCCCGTGGAGCCCATCCGGGGCCCGTGCGGGCCCAGATCCGCCGCTGCCCGGCCCGTCCATCCCCGCCGCCTCGCGCCTCGCCGCCGCGCGCTGCCGCCGTGCGCCGCCCGGCCACGCCCCGCCGCCTCCCGCGGCGGCCCGGCTCCACCGCCGCCTGGCCCGGCTGCCCTCCGCCACCCGCCGGCCTTGCCCCGCTGTGCACCCCGCACCCTCGCGCTGGCGTCCCTCAGCCACGTCGTCCGAGGGCCGGCTGCCGCAGCTCTTCGTCGCTTCTCTCGTGCACCCTGCAGGCCGTCGCCGCGCCCGTCGCCAGCTCCTCGCCGCCGGCCAGGAGCTTCTCCGGCCTCCCCGCCATTGGGAATTGGTGGATCCGGCCGAGATCCACCAGATCCGCCCTCCCTCACCCTCTTCGGCGAGCTCTCCGGCGAGCTCGCGCCCCTGCCTCGATCTGCGTGCCCGGTCAACCCTAGATCCGTATGGTAATTTCGGCTAAGTCCCCGTTTTTGAGTTATTTTCATGCCATGTTCGTCATGCCGTATCTCTACATCCGTAGGTCCGTTTCGTGCGTGCAATATGTCAAATTGTTTGTATCGTCGAGTACATCATTTCATTACATTGCATCATATTCATTTGAGGTCATCTTGATGCCTGAATCATCATTGTAAGAGTGCTTCATAATGTTTTCTGCTATCTGTCATCAGAACGAGCTCTTTTGTCATTTTTGCCATGATTGATGTGTGCATCCTATGAGGTTAATGTCTTCATGTGTTTTGATCTATGCTATGTCTTCTTTACAGTGGTGTATGCCATGCATTTTTGTGATCAATGTGGTGACTAGCACAAGCATGCAAACTAGGCATTGTGATGTTGCTGATTTTAGTCTCTGTTCTGCTGTTATTTTGATGCCATGTAAACTTGATGCTACAGAGAGATCCATGCATATTTTGAGATACTTCAGTAAGGATGTTTTGAACATGCGGTTATTGTCTATCCATTGGTGCCCTTTGTTGCAATTATGGAGTAGTCTAGCATGTCATTTTCGTGCTTTACTTTTGCTTCAAAATGTTTCCTGGCAGATTGTTTACATGTTATTCAATTTGGCCAAGCTTGTTGTAGTTGATCCTTGCATGCTATGGACTTGTTCTTGACTTGGTTCGTTTCACAAACATGTCTTCTTGATGATGCTATGATTATCTTGTCATGCAATGACTTGTGGTGAGTGTTTCGAGCTTGTTAAGTAGGGTACATGATGTTGCTGTTTTGCTAGGCTGAATCTGTTATTTCGTGATGCTATATAAACATGTTGCTACTAATCATTCTATGCATAACCTGGAGATGTTCTATAAACATGTTTTGATCTACATATCATCCTCTAACCATACATGCCCCTGGTTGCATTTATAGTTTGTTGTAGCTTGTTCATATCTTGCTCCAAATTTGCTTCATAATGTTGCTGTCAGCCTGTTAACATTAAGTTCAGTTGTTGTCATGTGTTTCCTAGTGATCCATGCACCCTATGACCTTGCTATTGCCATGCTTAGCTTCACAAATATGTCTTCTAACTGTTGGTTGCCTTGCCATGCCATGTATTGCTCTGTAGTGAGTGGTACAAGCTCATCTACATGCCTTCATAATTCTGTTCTTGCCATGTTTGAATCTGTAATATAACATGCTATGTTTACGTGAGTGCCATCATATTTTCTGCTCCTTTTTGGCTCATGGTCACTAAGGGACTTTTGATCTATGCTTTGAGTAGAACCATGCCATGTCTTGTTTTGCTATTATAAGTTCCTGTAACATGTTGTTTGATAGCTCTGAACATTGCAACCTGATGTTATTTTCTGCAAAGTCTGAAATTGTTATTACTTGCAATCTTACCATGTGTGTTTGAGCATGTTCTAGTGATTTCTGGAGATAGCTCAGTGTTCATGTTTTGTTATGCTTTACCTATACATCATGCCCATGCCTTTTGTTTTCTTGTTGATGTGTTGTAGCATGTTGTTTCGATGCTTGCAATATGCCTAGTTGCTGTTTTGGACAGCTTGTCCTCTAAACTTGTATAGTGTGCATGTGTTCAACCGTTGCTCCGTTTTGGGTGCTCTATATGAAACTTGCTTGATTTTGCATGTAGCTTCATATTATCATGTTTCATCCTTGTTTTGAGGTGTTTGCTTGATGTTTGGGTGCATTGTGCATCAATGCCATGTTTAACTTGTTTTGCTCATATCTTCTAGGTAGTAGCTCCGAATCTAATGAACTTTATATGTAACTTGACTAGAATCTCGTGTAGATCATCGTTGTGCATCTTAACTTGCTGTTTAACAACTTGAACATAATGTTTACTCAGATCTGGACCAACTTCGGAATTTGCATATGAGGACTTACCGGAATTGTTATATGTTGTTCCCGGCCTCATTTAAACTTGCCTTGATGTGTTGTTCTTGTTTGCATCATCTCTTGCCATGAGTAGCTTCATGTAGCCTTGTCATGCATCATACTTGTTTGTGCATCATGCCTTGTTCATGTGTGGTGTGTTTACTATGTTGTGTGCTTCTTTTCGATAGTTCCTGTTTTGATGCGATCGTGAGGATTCGTTCGTCTACACTTGGTTCGGCTTCATCCGTTCGTCTTCTTCATGGACTCGTTCTTCTTCCTAGCGGAATTTCAGGCAAGATGACCGCAACCCTGGATCTCACTACTATCATTGCTATGCTAGTTGTTTCGTTCTATCGCTATGCTGCGCTACCTATCACCTGTTTATCAAGCCATCCCAAATTGCCATGAACCTCTAACCTTTGACACCTTTCCTATGCAAACCGTTGTTTGGCTATGTTACCGCTTTGCTCAGCCCTTTTATAGCGTTGCTAGTTGCAGGTGAAGTTGAAGATTTCTCCATGGTGGACAGGATTTTGGTTGGGATATCACAATATCTCTTATATTATTAACGCATCTATATACTTGGTAAAGGGTGGAAGACTCGGCCTTTTGCCTAGTGTTTTGTTCCACTCTTGCCGCCCTAGTTTCCGTCATACCGGTGTTATGTTCCCGGATTTTGCGTTCCTTACGCGGTCGGGTGATTTATGGGACCCCCTTGACAGTTCGCTTTGAATAAAACTCCTCCAGCAAGGCCCAACCTTGGTTTTACCATTTCCCTCACCACCACCTATCCCTTTCCCTTGGGTCGGCCAACCCGAGGGTCATCTTTATTTTAGCCCCCCCGGGCCAGTGCTTGTCTAAGTGTTGGTCCGAACCGAGTAGACTGCGGGGCCACCTCGGGGCAACTCGAGGGCTGGTTTTACTCGTAGGATGTCTCATCCGGTGTTGCCCTGAGAACGAGATATGTGCAGCTCCTATCGGGATTGTCGGCGCATCGGGCGGCTTTGCTGGTCTTGTTTTACCATTGTCGAAATGTCTTGTAAATCGGGATTCCGAGTCTGGTCGGGTCTTCCTGGGAGAAGGTCTATTCCTTTGTTGATCGCGAGAGCTTGTCATGGGCTAAGTTGGGACACCCCTGCAGGGTATAATCTTTCGAAAGCCGTGCCTGCGGTTATAGGCAGATGGGAATTTGTTAATGTCCGGTTGTAGATAACTTGACACCAGATCCGAATTAAAACGCATCAACCGCGTGTGTAGCCGTGATGGTCTCTTTTCGGCGGAGTCCGGGAAGTGAACACGGTTTCTGGGTTATGTTTGACATAAGTAGGAGTTCAGGATCAATTTTTGATCATTGCTAGCTTCACGACCATTCCGCTTGCTCTCTTCTCGCTCTTATTTGCGTATGTTAGCCACCATATATGCTTAGTCGCTGCTGCAACCTCACCACTTTACCCCTTCCTTTCCCTTTAAGCTTTGCTAGTCTTGATACCCATGGTAATGGGATTGCTGAGTCCTCGTGGCTCACAGATTACTACAACAACAGTTGCAGGTACATGTTGTGCGATGATCATGACGCGAGAGCGATGTTTGCTTGTATTGGAGTTCTTCTTCTGCTTCTTCTTCGATCAGGGGATAGGTTCCAGGTCGGCAGCCTGGGCTAGCAGGGTGGATGTCGTTTGAGTTTCTGTTTGTGTTTCATCCATAGTCGGATGATGCTCTGATGTATTGTGATGTTGTATTCATGTGGCATTGTATGCCTTATGTATGTATCCCCATCTATTATGTAATGTTGATGTAATGATATCCACCTTGCAAAAGCGTTTCAATATGCGGGTCTATCCTTGGTGGGACCTTCGAGTTCCTTTTGGATAGGTCGCATATTGGGCGTGACAAATAACTTCGTAGTTAGCAATGATGTACTAGTTTTAGAATTATGCAAAAGATGCATGGATGTCGTAATAGTAAAAAATCTTACTAGGGTATCTCCAGAGAAGTTACCGTCGTTCAACACATGCACTAGTGGCATGTATTCACCATAATTTGGAGGAGTTCGATAATAGTTATTGTAATCCTCAAGAAGAGTACAAAATGCGACCAGATGATTTTTCTCCTTATAAGTTAATTCGGAGCCATCGCTGTAGTGGGTTTTGTCTACCATCTTCCGCACAGTATTTGAAGAATCAAAATAAGCTGTCAATGGAAATAAGTTGTCAACTATTTTGAAATAAACAATATAAATTAGTTAATAACTATGTTTGAGAAACTCACATAGCGGTACAATCGGAAGCGTATCAACAAGGACCCGAATGTCCATATTGTCTTGCTCGATGTCAAGATCACCAAGATCCATGGTGACAATCATACCCTCATAAAAACCATACATTTTGCAAAGTGCTTCCCAATTTTGGCAACCAAAATGGGTTACGCTCTGAGCATTGCACAGATTTACTTCAAAATCCATATCATGATGGGTCCTTAGGTGTATTTTCTTTGTTTCAAAATTTTCATGGTCTTCAAAACCCATCCTCTCCAAGACATAGCGTCTTGCATGGCATGGGATAAGCTAGTCGATTTGTAAAAGATGAAAATTAGACATTGAAATAGTTGAAGTCATGCTTAATTACGAAAAAAAACACTTGTCATTGTTGCGTACCGTTTCAACATCGAAGGTCTCCTCGAGCTTAATGCTGAAGCGTCGATCTTCATCCAGCTCAACGAACCTGTCGCACATACCTCGATCGTCGTGGCACCAGCTGCACTCCCCCGGGAGACTGTCGTCGTTCGAGTATGATATTTCCTACGTTCATAATTCAAAGATTAAACTTGTACATATTCTAGCACAAGTCATGCCAGAATTCACGAAAAAATATGGCATGACCTTTGCTAAAAAAGGACATATCGAGCGCCTGAAATTTGCCGGAACGGAAATTAATCAACACTCCGGCAAAACATAGGCCACTCAGATGTGTAACCAAAACATGAAATAATTTCTTAAACTAAAAAATAACAACAAATATGACATGTTCAACTAGTTCTATTAATTCAACTAGTTCTTACTAAATATAAACTTACTATAAATAGAAAAAAACTAGTTCTTTCTAAAAATAAAGTAGTTCAACTAGTTATTAATTTACTTACTAAACTAGTTCAACTAAAACTAAACTAGTTCTATTAATTCAACTAGTTATTACTAAATATAAACTTACTATAAATAAAAAAAACTAGTTCTTTCTAAAAATAAAGTAGTTCGACTAGTTATTAATTTACTTACTAAAGTAGTTCAACTAAAACTAAACTAGGTCAACCAAAACTAAACTAGTTCTATTAATTCAACTCGTTCTTACTAAATATAAACTTACTATAAATAGAAAGAAACTAGTACATCGACTACTACTAATTAACATCTACTACTACATCTACTACTAATTAACATCTACTACTGCTAATTATACGACTAGTTTACAATCACTACTACTAATTAATATCCACTACTACTAAAAATCATTATCTATGAACCCTAAATTAACATCTACTACTACTAAAATTATCTACTAACTAAGCAAAGAGAGAGGGGGTGGGGGAGGGGTGGGGGGCTTACAGAGGGAGAGACGGTGGCGGGGAGGTGCTCGGCGACGGAGGTAGGGGTGGAGAGGGCGGGCTCGGGATCGGGGGAGATAGCGGCGAGGCGGGGTCAGGGGCGATGGCGGCGAGGCGGGTCGAGGGAGACGGCGGCGAGGCGGGGTCGGGGGAGACGGCGGCGAGGCAGGGTCGGGGGAGACGCCCGCGCGGCGGGGTCAGGGGAGACGGCGGCGAGACGGCGGCGAGGCGAAGGCGACGAGGGGGAGAAGAGAGAGTGGGGAATTGGGGGAGGAAGCAGAGGAGAGGGAATCAGGCCGCGCGGGTGGTTAGGTGAAAATAGCTTTAACAGTAGCGTGGGGAGGAAAAACGCGCTGCTGCTAAAGTCCGTAGTAGTAGCGCCGTTTCTAGAAGGGCGCTACTACTATACCTAGCATGTCGGGACCGGTGTGGCAATTGTAGTAGTAGCGTGTTCTGTTCCTGCCGCGCTACTGCTAAGGGGGTAACAGTAGCACGGTTTATCCAGCAGCGCTACTGCTAAGTAGCAGCAGCGCCTCATTTTAACAAGCGCTACTGGTAAGATTCTATGTATAAGGTTTTCCCTAGTAGTGATCTGTCATTTCTTTTATACTGAATGAACCATCATTTTTTAACTTGTACCGATCAATATTTTTAACTTGTTGGAAAATTGATGTTGTTTTGCATGGTGGACTTTCAATATAACTCGCAACAAGTTGGCACCATGTTCACCACATCAGCTATGCAATATAGCAAATAGATTTTCACCCAAAAGACTGAGAACAAAATGCTTCATGTGCAAATTCCATTAGGTACCAAACAATAGTTCTCCAACAATACATTGCAAGAGTCCATGGAGCATTTTGTTCAAGATTATATATATGCACTTGATTATATATATAAGAACAAAATGCTTCCCAGAAAGTACAGAAAGTTCATAGAGTATATCTCTTTGTTCAAAACACACACTATAATACTAGAACTACTGAGAGTTTTCCAACAATACTCTATGAAGAGGTCTAGGAGTTCATAGAGTTCTATGTAAAAAATGATATAGGAGTAACAGAATTGCTGCCAACAAGAGAGAGGTTCCCATTTGATTTCACAAAAAATGTTGTATCCTCCAAACAGTAGTACTGACGCCAATAAAGCATTGGAGCAACCTTGGCACAAGTGCAAAAAAGTTATACAATATATCCCTCATTTTGAACTACTATCACAAATATCGGACATAACTGGATGGAGGGACTTGCTTCAACCA
This sequence comes from Triticum aestivum, assembly GCF_018294505.1. Classification (NCBI taxonomy): domain Eukaryota; kingdom Viridiplantae; phylum Streptophyta; class Magnoliopsida; order Poales; family Poaceae; genus Triticum; species Triticum aestivum. Next base: position 54,563,650 of record NC_057813.1, read on the forward strand.
TAACTTCTATGTTGTCTCCTCTGTTATCAAACGAGCAGAGTCATTGTACATAGGGTTTCATTGGAAAGAAACCAGCATGCCCTCCAGTCTGTGAGCGGGTTGGACTAGCTCCTAGAGGCCCATTCGGCACTAGTTGCTCCCTGCATTTAATCATAACAAGTCATGAGTTCCCATAACAAGTTCAAACACATTCTAAGTGACTTGCACAATCAGTTTCATATTTGTGTAACCAAGCAAGTTCATGTTCAGTAACTTTAGAAGTTCCCAAAGAAACCTAAAAAGATTTCTGTACTTTGAAATACTTCATTTTTACTTCCCAAATACTTCATTTGTTTTGAAACATGAACTTCTACATTTATTTCCTTTGAACTTGTTATCTTTTCCCTGTGAATTCCATGGGTTTTTTGTGTTTCACTATTTTTGTTTATGTTGTTTTCTATTTTGTATGAACTTATAGGGTTATACATGTTGAACTTATAGACCAGTGGGGCTCAGAGGTAGGGGGTAGGTGACAGCGGTGTGTTGGACTACAGTGGACAGACCAACAACATAAATACTCAAGCAATAATCGAGAGAGCTCACAATCTCCATGGAAGATACCTATGAATTCGCCATGGAAGGGCCTCCCACTCCCCTGCTCTATCTCCTCCCACTCCTTGCACGCACACATGCGGAGCAGAGAGAGGATGAGAGGGAGATGATTGAGCTGGATTGAGGATGGAGCACAGGGTGGCCTGCATGCAACTATTTCTCATGACCGGCTGTTGGGCGTGCTGTTGTACTGACGAGGCAAAGGTCCAAATATATCACCTAAATAAGTTCAAAGAATTTTAGAAAAACAAGGAGCCAACAAACAGAAAAGTCATGTATGACTGTCAGGCACAACTTCTATATATGGAGGGACTAGTGAGGGTCTTAGGAATCGACTACATTACTTCAGTCAACTCAATCTTCATCAGTACTAGAATGACTGGAGAAGAAGTTTGGATTTGTAGCAGCACACACACTAAACTTACATAATTTATCTTCAACTTTTTTAGGTGATTGCATTAGTACTTGTATGATTGGAAAAAGATTTCAGATTTGTAGCAGCACACACACGAAACTTACAGAATTTTATGTCAATGCACAAGTTCTGATTTATCAGTACATAGTTTTATGGAAATGCGCGATTAAATTTCTTATAGGCACTATCTAGGCAAAGAACACTTAGTATTGAACTTTTTTCCAAGTATGTATTGAACTGATATATTTTCTGTCTATGAACTGTTGTAGTATAGGTACTAGAGCTACCAACACCTTTTTATATATCATGATAAAAAACAAACAAACATGCATCATCTCCACTAGACCATTTTTCATCATCTTTTGGACTGAGAAAATTGAACTGACCATAGAAGAAATTTATATTTTTTGGGGACTGATATCATGTAAGGCCACATCCCAAAAGTACGCCAAGAGAAATGTATTTTTTTAGTTGAAGAACTAGCAGTCATGCAACACAAGAGGCACAACATGGTGCTATTAACTAACTTTCAGAGATCCTTTCTGCTTTGTAGTAGTACTTGAGGTTATAAGGGTCAGTAATTTACCTTTTGATTGCCTTCATGCCACCAGCAGTGCACCATTAAAGAACTGATGAACTGATGCCTCTCACTGTCCTTCTTGATTCTGCTAGTACCTCTCACTGGCCTTATCTCATTTTTCACATTACTTCTTCCTCTTCTACTAGTACCTCTCACTGGCCTTCTTGATTCTGCACCCAGCAAGCCCAAGATGTCCATAAATCAAAGAAAAACCAACAAACACTGCACCAAAAGATGTTGTTAATAGGGTTGCAAGAATGCTAAAAATTACAATATAAACAATGATGCTAGAATAGTAATTTTGTAGCACCATTCGACAACTACAATTCATGAAGGAAATATATCAAAACATCCACAAAGAGGTGCATGATTATTAGTTTTCCATGGAAATTATAAAAACTATATGCATGTAGCTAGCTTTTCTCCTCTTGTTTTTTGGCATACGCAAAGAATATGAAGTCTAAAATGTTCTAATTGTAAAACACACTCCAAAGCAAACCTATTTTCCTATTCCATATCAAAATATAAACTGTTTGAGGATAATCCAACTTGGAAAGGTAGTTATCTTTTCCAAGGGACCTTCTCTAAGCAATAAGAAGTAAGTTCATGCCACAAAAGGGACCTTCTCTAAGCAATAAGTAGAAAGTTCAGGTCACAAAGTTTACTCTTAGACATATATACAATAAAATAAAACAATGATCGCTTGAACTAATTGGAGAATAACATGCGAGCTTATAGCATTTGATCACTTGAACTTATAGCAATATGAATAAGAAATATGTACGGCTTCCGACCTATGGAGATTATAAGAAATTTGTAAATACTAGTACTGCAACCAACATTTATAAATACTAGTGAACTTGAACTTATGGTCTCTCGAGATCTGAACTGATTGTGTTACAAGCACACGCACAAAAATCCAATGAAGCTGATATTAGTACATGTTAAAAAGATAATCAAGTTCATGTATATTAATTTTGAGAAGTTCAGAAAGAAACTTTTTTATAAGTTTGTACTGAAAAGATGTGCAAACATATGCAAACATATTTAGTGCTTTTTTTAGGAAGGAACTCAATTCAACAAAACATAAGCAAACATCTCGGCTATAGCATAAGGACTAGAACAACTGCTGTAGCATAAGGAATAGAACAACTATCAATATAAATTGCACTGCTGTAGCATAAGGACTAGAACAACTATCAATATAAATTGATGTTTGTTGTCATTGCACTGCTGTAGCATAAGAACTAGTTGTTCTTGTCATTCCACTGCTGTAGCATAAGGACTAGAACAACTATCAATATAAATTGATGTTTTTTTGTAGGTTTTTGGGAATGAGAATTCATGTTGTTGGAACTATATGAAAGTTTAACTATGTGTACTACTCCATATATAGCAAACTCATTACAACTGGATCCAGGAATAAGTACATAGGTAGGTTCGGTTTCATGTGAAATAAATAAATTTAGCCAAAAAGAGAACATAAAATAAAGTACACATTCTTAGAAACATTTCAACAGGTTCTGAGCTTCCATCAAACTTAGCTGATTCTCTAGCACCATTGTTTGCTTTTTCACATAGAATATGTTTGGGAGACACATGGGTTTATATATTTTCCAACTTCCACTATTGTTCTAATCGAACTTTCGCATTTTGCACAGGGAACTTTAAAAAAAATTAGCTACTCAAATGTTTTTTAGTATAGGCGCTAAACCAGAAAATGTTTCTTTTTTGTCTAATGAACTGATGTAATTTATTGTTACCGAATAACTACTATGGTGTACACATACACAACTGAATTATTACTGATTTCACTTTTTATATTGAATTGACACATAAAACATGATGCACCAGCAGATGTGCTCAACATAAAACACGGTGAAGTTTATGCCATATAAAAATAAATGAACTTATAATGAAATCCAGGGCTACTACTTTAATTCAGTTCAACTTATTTGTCTTAAACATCAAAGTAAAACACGGTGAAGTTTAAATGGAACTTCAAATAAAGCTATTCGATGAGAGGCAACATAGGGCTGGAGCGATAACTCTCAACCCGTGCGTAGCCAAGAACACCAAAATCGATTTCCATCTAACATAACTCGGTACTGTAAAAACTAAATCTACTTAAACAACGTCTTCCACTAGAGTACTGATGGCAATAACACAACCTTCCACCCATAAATTTATGAAACTGCATGAGTTCTATTTTTTGAACTCCTCCCATGGTTGCATATGAACTGAGCAATAAGCACCATCATGTTTTTTCTCTGAACTTTATAGGGGGTAAACACTTGAACTTATGAAACGGCAGCTCACCATGCACATCTGCTTCATACCTCTGTCTCGTTGCTCGATGTGGTACACTTGCCACCTACTCGTTATCGCCGGTCATACCCTACACACAACAATAGCCAATTAAGGATGCACCGCAAGACACCTAGGGTTGTATCTTCGATACACTTTGAACTAAAAATATAGTAGCACAAGAAAACAAGTCTGTACTCACATTTTTAGAGTTCTCTAGGTACACCCCAGGACTTTTGAACTTATGACATGGTGGTTTTGGGTAGGCTAGAGGTGTAACCTTCCATCTCATTTCAATTTAGGATTCATGTGGCACTTTGCTTCCCATTCAACCTTGCTTCCCATTTCATTAGTACTAGTATGAATCAACAATAAATTTAGAATTGTAGCAGCGTTAAGGAAACAGTGTCGAAAGCCACCATTGATGGACCACCACCGATGGGATCCTGAGGAGCCCCGCTGATGGATGACCAACAACTGCCGGGAGTCATTTTTTTGCTTTCTATTTGAACTCACCACCCTTCAAGTCTGAAACTGATGCAAAACCAATTTTTTTCTCCAGTAATCTGCTGTATTTTTTTCTATGTATTAAGCTAAGATATAATACTAAAGCAAAATTGTTTTTAACAGATACATTTTTACTATTTTTCTGCATGTCCTTTTATGGGCTGATGATATATATACATGACAGAATGGGAGAGATAGGCATGCAAGTATGGCCGAACTATTGTACCTTGGTCAAACCTAACGGAGAGTTTTGACAACACACAAAGAACTGACGAGTGTACAATTCATCAAACTTCGAAACGTGGGCTAAGCCAACAACTAAACTAGGGAGAATGACTATATTTGAACTTTCATGACGAATCCCCCCCCCACATATTTGTTTACTTCATATAGTGGGAAGATCATGAATAGAATAGTACATCTGTATAGAAGAGAAACATGAAAACCAAATCTTTGGTTGTTGTAGGCATTCCAACCAACACGTGGAGTGCAACAAACAAAATCACAACAATACATTTTCCTTTTCCTTTTTGTTCTTTGGTTTCTCTCGGTCAAAATCTCAGCATCACCACAACATTCAGAGATGAAGCAGCCTCAGGAATTCATAGAAATAAAGAGATTTGAGAGGAGCAGCAACATCAAGCAAGAGAGAGAAAGCACAGGAGAGCAGCACTGTGCACATGTTAGAGGAGTACAGGAGCCCATGAGCCGGCAGCCAGAGGTGGAGGCCTACTAGGGGCTAGGCGGCAGGTAGCTCGGGGACAGGGAGTCCGACCGTTCGAGGGAGGACGCACAACAGTTCGAGGGAGCGCGCCCAGTTACGAGGTCCCTCTGATCTTGGCGTGATGTGGTTATCAGTAGGCTGGCGGTTGTCATGAGAACAAGACAAGGGAGGAGGTGGGATGGGTACGGGGGAGGCGTCAATGTCATGGTCTCAGGGGAGTGGAGATGGCCGTGACTAGGGGCGGCGGTGGTGGCTGCATCTCCGGGCTACGGCGGAGGCTGCGTCTCGGGGCGGCGGCGGTGGCTGGATCTGGCGGTGGGCTGGGTACGGGGGAGGCGTTAGTGGCATGGTCTCAGGGCAGCGGAGATGGCCGGGACTAGGGGCGGCGGTGGTGGCTGCATCACCGGGCTGCGGCGGAGGCTGCGTCTCGGGGCGGTGGCTGGATCTGGCGGAGCACGGCAGTGGCACGCGGCGAAGGGATGCGGGGCAGAGACGATGCGCGGCGAAGGGATGCAATGGCGGCACGGGGCGGCGAGGAAGGTTGGAGACGAAGGGGTCGGGAGGGCGCAGTAGCGGCCAGATCGTGGTAGTGGGCAGACGGCGATGGTGGATCCGTCGGCGGTCAATCACGGCGCCGCAGGCTCCCTCTCTCTAGGTGACGCCGTTGCTCGCTTGCCCGCGACGGCTGCCTCTGGTGATAGAAGGTGGGTTTGGCTGGGGATGGGTCGGGGAGTTTCTATGGTGTAGATTGTAGGCATGTCGCGCCCTTATAGGGCCGGGGGTAACAAAATAATATTCTGTTACTAGTAACAGAATATATATATATATATATATATTGATATGCAGTTTGCGCACTGGTTATAGGTGCAATTAGACTTGGATATTTTCAGCCAAAGAATGAATAAATCAAGCAGGTATAGTCCATGTTAGTAGTCCTTGTCCACCATGTTGTATTTTGTGTTTTTTGGTGCTTACATCATCTAGTGGTTTATAATATGGAACTACTTTGGATGATTAGCTAGTTCTCAAAGTGCATGTAGCTTCACATTTCTCAAGTTATGTTAATTTCCGGAGTGCAAGTGCCTTCGTATTTTTTAGATAAATTTTCACCCCTAGTAACTTGAGTTTCTGGATCTACCATTGCACACAAATAATACACACAGGACAGTATGAATTAAATGAAATGCAGGGACTTACGCTAGCTCGTTATACATACTCACTGCAGCTCTGCTTGCGCTTGGGATGTTCCATGTACAAGTCCATGTTACCACTTGCTTGGATGTGAACGCCTTGTGCTCCTAGCATCCCCCTCTGCATTTTTGGCACGACAAATGGTTGATCAAATGAGAGGAATCGACCTTGATGTTGTATCGGAGGACAGGTACTTACAAGGTTATACCGGCGTGCATGATTTGTAGCAGATCCCATAGCACTGTTATGCTTCACTAAAAAATGGTTTTGCTTGTTTTAAATGATATCTCCAGAAGAAATAAGAGTTAAAGTCAGAGTTGCATAATATCGTCGGAACAATGCACATGGAAGTGATATGTGGATACCTAGTTCGGGCCAGCGTTTGGGCATGCTCTCCTAGAGTGCGTGTCACTTCAGAGCCGTTCATGGTGATGCACTGGCATTGGCTGGCCGCGTGCGGATGCAAATCTTGAGCGGTAGCAGAGCGCTATGATGCGGCGGGGGGGGGGGGTGTACATGCGATGATGTGCTCGGTGAAGTAGCCCCGGTGAGGTGGGAGACGGCGTCGGTGAAGCACACCTGATGCGCTGGAAGTCGGTGTTTGTGGGGCATGTCGGCTGAGGCGGCCAACGTTGTTGGTGGACTACCCAGTGCGATGGACGAGGGCATAGATGAGGTAGCTCCAGAGTGGTGGTGAAGCGCGACCCTTGTCTTTGTCGTCGTCGTCCGGCACTGAGGTAGGGAAAGAGACAATACAAGGGGCGATTCAAATTTTGCTTGGGTTGGCGGTGAATTAGAGATTTTAGTGCTCTGGGCACGGATAGGATGGGGTAGAAGGGAGATTTTGCAGGGCTAGAATTGGGGCCGCCAGATATTTCAATCTGAAACATGGAAGCGCAAACTTTTTTTGTCGCCGTTCTTTTTTGGGTGGGAGGGGGAGGGAGGGAGGGGGGTGCTACTATCCATGCAACACACACGACCACCATGACACAACCCTGGTCTGCCTGGTGCCCCTACATTTGAGAATGCTAATAAATCTTCTTTCATTGGCAAACGAATCTGTATGTATTAGCATGCCTGTGTTTCCTTGCAAACAATTAGTCCTTCGAAACGAGATACTATAAATTAATTAATGAGGAGTTCTTTGAATTAGAGCATTTTTGTCATATAGCAATCTCCAATTCTAACATGGATTTCGCATTTCACGGTACCCACCCTACTTTTTTAATGCAAATTTATATGTATAAGGGGAACACTATGGTAGTGAGAAAAGTTTGGATGGATTCAAGCATATGACCACACACATACAAAATAACACAACAATCGAGTCAGTGTCAACTATTCCAAACCTACTATGGCAAGAATTCGAAATAATTACGAAAGCCATATGCATGGTCCTCAATTCAAATCTTACAATGTACACTACATTGAAACGTCAATATTAAGTCTAGTACTATCTACATTCAAATGTTGTTTTTACGCCCCGCGCTCCTCCTTGGCACACACGCTACATACTTCCTCTATCAATCAATCTTCCTCTCCTAACCACCTTACAAAGCTATTGGTTTCCGACACACATTTATTCCTTCTCTCCATGTTTCGATCTCTAACTCTCTCAAACACACAACCACCTTTTTCACTCTATCAACAAATGAATCTCTCTCACACATCAGCCATTGTAGTCCATGTCGAGCTCTCTCTCTCTCTCTCCCCCTTCCACCCTCTCTCACTAGATACATGCATTCCCTATCTAGACCCCCCTCTCATGCGCACGAACGCACATTGTCTATCTAGGTCACTCTCTCGAGACTGTTTCACTCTTTCTTCTGTACCACTCTGTCGACCTCATGGCGGCCCACGGTAGGCTCCAAGATGGGATATCGCGGATACAGAAGGTTGCGGTGGTGGAAATAGTTTTTCGTGGTGCTCCTGGATGTTTTCGGGGTACATAGATATATATAGGCGAAGGAACTCGGTCAGCGGAGCCACGAGGGGCCCACGAGGCAGGGGCCACACCCACCATTACTGGGCTACTTCTTGACGTCTGCTCCAAGTCTCCTAGATTGCGTTTGTTCCAAAAAGATCGCTCCCGAAGGTTTCATTCCGTTTGGACTTTGTTTGATATTCCTTTCCTTCGATATACTGAAATAGGCAAGAAAAACAGCAATTCGGGTTGGGCCTCCAATTAGTAGGCTAGTCCCAAAAATGACACAAAAGTGTAGAGTAAAGCCCATAAACATCCAAAACAGGTAATATAATAGCATGGAACAATAAAAAATTATAGATACGTTGGAGACGTATCAACAAGTTGCATAGTAGACATCAAGCTCTTTTCTGGCGCCGTTGCCGGGGAGGTGAGTGCTGGAAGGTATATCTTCAGATCTTGCAATTGAATCTTTTAGTTTCTTGTTTTTTCACTAGTTTGGTTTATAAAAGAAAACTAAAAATGGAATTGAGGTGGTCTCATGTTTTTCATCTTTATAATTTATTTCTTGAAAATGATGGATTGGAAAATTGTTCTCAATTGATACAAGAAGAATTCAATAAAATGTTTGGCACAAAATACTTGAATGATGAGCATGATTGAAATGTTGTTAGTATGAACACTTTGAATATCCATGATGCCAATGATATGCAAAGTCATAAGCTTAGGGATGCTATGTTTGATGAAGATGATATTTTTTGTCCCCCAAGTTTTGATGAGCAAGTTTATTATGATGAAAGCATGCCTCCTATTTATGATGATTATATTAATGAAAGTGGGTTTGGAGAGGTCATGACTTTATTTAATGATGATTCAACCATCTTGGAAGAGGTTTCAATTGATTTTGATAACAAAGTTGCTATCTATGATGATTATGGAGATGACATGTATGCTATATTGAATAATGATAACCATGAAACTTGTCATCATGATTTTAATTTTCAGTCACATGATAGTTATTTTGTTGAGTTTTCTCCCACTACTATTCATGAGAAGAAATTTGCTTCTGTGGAGAGCAATAAAATTTCTAGCTTGTGAATCATGAAAAGAATGCTTTATGTGAAAGTTATATTGTTGAATTCATTCATGATGCTACTGAAAATTTTCTATCAGAAAGGAACATATGCTTTTACATATTTCAACAACATCAAGTTTCCTCTCTTTATGTTGAAAATCTTGAAGTTATGCTTGTTTTGCCTTCCTATGCTAGTTGATTCTTCTTCTCATAAATTGTTTTCTCACAAAATCCATATGCACAGGAAGTGGGTTAGGCTGAAATGTGCTTGCCATGTGATTCATGATGCTCTTTATAATGTTTCAATTTTTTAAGTTTATGTGAGCATCATTGAAATCATCATGCCTAGCTAAAAGGCATTAAAAAAAGCGCTTGTTGGGAGACAACCCAATACTTTTACCTACTATTTTATGTTCACATGATCAAGCTACTGCATTAATCATTTTTATAGCCTTTGTTCAAAATAAAGTGCCAAGTAAAGCCTTTGGGATAGTGTGGATGATAGTAGACTTGATTCCATGCAAAAACAGAAATTTTTGCGCCCAGTACAGGAATATCTAATATTCACTGGAACGTGATTTTGATCTGAACTTTTTACAAATGATTTATATAAAAATTATCTACGTTGTCTTAATTGTTTAGAATTTTTAGAGTTGCAGAAGTATGAGAACAATTCAAACCATTACGTGATGTTCTATTTTTGATAGATTCTGTTTTCAATGCATAGTTTACTTGTTTCCTAGTTTCTATGGCTTATATTGGTCAATATAAATTGTAGAAATGATAGAGTATAGTAGGAATTGTTTGAGAACAATTATGGATCTTGTCTTGACAGTACCAAGGTGAATGATTTGCTTTTTATCGTACAAACCAATCTCATGAAGTTCCTTTAAGTTCTGTGTGATTGATGTTTTCAAGTTTTGGGTGAGATATCGATACAAGGAGAATAAGGAGTGATGAACCACAAGTATAGGGGATCTAGCGTAGTCCTTTTGATAAGTAAGTGTGTCAAACCCAACAAGGAATAGAAGGAAATGACAAGCGGTTTTTAGCAAGGTATTCTCTGCAAGCGCTGAAATTATCGGTAACAGATAATTGTGCTATAAGATAATTCGTAACGGGTAACAAGTAACAAAAGTAATCAAGGTGCAGCAAGGTGTCCCAATCCTTTTTGTAGCAAAGTACAAGCCTGGACATACTCTTATATAAAGCAAAGCGCTCCCGAGGACACATGGGAATTACTGTCAAGCTAGTTTTCATCATGCTCATATGATTCGGGTTCGTTACTTTGATAATTTGATATGTGGGTGGATTGGTGCTTGGGTGCTGCCCTTCCTTAGACAAGCCTCCCACATATTATTACCCCCTCTCGCAAGCATCCGCGACTACGAAAGAAGACTTAAGGTAAACCTAACCATAGCATGAAACATATGGATCCAAATTAGCCCCTTACGAAGCAACGCATAAACTAGGGTTTAAGCTTCTGTCACTCTAGCAACCCATCATCTACTTATTACTTCCCAATGCCTTCCCCTAGGCCCAAATCATGGTCAAGTGTCATGTAGTCTACGTTCACATAACACCACTAGAGGAGAGACAACATACATCTCATCAAAATATCTAACGAATACCAAATTCACATGATTACTTATAACAAGACATCTCCCATGTCCTCAGGAACAAACGTAACTACTCACAAATAATATTCATGTTCATAATCAGAGGAGTATTAATTATCATTAAGGATCTGAACATATGATCTTCCACCGAATAAAGCAACTAGCATCGACTACAAGGAGTAATCAACACTACTACCAACCCACACGTACCAATATGAGGTTTTGAGACAGAGATCGGATATAAGGGATGAACTAGGGTTTGAGACGAGATGGTGCTGGTGAAGATGTTGATGGAGATTCGCCCCCTCTCAATGAGAGGATCAATGGTGATGATGATGGCGACGATTCACCCCTCCCGAAGGGATGTTTCCCTGGCAGAACAGCTTTGCCGGAGCCCTAGATTGGTTCGCCTAGGTTCCGCCTCGAGACGGTGGCGCTTCGTCCCGAAAGCTTATCTCCTATTTTTTAGGGAAGAAGACACCATATAGCAGAATATGGGCATCGGGGGCCTACCAGGGGACCATAAGGAAGGGGGCGCGTCTAGAGGGTAGGGCGCGCCCTCCACCCTTGTGGCTGGCTGGTGGCCCCCCTTTGGTGCTTTCTTCACCCAATATTTTTTATTTATTACAAAACCGATCTCCGTGAAGTTTCAAGACTTTTGGAGTTGTGCAGAATAGGTCTCTAATATTTGCTCCCTTTCCAGTCCAGAATTCTAGGTGCCGACATTCTCCCTCTTCATGTAAACCTTATAAAATAAGAGACAAAAGGCATAAGTATTGTGATATAACGTGTAATAACAGCCCATAATGCAATAAATATCATATGAAAGCATGATGAAAAATGGACATCTCAAGGAGTGACAAGACCCTAAGCTTGGGGATGCCCAAGGTACCCCTAAGGTACCATTCAAGGAAGATCCAAGCAACCAAGCTTGGGGATGCCTTGGAAGGCCTCCCCTCTTTCGTCTTCAACATTATCGGTAACCTCAGTTTGAGCTATATTTTTATTCGTCACATGATATGTGTTTTGCTTGGAGCATCATTTTCTTTTAGTTGGATATGCTTGTTGTTATTTAAAATATTGTTTTGTATCTTCTATTTCAATAAAAATGTCAAGTATAGCCTTCACCATGCTTGTTTGGCAAGTATATGAGTTGCTGTTTCAAAACAAAAAGTTTGTCGTTTTTTGAGAAAATTCTCTAGAAAAGCCAGAATGTGATAAAAGGTTGAACTTTTTGCACAATAAGCTATGATAAATTTTCTACAATGTGATATTTTTTCAAAACTTGTGGAGTTAGGTATGTATGATGAATATTGCACTATTTATAGACTGTTATGTTTAGACAGATTGTTGTTATGTTTGCATTGTTTGCATATGGTTGCTTGTTTAATGATCTATTTGAGGATAGAAGTATTAAATATGCAGAGGCATTTAGTATGCAATGTTAAATAATAATTTTAGTGATTTGCTACACTAGAGAATGATAAGATTTTGCATTGATTTATACTAACTTATCTCACGAGTTCTTGTTGAGGTCTGTGTGGATGAAGTTTTTAAGATTTAGGGAAACCGGGATATAAAAGTAATTAAGGAGACACAAAAGCTCAAGCTTGGGGATGCCCAAGGCACCACAAGATAAGATTTCAAGAAGGTCTCGAGCATCTAAGCTTGGGGATGCCCCCGTAAGCATCCCACCTTTCTTCATCAACAATTATCGGTTAGCCTCGGTTTATCCTAAGTTTTTGCTTCTTCACATGAGTTGTGCTATTCTTGAAATTTCATTTTTTTTTGTTTTTCTTGCTGTTTCAATAAAATACTTAGATCTGAATCTTTTAAATAAGAGAGAATCCTTGCATAGCTACCTATTTACTTAACTAATCACTTGATCTTCACTTATATCTTTTTGGAGTAGTTTGTCATTTACTCTTGTGCTTCACTTATATCCTATGAGTAAATTGTTGAATGAATTGAATATCATGAAGTTGAAATTATATGTTCATATTATGCATAGTAGTAGCTTCACATTGGGTTCAGAAAGTGAAATCTTTTGAAGCTTGACAATCACAATATTTGTCATACAAGCAATTCACAAATGATTAGTATAAGGAAGAGAACTTTCACATGCAAATATATTATCTTGGACATCTTATATGATTGTGAATACCCATTAATTATTTTCAAACTTGAGAAAAGTAGTTGAAGTTGTAATAGGAAGACAATGTAATAAGTTATGGTTGTGTATATTTGCATAGAAGTTATATTTTCATGGATCCTCCAACATGTGGTGTTTGCCTAGGATCTTTTGCTAGCCGAAAATTCGTACTAAGTAGAGATACTACTTGGTCCAAAAACCCTTCAATCTAGTTTCTTGCCATGAGTGTCAACCGTACCCACCTATGGATTGAATAAGATCCTTCAAGTAAGTTTTCATTGGTGCATAAAGCAATAACAATTGCTCCTAAATATCTTTGATCTTTTACTATAAGGGAAATTGAGCGTTGCACGAACTTCTGATGGCAAAGTAATAAAAGCGACAGACTGCATAAAAAATGTTGCTATCATAAGGGGCAATATAACATGACGTTCCTTTGCATTAAGAGATTGGGCATCCAAAAATGAAAAGTGCATGACAACCTGTGATTCCCTTTGCGAAGGGCCTATCTTTTACTTTTCAGTATTTACTTTTATGCAAAGAGTCAATAGTATGAATTCTCATTTCAACCTCAACTATTCTCTAGTTTGCAAACATCATGTGGTGGGGAAAGATCTAGGAACATATGACCAATCAAATATATTTGATCATGAATTATTATAGTAGACAATTATCTCTATGATAAATGAGTTGGGAGGCAAAATATTAAGCCCCTATCTTTTTCTGTTTTCGATGGATGCCATTTGTTCTAAGAATATGCTTTGAGTACTAGCAATCATAGAAGACTATATCATGATTGAGTATGTGGAGCTCTTACTTAGACTCTGTTGAATAAGTTGAATTGCAATTGTTTGGTGACTAAGAATATAGGTCGTTGAGTTTCAAGAGAATTCATTGTTTGAACCTTAACATGTGAATTCGTAGCTACTTTATCATGATGAGTTTTATGAGAAACATTTGCTATTATGATGCTAGGAAAAGTGATTGAAATTATCGTTGATCAAACTTGTGCACTTTGCTAGCATTCACACTTCATAAATTATTTCTTTTATTATTTACCTACACTCGAGGACAAGTAGGAATTAAGCTTGGGGGTGTTGATATGTCTCCAATGTATCTATAATTTATGGAGTATTCATGCCGTTATAATATCATTCTTGCATGTTTAACAATCATTTTATAGCAACTTTATATCATTTTTGGGATTAACCTATTGACATAGTGTCCAGTGCCAGTTGTTGTTTTTTGCTTGTTTTTTACATCACAGAAAATCAATACCAAATGGAGTCCAAACGTAGCGACATTTTTTGGAGATTTTTTCTGGACCAGAAGACACCCGGTGGGCCAAAGAAGTGCCAGAGGGGACCTCCGAGGGGAGCAGAACCCATCAGGACGCACCTGGGGGCCCAGGCGCGCGCAGCTGGGTTGTGCCCACCTCGGTGGCCTCTTGATATGTCTCCATCGTATCTACTTTTCCAAACTCTTTTGCCCTTGTTTTGGACTCTAATTTGCATGATTTGAATGGAACTAACCCAGACTGACGTTGTTTTCAGTAGAATTGTTGGTGTTATTTTTGTGCAGAAATAAAAGTTCTTGGAATGACCTGAAACTTCACGTAGATTATTTTTGGAATAAATAAAAAATATTGGTGAAAGAATCAACCAGAGGGGACCCACACCCTGTCCACAAGGGTGGAGGGCGCGCCCATCCCCGTGGGCGTGCCCTCTGGTATTGTGGGTCCAAAGAAGCTCCTCCGACCTCAACTCCAACTCCATATATTCACGTTCAGGGAGAAAAAAATCAGAGAGAAGGATTCATTGCATTTTACGATATGGAGCCGCCGCCAGCTCCTGTTCTTCCTCGAGAGGGCAGATCTGGAGTCTGTTCGGGGCCCTAGAGAGGGGAAGTTGTTGCCGTTGTCATCATCAACCCTCATCCATCACCAATTTCATGATGCTCACTATCATGTGTGAGTAATCCCGTCGTAGGCTTGCTAGACGGTGATGGGTTGGATGAGATTTGCCATGTAATCGAGTTAGTTTTGTTAGGGTTTGATCCCCAGTATCCATTATGTTCTAAGATTGATGTTGCTATGACTTTGCTATGCTTAATGCTTGCCACTAGGGCCTGAGTGCCATGATTTCATATCAGAACCCTTTATGTTTTCATGAATATAGTTGTGTTCTTGATCCTATCTTGCAAGTTATAGTCATCTACTACGTGTTATGATCCGGCAACCCCGGAGTAACAATAGTCGGGACACTTCTCGGTGATGACCGTAGTTTGAGGAGTTCTTGTATTCACTAAGTGCTAATGCTTTGGTCCGGTTCTCTATTAAAAGGAGGCGTTAATATCCCTTAGTTTCCAATAGGACCCCGCTGCCACGGGAGGGTCGGACAAAAGATGTCATGCAAGTTCTTTTCCATAAGCACGTATGACTATATTCGGAATACATGCCTACATTATATTGATGAATTGGAGCTAGTTCTATGTCACCCTAGGTTATAACTATTGCATGATGAATGCCATCCGACATAATTATCCATCATTGATCCATTGCCTATGAGCTCACTTCATATTGATCTTTGCTAAGTTACTTTTCTGTTGCCACTGTTATGATTGCTACAAAATGCTACTATTACTTTTGCCACTGTTATCATTACTTCCATACTAGTTTTCAAGTAAATATTTTGCTGCAGATATTAAGTCTTTCAGGTGTGGTTGAATTGAAAATTCAGCTGCTAATACTTGAGAATATTCTTTGGCTCCCCTTGTGTCGAATCAATAAATTTGGGTTGAATACTCTACCCTCGAAAACTGTTGTGGTCCCCTATACTTGTGGGTTATCAAGACCTTTTTGTGGCTCCGTTGCCGGGGAGCATAACTCTATTCTCTGAGTCACTTGGGATTTATATCTGTTGATCACTATGAAGAATTTGAAAGATACTAGAACCAAGATCTATTCCTCTACTATGAGGGGAGGTAAGGAACTGCCTTCTAGCACTGCACTTGATTCACCTTCTGTTTTGAGTAATTTTGCGACACCTACACCTGCTATTGATTCTGATATGTCGCATGTTATTGATGATGCCACTTTTGCTATGCATGATGCTTATGATGATACTACTTCTTTGCTTGATAAATCTTGTGCCACTAGCACTACAAAAAAGACACATCTGTGACATTTTGGGCCGACCGATTTTTTTCCTATTATATTTATGACACTTCTATGACGATAATTGTAACAAAACCCAGTATCATCATAGATGTGGTCGGATCCTACTTCTATGACACCAAATCATAACATAAAATGGGCATTTCATCATGGGCGGGCCGGAGACGCAACTGCATGACATTCTTTGGGCCATCCATGACGGAAAAAACCGTGGTAGAAGCGAGGGCAAGGAAAATTTCAGGGAGTTCCCAGTTATGGTGGGTGGTCGGGGGCCGAGCGATGCGCGTTTCTATCATACACGTACGCGCGTGGGTGCGATGCGTTGGGCTCGAACTGAACTCGAGCGAGGCGTCGCCTAACTGAACCCCAGCGATTGCACTACAGGCTACGCGTTACTCAACCCGAGCGATCGAGCGATTCCTTCGCTACTGCTGCTAGCTGAAGCCGATCGATGCTAGATGAACAGTGAGCGTTGCTAGGGGGTTTGGATGAACAGTTCCCGGTGGGGGTTGGATGAATAGGACCCCGTGGTCATGCCGCTAGTTGAACATGACCCCGATCGATTGAGCTAGTTGGGCGTGGATGAACAGGAACACGTGGAGGGCTGGATGAATAGGACCCCATGGAGGGAAGGTTGAATAGTAGCTGGTGGAGGGATGGGTGAACAGTAGCCGGTGGAGGGCTGGATGAACAGTGCCCATGGAGGGGTGGTTGAACAAGACCCCGTGGAGAGGGCTGGTTGAATAGTAGCCGGTGGAGGAGCGCGTGGTGGAGGCTGGATGAACAGGAGCCCATGGGTGAACAGTCGCAGGTGGAGGCTGGAGGAGGTCGACGGTGGAGATGAACAGTATCTCATGGAGTCCCGTTTTGTGGGATGCCACACCCCTCCCAATGAACATGACCCTCATTTCGACCGTAGCACTCCAACACAAGTCTGTTTCCTCTATTTTGCGGTACGCCACACCCCTCCCGATCAACATGACCCAGTTTCGACCGGAGGAGGTCCAACAGAAGTTTGTTTCCTCTGTTTTGCGGTATGCCCGACCCCTCCCGATGAACAGGATCCCGTTTCGACCGTGGCACGTTGAACATAAGGTCGTTTCCTCTGTTATGCGGTAAGCCAGGCCTCGTTTCCATCGGTTTTTCCGTCCAAGCCCTCTCGATGAACACGACGACGCATTCCATTCCGACCCAGCCGGTTGGCTCCCCAGGAATACGACGACGGCGTAGTTTCTCCATTCTGACCCAACCATGGACACGAGCCCTAGCCGTACGTATGCGCGAGTAGGCGTTCGAGACCCCGCCCATATGTACGTACGTCGCCGTATTTACTTTCTTGCACCCTGGCCGTTGTACGTACGTGAACATGCTACGTGTGCGCCTGTACTACGACATGTGCACGCCTCTACTACAACACGTGCGCGCCTCTACATCGACCAGTATGTATGTACACTTTCACGAGCAGAACAACAATGCTACGTATGCTTGGACCAGGTGGGTCCCGACTGTCAGGCACTTGCGTGCGAAGATGTAGCTAGTGGGTCCTAGCAATCAGGGAGGCGAATCATTTTTTTTGCCTAGACGCACTTCCTTGCATGCGAAGATGTAGCTGGTGTGTCCTAGCAGTCAGGGGGAAACGTTTTTTTCATGAAATACGATGGCCCGTCCAGTGGGTCCCTGCTGTCAGGTGGAGGAATAATTATTTTGCGCGTAATAAGGAGGCACTTTATTGCGGCTACCGTGGACCTAGCTGTCAGCCTCTCCACGTACAGTACTCTTCCGACGGAAGTCGTTCCTTGACCATGTTGACCATGCTGCGCTGAGAGCACCAGGGCGGTGGACGACGGCGAGGCCTAGGAAGGGGACGACGCAGAGCCAGGGAAGATGAGGTAGTGGAAGCCCACAAGAAGAAGAGTAAGGATTCACTGGTTTGGTTGCGGTGTGAGGCTGCCATCGCCGCAGAATAATAGGGGGTGTGGGTGAGGCCTCTGCGGCATCACAGTCAGCCACGGGAGGTAGGAGCACGTGGCACGACCGGTGCTAGTTTGGGCGGCTGGAGCAAGAAGACTAGAGGTTGAAGAAGCACTACGACCGTTGGATGGACGTTGTACGGTCACTGGAGCTTGAATCGTTCATATTGACTAAGTTGCCAAAGCCCTCCGTCCCTGTCAACTTAGTAGGCCCACAAGTCAGCCCCCCACTATACTGGGTCCCAGCTAGCAGGGGGAGTATTCATTTTTTTGTGCGTAATAAGGAGGCACTTCCTTGCGTGCGAAGATATAGCTGGTGGGTCCGAGTTGTCAGCGGTGGTAACGTTTTTTTCGTGAAATAC
This sequence comes from Triticum aestivum, assembly GCF_018294505.1. NCBI lineage: Eukaryota > Viridiplantae > Streptophyta > Magnoliopsida > Poales > Poaceae > Triticum > Triticum aestivum. The sequence continues at coordinate 54,582,242 of NC_057813.1, forward strand.
AGAGGCCCTTTCGGTGGGTCCTAGATGTCAGGTGGAGGAATCATTATTTTGTGCATAATAAGGAGGAATTTCCTTGCGCGCGACCGTGGACCTAGCTGTCAGACTCTCCACGTACAGTCCACTTCAGATGCATGTCGTCCGTTGACCATGCTATGCCGAGAGCACCAGGGCGGTGGACAACGGCGAGGCCTAGGAAGGGGACGGTGTGGAGCCGGGGAAGACGCGGCAGTGGACGCCCACGCAGAGAGGGGTACGTGGGTTCATTGGTTCGGCTGCGGTTTGAGGCTGCCGTCGCCACAGGGCCTGGCAAGCTGTGGGAGTAGTAGGGGGCGGTGAAGCCTCAACGGCAGCAGAGCCGACCACTAGAGGAAGGAGCAGGCGGTCCCGTCGGCACTGGTTTGGGCGGCTAGTGCAAGAAGAGCAGATATTGAAGAAGCAGCAGGACCATTCGACTCAAATCCAATAGTAACTGCTGCTAGAATTGCTTCTTGACTAAGTTGACAATCCTTGCGTACGCGTCAACTTAGTAGGCCCACAGGTTAGCCTCCCAACTGGTGCACCCCAGATGTCAGTGGGAGGAATCATTTTTTCGTGTAATAAGGAGGGAGTTGATTGCGTGCGTCCAGGCCATCGGCGGGAGTAGGGTGGGCCGGTGAAGCCTGCACGACATCACAGCGGACCACAAGAGGAGGGAGCAGGCAGTCCCACTGGCATTAGTTTAGGCAGCTGGAGCATGAAGATCAGAGATTGAAGAAGCACGTCGCCCAATGGATGGAAATCCAACAGTCACTGCTGCTAGAATCGTGTGTTGACTGACAAAGACTTGCATAAACAAGCAGCCTCAAAATATGAGGCGTGTACAGCCCATTTCTATTATTTTTATAATTTTTACTCATTTTCTAATTCATATGGAATTTATTGCAGCCCATTTTCCATTTTTAGAATTACTGCCCATTTTCTAGTCAGTACCAGGGCTAAAAAATTGAACTAAATATGTGTGAAATTTTGAAAATTCACAAATTTTTGCTGGGGAACAAAATTTTCTCAATCCAAAAATTAGTAGCCATACTAAAAGAAGTTAGTACTATGTCATGTTAAATCCAATGAAATACTCCCTCTGTCCCAAAAATTTTGTCTCAGATTTGTCTAAATATGGATGTATCAACTCACGTTTTGGTATTAGATACATCCGTATCTAGACTAATCTTAGACAAGAATTTTGGGACAGAGGGAGTATAAAATATTAGTGAAGAACAAAAACAAAAAAAAAGAAACTAATCTCCCATTTGCTTTTTTGTTTTGTATTTTCAACCCCTTTGATATTACTTTTAACCGACACTGACCATACTCTTTCGCCAGGCCGGAATGCATCCCTACTCATCTTGAAAGATTTGCAGCCCAATATGTCGGAGAAAATAAATAGGCCTAGCTTAGGTATTGTTCATAAAGAAATATTGGCCTACCTATTTTCACAAATAAAAAGCTGTTGGGTTGGTCATTTTGTTAGACGGGCCACAGAGACCGCACAATCCAATTTATAGCCTGCTCCTCCGAATTACTACTCAAAAAAAAGTTGTGCAATTATGTCGTTAATTGACTATACATTGAAAATGATGCAGGTCCCAGATATCAGCAGGGTGGATTAGAATAAAAAAACAAGGGTGCATCTGAGTAGTAAAAGAGGCGCTTGCTTGTGTTCAGGATTGGACCTGGTGGGTCCATACTGTCATACTCACAACTACAGTCCTCTCCCGATTGATTATGTTGACAGGGCCGGACGGCGGCGCCGCGGAGAGTGCACGGGTCCGCTGGTTGTAGGGAGACTAGGCGAAGGATAAAGTGTTGTCGCCAATGTGCTGGGCTGGGTTGGACATTGTTATTGAAAATAAAAATGGACCAGAACTATTTACGACATTGACTATGATTTGCATGGGTCCACTGGTTGTAGGGAGAAAATGCTGGGAGAAAGAAGACAGGTGGCTATCTTTGCCTAAGAATAATATCGACTGAATGTAACGACACCACCATAGGAAATAATATCCTCCTGTTGAATCGTGAATTTAAAGAACTGGTGCATGAGCAATTAGCTTTATATATTTATTTACTTACTTATTTATGTTTAGGGGACCATGAGCATGTACCTGGGCTGGATTCATGTGAGAGCCTCCCTTCAGTTAATTATGGGCTCCTCTATTGTGCCTTCTTTAGTGGGCTGCATGTTATCAACAAGTGGAAAATGTGTTCCGTACCAAAAATAGTATGCGCTACGTACGGTACGGGGCACCAAAGGATCGGACCATTCAACGATTTCCAAAACATTGTGTTTGCTATTCTAACAACACATTTATTCAACCAACAGATGAAATATACTACTGATTGTACATTGAAAACAGCAGCAGCAGCAACCAGGGCTGGGGGTGCAACAAAAGCAGTAAGTAGGCCAGAAGAGTAAAGATGCAACTCCCTCTTCCAAATCAAACATCAGCCATCATTACAAAAGGGCTACCGAAAAAGAACAAGTGTATGCATCAAACTAAATAAAGATCCTACTACACCAAGTGTACGGATCTAACTAACTGGCTCAGTTAGACGTTACTATTTTTTAAGCTGTGGAGATTGGCTAACAGCTTGAATCAGATGGGTGCCTGATGGGGGAAACTCCAGCCAGCGGGTCGAAGTCTGATACTTGTGACCCTCTCTCCTACTTTGGGCTGCAGAGCATGGTGGCACATATCAGGGTATGGTGCATGCAGAGATGCATGGTACGCTGTGTACACACAATTTTGCCTCATGAACGAAACCGTGCTGCCATCATGATCCTTGTCGTCGGTTATCTCCGGGTTAATCGGATAATTCAGTTCGAGAAACATAGAGCGTGTACCAAGGGTACTTACCAGCCTCCAGTCAAAAATTCCTAAAGGCCCAGAGAAGTTGGGATCCTGCTCAAAGACCTTGCAGTGACTGTGATTGTATTCCGCAAAACAACATGTCTGGTACGTGTGAACGATCATCAATCATTTTCTGTTGTTTGATTGAGCCAGGAACAACCTGCAACTGTCATGCCGCTTTTCTTTGAAAGGTTCTAGGATTAGGAAGGGAAGGGACACCAGGCGGCCTACAACATCATATCAAGTTAGAGTCAAATAAAAAAGGGCTCTTAATGTAGTCCATCTTAAGAACAGCATGTTATGAGCATGAATATTTTTTCAGTAAATGTTGACAGTAATATAAGCAAGCCATCATGATCATAGGAAAGTAACATACTGTTGTAACAGCCATTTGTAGTTATGACTAGAGTAGGCCAGCAATACGTCCAGCCATAGAAGGAGTCGATAGTGTAAATGAAGCCGTTGTGTTCAATGGCATCAGAGAACCATGGAGGATGTATGATCCTGCGATGGATGTGCAGATTTATCCACTTATCGGAGTGACCTATCAGATAGTTGAGACCGCGGTTGAAGAACGCAATTATCCTGAGGTCTCTATAATTCGCAGATCTTGTGGGCACTTGGCAGATTACAACCTTGAGCAAATCAAACTTGGTATCATGTTGGCTACTGTAAGATTCCGAGTATTCTGGGCCGCGGTGCCAAAGCAGTGCAGTGTTGATCAAAGGAAGGGGGATCAATCGCCGGGTGTAGACCTCCACGAGCATCCAACTACCGTGACCGTTGACGAGCACCATCCAAGACGTATTCATGCCTACCCAGTACATACCGTTAATGTAGTTGAGGGTGACGGGGACCGGATCGCACTCAAGGGGGTTGATGCTTGCCACCCTACAATCATTATGCTGCGTGGCATGCCATTTCTGAAGATCAGGCGGCATCAGCAAGCAAGGAGTTGGCTTAAAAAGCTCCGGCCTAAGGGCTTTGAGTAAATGGTACAGCCCCGATGAGCACGCGGCGAGCGGCATGGTACTGAGATTGTCCACATGTGAAACAATGAGCTTGATTACCTCTGTGGGGAGAGAATCCCATCCACTCTTTTGGCAGGCGCTGCTCGGTTTTGCCATTGTTAGTGCTTGAGTTTCGGACGAGGGGGGAGGCACCTTAGCGGGGATGGAACATTGGACGAGATTATGTGCGGTCAAAGATGGAGAAGCGAATATGTGATGCGGGTAGTGGACAGGTGATGATGACAACATCACGCCGCTTGACTTATGAGACACATACCAGCAGCGTAGGGTCATATCGATGCCATACAACTTGCTTGAGTGATCACAGTACTGGTACTCCCTACAGTACCTACTACTATGACCTAACTTGCTTGAGTAGAGTAGTAGTATATTCTAATCTAAAATAGTTACAAACTTCAATGCCCGAGCGTGGAAAGACTACGAACATCCATCAGTGCTAACTCCAATCCCCAGCAAACGTTCGCTGGGAGACATGGCAGTTGCAAATGCCTGTGATACAGTTACGATACGTGTGTAAGGGTGGTGGTTTTGTCAAATACCATGGCTTGAAAACAGGCCATCTACAGATGGAAATCTGACGGTTACGTGGGATTCGCTAGGATTGACTTCATGGCGAACAATCGCCAGATATCATTACTAAAAAAATGTTAAAACACCCGGGGCTATAACTTGCACCGGCTGACCACTAACAATGATACTAACATAGTTGTAAAATGGTCAAAGACCGTGTCTACGTGGTGTTTGGAATTATATGCAAAAAAATTAGCAAGATGCCCATGCATTCCACAGAACATCAAGATGCATTTTTTTTAAAACACCTGTTGTGATTGACCCATGCAGGAGTAATCCCAAGTGTAAAAACTAATGATATCTCGAGAATTTTATAGAAAAATGGTATCTCGACCATTTCATCAAAAAAATGATATCTCGAGAAAGATGATAGATAAGGTGAGGAGGAGTGGGGCGTGGTGGTGACTGGTGGTTGGGCTGGGCGAAGGCATGGGGATGGATAGCGCCGGCAGCGGCCACCATGCCAGATTGTTCCAAAGACTTCCTTTTTTAATTGCTCAACAATGAGTTTGTGGGATATAAGGATGAACGAGGCAAGGCCTTATCTATAAATGTGGAGAGAGGTGCGGGCATCTTTTGTAAAATTGTCATAGTTTCTTTCTATCTGTCAGATATAGTTCGGACAGTCTATATTATAAGATGGCAGGCACACCATCATCACCAACTCGGTTTTTTCTCTACTCGTACTCCTATAAAAGACTTAGTTGGTGATGATGGAGGTGAGAAGGCATGTTCAGCCGGGCGTGCAGCAGACGGTGCAGTACTATTCGATTTTTTATAAAAAACATAGAAGAGTAGTAGAGATAGAGATAAGAGTAGAGATAGAGACTTAGGGAGGAGCACCATCTACTACTTCGTGTGCTACTGCTGTGCTCCATTCAGTGGCCGCAACGTCCCCTACAGCCACTCCCTCCTACGCTCCATTCGGTGGGCGTAGTTAAAATTTGGGGAGCGCACTCTCGCAACTGCTAGCAGCGACGACTTCACCAACGAGGACTTCTTCCCCAACCTCGACAACCTCTTCCTCAATGACATGGGCGACAACGTCAACGCCAACGGTGCTACTCCCATTGCACTGTATGTGTTTCTATCCTTCCTGTTCAAAATCGTGGTAGAATTCATGTTTCTACTCTGTATCCTAGATGCTATCTGTCCATCTACTATGCTAGTCCACATGATTAGTTTAATCTCTGTTATAGCCATCATGATTTATTTTTGCTTATTTGGATTAAATCTCGTAGTAACTTGCTCATATATTCAACTGGTGCAACGTCCCCTATAGCCACTCCCATTTCATGGATGGCCTGGTCGATGCCTCCAAGGAGCCCTTCGTCTACTGCTATGAGTGCCTGATGCCGTTTTGGGGCTCGCCGGCAGACATCGTGCATCACCTCACGAATGCGTGCGGCGGTCACTACTGGCCCTTGGCGAAGAACATCAAGGACGAGACGTGCTACCCATTCACCGTGCCAGAGTCGCTGGGGGATCACCGCCGCCTGCTATTCTCGGAGGAGGACAGCAACATCTTCCTCTTGAGCGTGGGCACTGGCGAGGCCCGCGCAGGCCGCCGCCCCTTCTCTGTAGTGTGCGTCAGGGGCAACGCCGCTGATGCTGACATTGACACGAGGCCGATGTACGAGTGCGTGCTCACTCTTACTACCCCTCAGAGGTACATGGGCGCCGAGACCGGCAACATCATGCTGACTAGGAATGTCCGAGCTGGGACCTTCCCGCCGATGTTGACATGGAAGACGCATTGTATGATTCCCCCCCCCCAATGCGCTGCACGGGGACTCCAAGGAGGTTCACCTATACATATGCATTACCAAGTTAAATGTTGATCATTAGTCTTCGGTCAATGTAATCCGCTTTCTAAGCATGTGGAGACTTCCATGCAGGATGTTGCTCTATTGGAGTATCGCGCATGAATAAAAGTGTATCCATTTATGGTTTAGTCTAGAATCTTCCATGTATGAATTTTTACTACAGTATTGGTGAAAGACTAACGATGAACCATTTCTTACATCTCCTCTGCCCCCTTCCAAGTCATCCCGATTTAATCCCTCCGTCCAGGTGTATAAGGGCATGGTTAATACTTAATAGTATAGCCAACTGTTTACTATAAGTAAGTGTCATGTCATCTATAGCCAACATGTATAACAATCGATACTCAAAAACTAATTCTTAAAGATCATTTCTTGCAGAGCACATTAAGTGTTATTTCTTCACAAGTTTTGGATGCAGGTTGAATAGTTGAATGCTTTTGTTTGCAAAAGATACTTTTTTTTATCTATTTCACCCAAATGTTTGTGAGCTCTAGAGATGAAATAATATCCGAAGAAACCTATCGATACCCGTTACACATGAGATGACCCCCACATCCTTTGTCAAAATAAATAACTCCCAAGTCAATGCATTTCACTCTTCCGTGCAACGCATGGGCACCTTACTATTGATTAGTACGACCAAAAATTGAACTAACATTATATATAGTACGATAAATGTTGATGCATGTCACCTAAAATTATATCATGGAAAACTATGTTCAAATACGAATCCAACAATATAGTTTTTGTTGACATGCACTAACATTTTGTAAGTTAAATCTTCAGTCAAATTCAATGGGGGCGAAGAAACCACGACCGATGTAGTACTAGTGTAGAGGGCAGCGCTGCACGGGAGTCTCACTCCACTCGTGGCGCGGCAATAAAGTTTTCATATCACAAAACACAACGATTCCCGGTAATAAGTGGCCCTTTTAAATAAACGGACAAGCAACCATCACATCCCTCTGTCTTTTTTGCACTTCATCTCTTTGCATTTACTTTCTCCAGTTCATCTCGCACACTCGATCCCTAGCTACTACTCCTAGTATCCCTAGCTACTACTCCTAGGGCCAGTTCTTTTGGCGGCTTAAAAAATAAGCCGTCTCTTCCCCAACTTTTCCCATAAGACTAGTCACAATGGAGAGTAACATTAAGGCGCCTCACTCATTTATTTGGGCTTCTAAACTACTACTAGTACCTCTGTCCTGGTTTATTTGTCACCATTGTAATTTGTGCTAAATTTTGACCAAAGATTTAACTAATAAAAGGTTAGTGCATGTGACATGCACAAACATTTCATTAGTTAAATTTATGAGCAAAATTTGACACAGATTACAATGGGGACCAATAAACTAGGACGGAGGTATTAGTAATGGGATTACTAATCTAGAAGCCTAAACGAACTATCCCCTGGTACTCCTACTAGTAGTAGTACTCAAGTTAGAATTCCAATTGCACGGCGCAACTTGTTAGGCAAAAAATTCAATACAAGGTGTAGGAAGCAGTTTGGGAATTTGCACGCCTTTCCAACCAGTCAGATACTCCGTACAAAATACGACAGAGAAATAACCACAGAGAAGGAATCTAAAAGTACACAATCAAACGAGCATTTTTGCATTTGTTTTGCATTGAATCATTTCACAAGCTTGACTAGTGTTGTTTTTCTACTTTTACAAAAACCACATCGTAATGTTAAAACGTGCATTTGCACGTACATAAGTAATAGTAGTACTCCCTCCGTCTAGATGTATAAGTCTTCCCTCCTTGGTCACGGTGCACAACCAAAGATGACTTATTCACCTGGATGGAGGGAGTAGCACAGTCTGCAAGCATATATAGAGAGAGAGATGTGTAATGCGATAGTATATAGTAAAGTTTGTGCTATATGGACGTACTTACAAAATGTGTACAGATACACAAGGTTTCCAAAATTTCCCTTTTACATACTTAATTAAGGGCGCTAATAATTCCCAAACGTTCAGGGTTTATCATTTGTGTCCCAAAACTAATGAGATCGCCTTAAAAAACTAAATTATACTCCTACTAAAAGCCACGGCGCTCACAGGAGCGCTTGCGGCGCGCCACGAGGGCCCTGGTGCGCGGCTGATTCCCAGCGCGCCGACACAACGCCTCTTCCTCAGCCTCGCAACTCATGAGGTGCAGATTGGCGGCTTGCCAGCGAGCGAGAGCAATCTCACCGGAGTCGTGATCCGGCACCAATAGGTACTCCTACTCGCTAGAAGCATGCACCCGGTCCAAGTACCTCCAAGTGTAGATGAGCCGCTTGGGCTCGACTGCACTAGATGAGCCGCTTGGGCTCGACTGCACTTAGGGCTTCGGCACGGGCGTCCTCCGCCACCCTCACGGTCCTCGCACGAGCCTTCTGCCAAAGAGCCAATTGCCTGACTCTCTGAGACGCGACATAGACCTGCCAGGCAGCTTGCCCCGCGGCGCGCTTCTCTTCCTCGATCTTCTTCTCCACCTCTATTTTGGCATGCCCTGCCGGAGGCAAAGCCTCCCACAAGGCGACATCCATTTCTTTCCAAAGCTCCTCAAGACTGGGGGACTCGACGGGCGACGCGGCGTTCTCCTCATAGCGGGGAGCCGACGCGTCCTCCAACGCGTGTGCTGGCGAGATTGGGAACATTGACGCGTCCACCTCGACGCGTTGCGGCGAGGAGTGGAATGCCGACGCGTCCTCCTCGACTAGTGGTAGCGAGGAATGGAACAGCGACGCGTGACCATCCGCATGGTGCAGCGAGGGGCGCCTAGGGCTTGGGAGGGGTGATGCCATGGTGGTCGACGTGAGAGGGAGGGGGAGGAGATAGTGATGAATGTGAGCGTTCTTCCGAATGCCATGGGAGGCGCAGTATTTATAGCAAGCAATGGCACACCTACGTAAGATATGGACCAAGCTGCACTGACTTAACTGCAGGTCCAGCTGCATCACTGACATGTGGGCCAGACCCCTGTTGGGCCCATATGTTAGTGACCCAATTAATGCACCTGCAGTTAAGTAACTGAAGCAGCGTCCCGTAAGATATGTTGCGTGATTAACCTAACAAATACGTGGGCATATTTGTTGGAGTAAATTACGGGGGAGGGAAGGGGTGGAAATATTGCTGGTCACAACAGATTGGACGAGCGCGGGGGGAGGAGAGTCATGCATGCAGATTTTTTCCACACAGGGTGGAGTGGTGGGACCGCCGGAGGGAGAAGGAGAGTCTAACAGGCATATTGTTTTCACAGATGTAGAGGAAAAGATTTGGAGATGAACGAGCTTCCTGCAGGTATGGAGAATGGTGCATAGTAAGTCATCTTGCATGCCGGGCTAGGTATAGTCTCAAGTCATTAAAAACATACACGCCCCACACATGTTCATATTTCAAGGTGCACTAAATTATTGCATGCGATGATTAAGGCTGGCCATAATGGTGGTATCTTAGCTGGTATCATGCACACGGCAATAGCAAACGTGCTGATGTGACAAAGAATTAAAGAAGAGGGGGGGTTAGAGTAACTAGTGTTCATGCATGCATGCAATGCAATAATGTATTGGTAAACACATTTTTTGTGAAGAACGACAACATTAGTTGAGTACTTTTGCAGACTACAAAAACTATTCCACTGCCTCTATCTTGGTAAGAGTAGGTGAAAATTTTGAATCGAGCCCTTTAAACTAGAAGGGAGATAGTAGTACTCTAATAGCTAACCTTGTTGTGATGACTAGATAGGACATGGCACGCACCTGGACGGAGGAACTAGTCTGCATTGTGCATTTAAGTTTTGTCTGAAGTCAATGTACCTCTACTTTGACCGAACTTATAAAAAATGTATCAACATTCACAATGTCAAATCAATATTTTTATACTCATTATAAAACATAGTTCTTATACTCATTACAATCAGTGTGGTAGATATTGATATTTTTAGTATAAATTTGGTCAAACACTTTGCAAATGGTTGACAAAAATAAAAAGGACCGGAGGGAGTATCATGCATGCGGATTAGGCAAAAAAATGCTCATTTATAGCCGTTCAAAGTCTCAAAGGGCGCGACCGCGGGAGGGAGGCGCGACGGTTGATGGAATTAAGTGAAGTTACATCCACGCACCAGCATGGCGTGCAAATAGGCAGAAGCTATACCGTCAGGCCTATGATATGGGTCTAGTAGACATGACATCTAGTGGGTCCCGCATAGTACTCGAGAACTCTTTGGGGACTTGCAGCCATTTATCCACCGGGCAAGCCAACAACCCCATGCCGTTTGCACGCCCTACTCGTCCTCGTCTTCTACTAGTACAGTACCTTACAACAGTTCACTCCCAGTCCTCCTGTCCTTTCACATTACACCGGTTCAACTTCTCCTAACCCTCCTCCAAAATCCATGGCCTCCCAAATCTCCATGGTCGCCGCTGAGTACCAGGTTAGAGCCATCACCGACGATGAGTTTAGCATCGTCTACACACGTGGATCCGCGACGGTGAAAGCATGCCTTGCTCTCTTCCTACGCATGTTCAACAGTTCAAAGGATGAGTGGGTCGCTGGGCTAGTTGTTGAGTACACCACAGTCCTGGAAAGAGAGAAGATTCTAAAGGAGGCAGAGAAGAAGAAGCCCGCCGTGATCCAGGTTTGCATACATAATGTGTTCTTGGTCTACCACATATGCCATGCCGACATTAAGCGTCAGGATTTTAAGAACTTCCTCAAGGATGAAAGAGTGAAATTCATTACTGTAGACTTTAGGAACGACAGGGATGTCCTGGGTCAGATAGGCCTCGTTGTAGGCCATCCCGTCGATCTCCTGAAGGCAAGCCTGGTATCCTCCTCTCAGCCTTCAATCCTGACCCTAGTAGCAGCCATGATTGATCATTCGTATGCTAAACTAAAGAAACCTCACCATGAGTTTCATCATGCATGGGAGTTGAAGACATTAGATGAATATCACATCCTGTACGTAGCAATGGATGCCTACCTTTGTTTAAATATCTACAAGGATTGGATGAAGAAGCAGAGCCCAGTGTCCGGTTCAAGCAAAGAAGCGTCAGCGAAGAGGAACTGGAAGAGGGCCGAGGACGAAGTCGAGGATGTGGACTCGGACATCGAGTAAGGTGGCAGTCTCGTCACTCATGCTAGTTCTACTGCAGTGTCAAGTGGGCTAGTTGCTTAGTTTTGTTTCAGGGGTGTGTTGTGCTGAGCCCCCAGCAAAACTATGTTTATGTTCTTTCTTGTTATCTGAACTTTATGTTCTTCCTCGTTATATGAACTCTTTAGTACGTACAGTTGTACTAGTACTATGTCTTACTACTGTTCTTCTTGTAGTTGGTACTACTGCTCGTATCTTCATGTTCCTACTGTACTTAATATGTTCATACTAGTGGTATAATTTAGGTCAGTCAATTTGTGAAAGAAGTTCGACGGAGCAAAGGAAGACGACAACACAGAAGCTACCCCAGTATCTATATTAGGGTGGCAGGGTGCCCATGATCTATCTTATGAGTTTTGGCTGTGGAATGATGTTTGCCCGAAAAAATGGATCGTGCCCGGGGTTAAACGGATGGCGGGGGTGGGGGGGGGCATGGCGGTGGCAGGCGGTTCAGGGGAGGACGGGGCGGCGGTGGCACGTGGTTAAGCGTGTGGCGGGCCGAGAAGATGAACTGTTCAGCAATTTCAGAGGTTGAAGAAGCCCTTCTAGCCATTCATGTTGCATCTAATGGCTCACAAGAGTTGACTGACCAAAATTGCTCCTTCAGATCGCAGGATCCACGTGGCATTCAAGGTCTTGAAGGTAGATTCCGCGTCCACACCCGGTTTGCCGGCTCGGCGTGGGCGCGACCGGCTTCCGTCGCGACAGCCACAATGTGCGCCTTCTCCATGCAGGCGGAGACGACAATGACACGCTAGTTCCTCCTCGTTGGCGTGCTGGAGCACGCACCCGTCCTCCTCTTCGTACGCTGCGTGCATAGACACGGCTCCACCAACTGCTCGCATGCTTGGTAGCGTGGTGGCCTCGCGAGGAGGGACTGCAGAGGACGTGAGCGGGCGAGCCTTCGGGTTCTTGGCACAGTGATGGCCGCGACACGGAGGTGATGGGCGAGAAACTGTTGGCCAGAGAAGGCGGGCGCCAGCATGCGCAACGGCGGCGGCGGCATATTGATGAGTGCGCATATGGGATCTTAATTTAGTTTTATATAGGGTTGGTCAAATCTAAAAGAAAACCGTACTAGTACACGTAAACATTAGACTGAGGCAGCGCTGATATTAGTTACCACAGCCACGATACAGAATCCTGTGCAAGCATGTGAACACGGCCACGCGGTCAATCGAATGGTGCGTCACCGTGTCACGCTCGAAGGATGTCCGCTGAACCTTTTTGTGTGTGTGAAAACAATCCCCGAATATTACTCAACTTTTTTTTCCTGGAAAAGTTCTTGATGCTACAATATTTCCATATATTTGAATTTAGCTCCAATTTGTGTTTATTTGGATTTGGACGTTTTAGGTGCGCCCTAGTTTTTTTCATACTGATTTTGTGTGTGTGACTGAGAAAGAACGTGTGTATGCATCCATATGTGTGTTGTGGTGGAAGGGCAATGTGGAGACGGTGTGCGTGTGATAGAGACATAGAGAGGTGTGAATGTGCAAATGAACATGCATGAGTGAGACATAGACAAATGTTGATACATTGTGTATACATGAGAGAACGGTCTTCTATTTTACTTGTGTGTGTGTGTGAGAGAGAGAGAGAGAGGAGCATCCGTAACACAACAACCATATCTCTCGATTCGTCCGTCCCTTGCACGATCACATGTAACACATGCATCAACGCACACATTTTGACACCCTCACCTGACCCCTACCCACCTCAAGGCCCGCACATCGCTCTCTATCTCGCACGCACAATCTCTTCATGAAAACCCTGTTTAGCATGTAGCTTTCCGTCACATACACACACATTTCTCTCCATAGGTTTGTTTTCTCTAAATATCTGACACACACACACACACACACACACACACACACACACACACACACACACACACACACACACACACACACCGCACACACACACCCCCTCCCCCGAGCACACAATTCATCCCCATCTAAGGTTATATGGCGACCACTCTCGCTTGTGCTTCTTGATGTCTACTATGCAACCTTCTTCTTGTAGACATTGTTGGGCCTCCAAGTGCAGAGATTTGTAGGACAATAGAAAATTTTCCTCAAGTGGATGACCTAAGGTTTATCAATCCGTGGGAGGCGTAGGATGAAGATGGTCTCTCTCAAGCAACCCTGCAATGAAATAACAAGGAGTCTCTTGTGTCCCCAACACACCCAATACAATGGTAAATTGTATAGGTGCACTAGTTCGGCAAAGAGATGGTGATACAAGTGCAATATGGATGGTAGATAAAGGTATTTGTAATCTGAAATTATAAAAACAGCAAGGTAACTAATGATAAAAGTGAGCGTAAACGGTATTGCAATGCTAGGAAACAAGGCCTAAGGTTCATACTTTCACTAATGCAAGTTCTCACAACAATAATAACATAATTGGATCACATAACAATCCCTCAACACACAACAAAGAGTCACTCCAAAGCCACTAATAGCGGAGAACAAATGAAGATATTATGGTAGGGTACGAAACCACCTCAAAGTTGTCATTTTTGATCTATCTATTCAAGAGTCCTTAGTAAAATAACATGAAGCTATTCTTTCTGTTCGATCTATCATAGAGTTCATAATAGAATAACACCTTAAGACACAAATCGACCAAAACCCTAATGTCACCTAGATACTCCATTGTCACCTCAAGTATCCGTGGGCATGATTATATGATATGCATCACACAATCTCATATTCATCTATTCAACCAACACAAAGTACTTCAAAGAGTGCCCCAAAGTTTCTACCAGAGAGTTAAGATGAAAACGTGTGCCAACCCCTATGCATAAGTTCACAAGGTCACTGAACCCGCAAGTTGATCACCAAAACATACATCAAGTGAATCACGTGAATATCCCATTGTCACCACAGATAAGCACGGCAAGACATACATCAAGTGTTCTCAAATCCTTAAAGACTCAATCCGATAAGATAACTTCAAAGGGAAAACTCAATCCATTACAAGAGAGTAGAGGGGGAGAAACATCATAAGATCCAACTATAATAGCAAAGCTCGCGATACATCAAGATCGTGCCAAATCAAGAACACGAGAGAGAGAGAGAGAGATCAAACACATAGCTACTGGTACATACCCTTAGCCTCAAGGGTGAACTACTCCCTCCTCATCATGGAGAGTGCCAGGATGATGAAGATGGCCACTTGTGAGGGATCCCCCCTCCGGCAGGGTGCTGGAACAGGGTCCCGATTGGTTTTTGGTGGCTACAGAGGCTTGCGGTAGCGGAACTACCGTTCTATTCTTTTCTGGAGGTTTCAGTATTTATAGGAATTTTTGGCGTAGGTCTCATGTCAGGGGGGTTTCCGAGTTGTCCACGAGGCAGGGGGCGCGCCCTAGGGGAGTGGGCTTGGCTCCCACCCTCGTGGGCAGCCCGGGACTCTTCTGGCCCAACTCTTGCACTCCAGGGGCTTCTTTTGGTCCATAAAAATTCGTAAAAAATTGGCACGCCAATTGGACTCCGTTTGGTATTCCTTTTCTATAAAACTCAAAAACAAGGAAAAAACAGAAACTTGCACTGGGATCTAGGTTAATAGGTTAGTCCCAAAAATCATATAAAATAGCATATAAATGCATATAAAATAACCTAGATGGATAATATAATAGCATGAATACTTCATAAATTATAGATACATTGGAGACGTATCAGCATCCCCAAGCTTAATTCCTGCTCGTCCTCGAGTAGGTAAATGATTAAAGAAATAATTTATGAAGTGTGAATGTTAGCAGGTGCACAAGTTTGATCAATGATAATTTTAGTCACCCTTTCTAGCATCATTATATGTCATAATAATAGCTCATCTCATAAAACTTTTGATGATAAAGTAACAAGCTATTCACATGTTAAAGCATAGACCGTAAACTTTTTTGAAAACTAGCAAACTTCATTCTTAGTCATCAAACAATTGCAATTCATCTTATTATCAGGAAGGGTCTATGTTAGAGCTTTGATTTAGCAAATTCCACATATTCAACTATCATTTAGTCTTTTACAATTGCTAACACACACGTGATATTTATGGGTCCAAAGTTTTAATCGAACACAGAGAAAGATAGGGGCTTATAGTTTTGCCTCCCAACCTTTTACCTCAAGGGTAATGTCAACAATAATAATTTATGAACCTACATCCAAGTGGATATATATATATATATATATATATCTGGATCACCCCAACACAAAGTGCTTGCCAAAGGAAAAAAATGTAAAAAGGAAAGGTGTTTATCACCATGACTCTTGTATAAGGGTAGAAGATAAAAGTAAAAGATAGGCCCTTCGCAGAGGGAAGCAGAGGTTGTCATGCACTTTTATGGTTGGATGCACAAAATCTTAATGCAAAAGAACGTCACTTTATATTGTCAGTTGTATATGGACCTTTATTATGTATTCTGCCGCTTTTATTGCTTCCATAACAAGATCGTATAAAGCTTATTTTCTTCACACTAATAAGTCATACATATTTAGAGAGCAATTTTTATTGCATGCACCGATGACAACTTACTTGAAGGATCTTACTCAACCCAGAGGTAGGTATGGTGGACTCTCATGGCAAAACTGGTTTAATGGATATTCGGAAGCACAAGCAGTATCTCTACTTAGTGCAAAGAATTTGGCTAGCATGAGGGGGAAAGGCAAGCTCAACATGTTGGATGATCCAAGACAATACAACTTTTCAAATATAGGAAAACATAACCCACTAAGTTGTCTTCCTTGTCCAACATCAAATTTTTAGCATGTCATATTTTAATGAGTGCTCACAACTACAAAAGATGTCCATGATAGTATATTTATATGTGAAATCTCTCTTCCTTCAATATTCTTTCATGAATTGTTCAAGTGACCAATACAATGTTTGCTAACCTTCAATAAATTTACAACCTATACTTCTTATATGTGAAGTCATCACTCCCCATGGGATAAGCATATGAAACATATATAATTTCAGATTTATAATATTCAACTCATTCAACCATTTACTCATAGGATATAAGTGAAGCACACAAGTAAATGACAAACTACTCCAAAAAGATATAAGTGAAGATCAATGAGTATTAAATAATTATGTAGCTATTTGAAGACTCTCTCTCATTTAAGTATTTCAGATCATGGTATTTTATTCAAACAGCAAGCAAAACAAAACAAAATGACATTTCAAGGATAGCACAACTCATGTGAAGAAGCAAAAACTTAGGCTCAACCGATACTAACCGATAATTGTTGAAGAAGAAAGGTGGGATGCCTACCGGGGCATCCCCAAGCTTAGATGCTTGAGACTTCTTGGAATGTTATCTTGGAGTTCCTTGGGCATCCCCAAGCTTAGGCTCTTGCCACTCCCTATTCCATAGTCCATCGAATCTTTACCCAAAACTTGAAAACTTCACAACACAAAACTCGTAAGCTCCGTTAGTACAAGAAAAGAAACCACCACTTTAAGGTACTATAATGAACTCATTATTTATTTCTATTGGTGTTAAACCTACTGTATTCCAACTTCTCTATGGTTCATACCCTCCGATACTACTCATAGATTCATAAAAATAAGCAAACAACACAATGAAAACAGAATCTGTCAAAAATAGAACAGTCTGTAGTAATCTGTATCAAACGTATACTTCTGGAACTCCAAAAATTCTGAGACAAGTTGGTGGACCTGAGTAATTTTTCTATTAATCATCTTCAACATGAATAAACTTAAAAGCGCTCTCCAGTAAAAAATGGTAGCTAATCTTGTGAGCGCAAAGTTTCTGTTTTTTACAGCAAGATCACATAAACTTTCACCCAAGTCTTCCCAAAGGTTCCACTTGGCACAAACACTAACTAAAACTAAAACCACATCTAACCAGAGGCTAGATGAATTATTTATTACTAAATAGGAGCAAAAAGCAAAGAACAAAAATAAAATAGGGTTGCCTCCCAACAAGCACTATAGTTTAACGCCCCTAGCTAGGCATGATGATTTCAATGATGCTCACATAAGTGATAAGGACTGAAACATAAAGAGAGCATCATGAAGAATATGACTAGCACATTTAAGTCTAACCCACTTCCTATGCATATGTATTTTGTGAGAAAATAACTTATGGGAACAATAACCAACTAGCATAGGAAGGCAAAACAAGCATAACTTTAAAATTTTAAGCACATAGAGAGGAAACTTGATATTATTGCAATTCCTACAAGCATATGTTCCTCCCTCATAATAATTTTCAGTGGAATCATGAATGAATTCAACAATATAACCAGCACATAAATCATTCTTTTCATTATCTACTTGCATAGAAAATTTATTACTCTCCACATAAGCAAATTTCTTCTCATGAATAATAGTGGGAGCAAACTCAACAAAATAACTATCATGTGAGGCATAATCCAATTGAAAACTAAAATCATGATGACAAGTTTCATGGTTTTTTTATTATTTATAGCATACAAGTCATCACAATAATCATCATAGATAGCAACTTTGTTCTCATAATCAATTGGAACCTCTTCCGAAATAGTGGATTCATCACTAAATAAAGTCATGACCTCTCCAAATCCAATTTTATCAAATATAATCATCATAAATAGGAGGCATGCTTTCATCATAATAAATGTTCTCATCAAAACTTGGGGGACAAAAAATATCATATTCATCAAACATAGCATCCCCAAGCTTGTGGCTTTGCATATCATTAGCATCATGGGTATTCAAAGAATTCATACTAACAACATTGCAATCATGCTCTTCATTCAAAGATTTAGTGGCAAACATTTTATAGATTTCTTCTTCTAGCACTTGAGCACAATTTTCCTTACCGTCATTCTCATGAAAGATATTAAAAAGATGAAATGTATTAGACAAACTCAATTCCATTTTTTTGTAGTTTTATTTTATAGACTAAACTAGTGATAAAACAAGAAACTAAAAGATTTGATTGCAAGATCTAAAGATATACCTTCAAGCACTCACCTCCCGGGCAACGGCGACCAGAAAAGAGTTTGATGTCTACTACGCAACCTTCTTCTTGTAGACATTGTTGGTCCTCCAAGTGCAGAGGTTTGTAGGACAGTAGCAAGTTTCTCTCAAGTGGATGACCTAAGGTTTATCAATCCGTGGGAGGCATAGGATGAAGATGGTATCTCTCAAGCAACCCTGCAACCAAATAACAAGGAGTCTCTTTTGTCCCCAACACACCCAATACAATGGTAAATTGTATAGGTGCACTAGTTCGGCGAAGAGATGGTGATACAAGTGCAATATGGATGGTAAATAAAGGTATTTGTATTCTGAAATTATGAAAATAGCAAGGTAATTAATGATAAAAGTGAGCGTAAACGGTATTGCAATGCTAGGAAACAAGGCCTAAGGTTCATACTTTCACTAGTGCAAGGTCTCTCAATAATAATAACATAATTGGATCACATAACAATCCCTCAACACGCAACAAAGAGTCACTCCAAAGCCTCTAATAGCGGAGAACAAATGAAGAGATAATGGTAGGGTACGAAACCACCTCAAAGTTATCCTTTTGGATCTATCTATTCAAGAGTCCATAGTAAAATAACATGAAGCTATTCTTTCCGTTCGATCTATCATAGAGTTCATACTAGAATAACACCTTAAGACACAAATCAAACAAAAACCCTAATGTCACCTAGATACTCCATTGTCACCTCAAGTACCCGTGGGCATGATTATACGATATGCATCACAAAATCTCAGATTCATCTATTCAACCAACACAAATTACTTCAAAGAGTGCACCAAAGTTTCTATCGGAGAGTCAAGATGAAAATGTGTGCCAACCCCTATGCATAAGTTCACAAGGTCACTGAACCTGCAAGTTGATCACCAAAACATACATCAAATGAATCACGTGAATATCCCATTGTGACCACAGATAAGCACGGCAAGACATACATCAAGTATTCTCAAATCCTTAAAGACACAATATGATAAGATAACTTCAAAGGGAAAACTCAATCCATTGCAAGAGAGTAGAGGGGGAGAAACATCATAAGATCCAACTATAATAGCAAAGCTCGCGAAACATCAAGATTGTGCCAAATCAAGAACATGAGAGAGAGAGATCAAACACATAGCTACTGGTACATACCCTCAGCCCCGAGGGTGAACTACTCCCTCCTTGTCATGGAGTGCGCAGGGATGATGAAGATGGCCACCGATGAGGGATCCCCCTTCCGGCAGGGTGCCAGAACAGGGTCCCAATTGGTTTATGGTGGCTACAGAGGCTTGTGGCGGCAGAACTCCCGATCTATTCTTTTCTGGAGGTTCAGTATTTATAGGAATTTTTGGCATAGGTCTCACGTCAGGGGGGTTTCCGGGCTGTCCACGAGGCAGGGGGGCGTGCCCTAGGGGAGTGGGCATGGCCCCCACCCTCGTGGGCAGCCCGGGACTCTTCTGTCCCAACTCTTGCACTCCAGGGGCTTCTTTTGGTCCATAAAAATTCGTCAAAAATTGGCACGTCAATTGGACTCCGTTTTGTATTCCTTTTCTGTAAAACTCAAAAACAAGGAAAAAAAACAGAAACTGGCACTGGCTCTAGGTTAATAGGTTAGTCCCAAAAATCATATAAAATAGCATATAAAACATCCTAGATGGATAATATAATAGCATGAATACTTCATAAATTATATATACGTTGGAGACGTATCACTTCTCTCCACTCCAGCATGCACAACACGTCAATATTCAAAGAGGGCATCGAGGAAATCAAAGACGGCGACCACACTGCGCTAGAGAATTTGGGGCCATTTGGAAGCAGGATGATGTGACGACGGCTGACTGACCCCTCCCCCCTCTCTCTCCCGCACAAAATTACCAATCCCTCTCTCCCCCGCACAAAATTATCAAGCCCTCAACCCATGAGATCCTTCCCCTCTCGTCCATGTTTTTCCGGCTCTCTCATCAATCCTATTGTCTCTTCTCCTTCTACGTGTACAGAATCCGGATGCAGACGCATTTCACGTATATTACATGTCTCCATCTTTCTCATAGACCTAACTTCTTCTCTCTCTCTCTCTCTCTCTCTCTCTCTCTCTCTCTTTGTCTCGTTAGGTTTCTCTCCTACTCTCTCGTCCACTTACATACAATCTTTCCCGCCCTATCTGCTCCATCTTCGTAAGCTCTCTCTACACGTTTCATTCACACATTGGGATGTGTTCAAAATGTTGCTTTTATAATGGATGATGTAGAGTTGTGGTTGGTTTTGTTGGACCCTACAAAGTAATAACTATGAAATGCATTTAGATTCTCATTTGACTGGGATTATGTGAGTTTGAGCATATTGTGAAGTACTATAGACCTCGTATACATCTTGGAATTCAATGATTGTAACTATTGAATTGTATAGACCATTACATTCGAAGTCAGTAGCCTAATATATTTATTTCACAATTACAACAAATGATTAATTCACTACAAACTAAGAAACAAAATTTGTACTCCCTCCGTTTTTATTTAAGTCCGCATATTAGCATTGGTCAAAGTCAAGTTTTGTAAACTCTCAGAAAGTTTATAACAAAAAAATTAACATATACAATAACAAATAAATACCATTAGATTTATTTGTACTTTCACATCATACATATTTGTTATGGTAAATGTTTATATTTTTCTATAAACTTGGTCAAATTTAGGAAGTTTGCCTTCGGTCAAACCTAATATGCAGAGTTAATAAAAACAGAGGGAGTACTAGTAGTTACTACTACTACTCACTAGTTGCTTACTCCAATCACCCAGTATGCCACACGGGGAGTTCAGTGTCACTAAATTTTGAGGTTCGCGGGAAAATCTCCCGTGACCCAGATTCAAGCAGTGGGAAGTTACCATCATAGCCTTCGGAACAGGCCTACGGATGACGCTTGGTAGGGGACTGTTTTCGTAACTTCAGGTTCACCCTAGCCAGCCAACCCCACCCCGGCACCTAGAGTAGTACACCTGAATACTCCCCACTTTCTATCCCCGCCGCAAAATAGACTTCTCCACGGCACCACAACCTTCGTGCTCCTCCACTTCTACATTGGCACACTTGTCCACCGCAGCGCATCTGCCTCATCGACGACCTCGTATGCCGCACTGGAGCCGGTCCACTGTCGTCGTCGTACACGGAGCCTCTTCCCCGGCACCGTCTTCCAAGGTCTCGGATTTGCTTCCCGGAAGACAATGCCAAGCGTAGAAGCACCACCGTCGTGGACTATGAACTGACTCCTGTTGCCGACGATGATGCACAGAGGCCGCCGTGACCATCGTCCTCCTTCTCGATTGGTAATGTGTGTATTGAATCACTTAGCAGTACATGTGCAGTTCCAATTTTGTTCATACCTACCCTTCAAATTTCCTGGTTGCTATTGTTCCCATAAAAGTAATTGGTTATAGCCTCCATTTTCCAACAGAATATCAGCTTGTAATTGTGCGTCGCTCCTGTATCGCGCTCTGCTTGGGTAGGTTCTTCATCTACAATCAGTAGTGTGGCAAATGATGGCAAGTTTTTTAGAACTAGCAAGATGCCCATGCGTTGCATGCATCAAGATGCATTTGTATGAGTAGTTAATGTTGTGGGAGAAAAGGATTAATGAGGGAAGGCCTTATTTGCAAATCTAGAGAGGGGTGTGGGTATCTTTCTGCAAAATTGCCATAGTTTCCTTCCTATCCGTCAGATATAAATTGGACTACCTATATTGCAGGATGGCACGCACACCATCATCACCAACTTTGTTTTTTAAGAAAAAAAAGTAGAGCGTAGACAAGTAGAGATAAATATTAAATATAAGATAAATATAACAGTAGGGAATAGAGTGCAAATAGCAGGTACGTCGGGAAAGGATCGTGCACGCGGGAAAAAGCGGCCGAGCGTGCGCTAGTTTTGGCGCGTGGCGTCCGGCGCGCTTTATAAAATCCAACGCCCTCCCACCGCTCTGTGCCTTGCCACTGCTCTCTTGCTGCTCTATGCCTCGCCACCGCTCTCTCCCCGCTCATTCTCGCCTCGCCGCCGCCGCACCACCATGCCGCCCCGTCTCCAGGAAACTTGGGGATACCGTGACATCCGCGCGCGCCCCTTCGGCTGCTTCTCCGCCGAGATCCGGTTCCGCGGAATGCGCCTCAGCCTCGGTAATTTTGACACCACCAACGAGGCCGCCCGCACATACGACGCGGCGGCGTGGCGCCTCTAGTGGCCTCATAGAACATTGAACTTCCCCAACATGCTGATGCGGGAGCGGGCATAGGAGCTCGTGCCTCTACCGCGGCTTATCACCGAGGAGGATCGTCGCGACAACCAGAGGCGGGACCACCGTCTCGACATCGCTGAGATGGACGAGGAATCCATGGCGCTGTGGCGCCAACACTTCCCGCATGACATCATCAACAATCACGAGTTCTACGTGCAAAGGAGGGCGGAGAGGGAGAAGAGGAGGGTGGAGCAAGCCGCCTATCGCGAGGACAAGCGTACGCGAAAAGCGGATGCTCAATTCAACATGAGGCTAGGAGCAACATCGCCCTGGGAATCCGACGACGATCGGTATCTTCATGGCTACATTCAACATCAGAGGAGGCGGACGACGAGAAGTAGTTGAACTATCTATTTTTTTATCTATCTATGATATATCTATGCTGAGAACTATCCTCTACTCTCAAGTCTCTACGCTCTATCTGTACTTCTTGATCTCAGCAGTGTAAACGCTTTTTTAAAGCGTCGCGCGTGGTGCTTCTATTGGAGATGCTCTAACATGGCAGACGAGTGCTTTAATGTTGCCCACAAGATGCGTGAGTATTACTAATAGTATATTTTTCTTGCCATGTTGAGATTTTAAAACCACGAGTGCGAACATGCAGAGAAGCAATGAAGACCAAATATGGGATATTGGGGACATCTTCAAGGAGTGTGGCAAGTTAAAGAGGAGCTGCACCGAACCTATAAAATGAGCTTTGGTAAGTAACACCCTTTCAATTACTTTCCTTTAGCATCGTGTTCTTCGATGTGTATATGTTGTATTTTCTGTTTCTCTTAGCCTCGTGTTCTTTGATGTGTAATAAGAAGAGTCTTAATCGTCCTAATGCTTTCGTTTTTAGCTTGATGTAGGAAGTGGGTGTTCTCACCTTGTAGTCTATTTTTATATATTTTTTCCTTTTTAATTCACTTCTCTGAGTCCTGTTTATCTGGCTTCTACTAAATGGATCTGGGTTGCTCTGAGTATTGATATAAAAATTAAGTAACTTCATGTCAGGATGCAGTTCCTGCAACGAGGGAAGTATGATCAACCTTGAAATCATGTTTCCAAAATGAGGCTGGATTACACACAAGGTGCCAGTTCCCTAATGATGCTGGATTAGACAAAAGGTGCAAATTCCCAGATGATGCTGGAGTACACACAAGCCAGGTGGAGTTATCAGCTGTTCGTGTACTCGTGGCTCTAGTAAAGGCTGAAAGAAAGCGTGCAACAACCCTTGAGAATGTAGCTGAGTTCCTGAAGAAGCGAAAAGAGCAATCAGATGCTCTCTTCACCCAAGCCAAAGAAGAGATGGAAGAAGCCAGAAATAAGCTAGCAGAGGCAGAGTAGGCTAGGCGTCTCGTGCTATCTAAAACTGTTGTCAATAAAAAATTTCCTGTTGTGATGTCCGTGCATCTACTGAGGTGGCACAAAATAAATTTTTGGGTCATGTAATAATAACAAGTACTTTCCAAACAATAACAGACGAAGCATTGGACATGGTATAGTTCACGTGCAAGCCCGACATTCCAAGTTCAACTTCTACATCAAACTCATGTTCACAGATATCTGCACATTCATAGATAATTTCCACAACCATGATTCACTTCAAAGCCAAAAAAATATGAGGTGAGTTATAAATAAACAAAAACCTCTAGTTCATGCTACCAGCGCAAGCACAACAAGTCAAGACCATGCGTAATTAATTATATTTTGGTCATTTTTTGTGTTCTAAAATGCCGTCCGGCTCATGGAAGGATGTGTTGCTGGCACACGCGCGGATTCAATGGAGGAAGGCGGGGAAGTCTAAAGCCGGTTGCATGCGGTGAGGAGGCATGTTCAGCCGGGTCTGCAGGGAGTGGGGCCCTCTTGGCCGGCGCGCCGGTTCAATGCCTGCGCTATGAGAGGTCACGTCCGTGTCAGAGAAATCACTCCCTCCAGTCCTTTTTTGTTTGGGTATAACAAAATCTCGTTTTCCATTCACATTTTACAAGTAAAATTCATGGACAAACTTTGACCCAAAATGCGATAGGGACTAGTAAACCAGAACGGCGGTAATAGTTTTTTTTATCAAAGAAGGGTTTCCCCCTTCCAATTTTCATTACTGAAAACCAACATCTAAACCATATTATTTGCCCTAGAACTACCAGGTTCAACATCTCGCAACATAAACCCATACAACCATACACCAAGGAGGTAGTGGTTATGAATTCCATTTTTGCTCCGTACCAATCATTCTAAAAACTACTTAGTACTTATAATGCGCCATTGAAAATCGGAACTCTTACCCTGCTAAAAATGATATTTTAAACATGGCTACTCGATTTGTGGCAACTGGTGAACCACCGCCTCTAGGTCGTTCACCTGTGGTCCCGATAATCAAATCCTATGGATCAAATTATCACACAAGCTGACTGTTCCTACAAAGGTAAGCTCCATCACGTACCCGATACCCGCGCATGAAGCAATCGTGCACCTAGGGTTCTAGGGTTTATTTGTTAACGGTGCCTTTACATAACTCTCATGTGTGCGAGACAGTGAGAGACCGACTGCATGCGTGTGCCTCTTCTCTTCGTATATGTAGTCCACCATTTGTCTGGTGTCCAAAAAATTATATAGTGGTAATAACTACTAGCAATGTGCCAATGCGTTGCCACACGATCAAAGTAGATTAATACATATTTGCCGATTTGATAGCAAAAAGAGTCTAGTTTCGAAATACGTATATCACTAAAAATATGTTACGTTTCACTCAAAATATATTCCTTTGGCGGTTTTGATGAGATAAGGGAGGAATGTTGTTGGTTTCAAGATTTGAGAAGTGGTATATGTCTAATTTCTACTCTTATAGAAAGATGCCCATGCATTGCACGGAACATCAAGATCTTGTGGGAGAAAAGGATGAACGAGGGAAGGCCTTATCTGCAAATGTGGGGAGGAGTGCGGGTAAATTGCCATAGTTTGTGTCCTATTCATCAGATATAAATCGGACGGCCTATATTGCAGGATGGTAGGCACACCATCATCACCAACTCTGTTTTTTCATCTCTACTCTTATAAAAAGCATAGTCAGTGATGATGGTGTGCCTGCCATCCTGCAATATAGGCCGTCCGATCTATATATGGCAGATTGGAAGGAAACTATGGCAATTTTGCAAAAAGATACCCACACCCCTCTCCACATTTGCAAATAAGGCCTTCCCTCATTCATCCTTTTCTCCCACAAGATAAACTACTCATACAAATGCATCTTGATGTTCTATGCAACACATGGGCATCTTGCTAGTTGTTGCAAAAAGCCCAAGTGTGTGAGAGAGAGGGAGAGAGGAGGAGGACGGAGTGCATGTGTGACAAAGACACAAAGAGTGTGTGTGCGAGAGGTATCAACTTAAAATGAGGCGATAGTGTGTGTGTGTGTGTGTGCACGATCGAGAGGGCGTGTCTCAAGAAGGAAAGACAAATCTACATAGATACAAGGAGCGGGAGAGAGACATATACGCGATAGTGGAAGCACTAGTGTGCGGGTGTATAAACCTATCTAGAGGCTAGTCGATAAATGTTTGTGAGCAATACGAGTCAGGGGTGCGAAAGCGAGAGTTTTGTGTGAGAGAGAGAGAGACTGTAGTCGGGAAGGGGAGTGGAAGCAGGAGTTGTGTGTGTGTGAGAGAGAGGGGGGAGTTTGTCTAGTCGGTAAACAAATGAATAATCTCAGTTTTATAACTGGGATGGAGACGGAAAGGAGACCGCAACAAATGTTGTGTCTACAGGAGAGAGTAATTTTAGTGGTATGAGTCATATCTAGAGACATATAGGGTGTGTGAGAGAATCCCATAGAGAGAAATACAAAGTGAAAGACGAGTGAGACTGTGTGTGTGGCGGTGAAAACTAAAGCTTAAATACCTAATGATACCATAGAACGGTAGAGACGTGAGAGATAATGAAAACCGTGTAATGTATAATGATAGGGAGAGTGTGACACCTCTCAAGGGAGACGTCGAGAGACCATGTTTGCGAGGATAGGAGAAACATGAAGTGAGCGTGCGGGTGAGCTGGAGAAAAGAGAGTGGTAGCTACATGAAGGAGCATGCATGAAAGAGAGATGGGCGTGAAAGGAGTCAACATAAAAGGGATTCAAATATTTGAATTCGAGATAATGATACATGTAATTCATACTCGAACCAAAGTTGATCTATCAAACATGCATACTCATATGAATTCACGCGCATCTATGTTATTTAATATGTAGATATTACTGATCCATACATTTTAGTAGATTTTTTGAATTCAACCCTATGATTTTGATATCATTGTATTTGTAAATCATATTATACATATAAAAGAGCAGAATTATTTGTTGTGCTTTTCAAAGTATATATAAAAAAATGATGTATATAGAATTTTATTCCAATGAAAAATGGATCCTTCCCGAACAAAAATAGAATACAAACGGGATTCAAATTGAGTTGGGGTAAATGTGCTCTCTGCAAAATTTTGAACGAAGTGGGGAAAGTCGCAGTAACCACCCGAAACCAAAATCTGTGAGATGGAAATTACTGCCTTTCCCTACCATGCAAAGCCTATCGGCTCGATTTATATAGGTTTCGATAGGGGTAGGTTTTCACTCAAACGTGACATAACCGCCTCTCACCCGGATTCATACACGGTGGGCAGCAAAACACAATGTCTCCTCGGCCGAAATCGACTCCCTCCCCGGTTCATACACGGTGGGCGCCAAAAACAAACTCTCATCGGCAAATTTTTCGTGTATGAGAGATTACTGTCCTATCCCCAACCGACTAATATTGCTATGATGTAGGAAATTTGAAACGGGGGCTAAGTTTGTAAATTTCCTCTCATTTGAGACAAGTGCGCCCTGAAGAAATGGTTCCCTCCTTCCTCTCTCCCTCAATTTCCCCATTCATACTCAGTGGGCGCCAAAACACCCTCTCCACCCCAGCCTCCTCAGTATGCCACCCCATCCACTGTCATCGTCCTCCACCATGTCGGAGCTGATACCCCGCCGCCGTCGTACATTATACGAGATCAACCTCTCTCATCCACGGCTTCGAACCGGGATCCTTGCATCCCGTCCTCTTGCTTCATCCCTGCAGTCGTCCACCTTGCCGGCGCCGCTCCTACGACCATCTCGTCCACCGCGCCCCGCCGCCACCGTCTACCCTCCTAGATCTGCTTCCACGCTGCCGACAGCCATCGCTATCGCAGCACCGTCAAATTCTCAGCAGATGCATACATGACGCCACACCAGAGACAGTACTCTTTCGTATCTGCTCAACTTATTTATCACAGCCAGAAAGTAGATCACCACTACTTTACTCTATTTTCTTGTCCATCACTTACTTGCTAGTTGAAAGCAAACATTGGTTTCGAAGTTGCCTTTGTCCGGTTTCACCTTCAGATCCGCCATGGCACGCTCAACACTATACTCACAATGCTTATGGTTTTCCCTTTTATATTCCACACTAGTTGTCGTGGAATAGTCACGGCAGATGTCCTAGTGTGAGGTCTTAGTCGTGAGGCCAACGCATCTATGTGATAGCTTGAGAGGGGTTGAGTGGGACGAGAGACGCGGGACGAATCAACACACAAGACATGGATTTAGACAGCTTCGGGCCCCGGAAACAACATCCGGTAATAGCCCTACATGTTGTTTGTGGCTAGATCTCATTATGCTCATCAGGGAGACGCTGCATAAGCCGGCTCCCCTTTACTTGTGTCTAGCCTTAGAGGTTATTTTTCTTTTTCCCCACTTGGGGTTCCCTGCCCCTCCTTATATAAGTTGGAGGGGTGGGTTACATGACTAGTCCTAGTAGGATTAGGATTACTCTATTACAAGTGGAGTCCTAGTCTTACTTCCTTCATAAGGGAATATTCCTTATGCTTTCCTCTTAAGCCGGCCCACCATAACATGAGCCGGCCTTCTAGGCCTTGGGTCTTGTCATCCGTCTGACCCGCCCGCCGGGTCACTAGTGAGTCGCAATGTTCAGGCGGGTTGCGAGTGAGTCGCCAAGTTCTAATCGGGTCATACATCTGGCGAGTTACACCGTGGGGTATGTCCCCGACATTAGCCCCCCAGTTTAGCTTGGATTTATCCGGTAAACTTATGCTGGAAAATAAACACAAGAACAAATTTGACAGGTTGTGCTCTAGTTTAAAAGAACTCCTGAGTCGACACCTGATCATCCTTAAGTCCTTGTCATTTCCTCCTAGGCGTATGTCTATGATCTCATAGCAAATCTCCTTTAACAGACATGTTCAAACTTTGCCAATGCAAAAAATCCAGGCACTTCTTCTGAAAAATCCGGGTCAATAGGCCAGCTTCATAATCAATTTGTTGACATTGGCTCTTGGAGAGAGATATTATAAGAAATAATCCATTTGAGTTGGCCTTCAATGCTCTGACTTGACAAAAATATTGGTCTTGAAATATTCAACTAATATTCAACCGGCTTAAAGATGTAGATCTTGCCGATTTATGATTGCCAAAATTGTCAGGTTATAAACAAATGATGTCGGGTCATGTATTTGTTGCTGATGCCGGGCCAATCTTATGGTGACACCGGGTCATAAACTTTGCAGATTTCTCGAGTAATAATATAATACCTTTTTTTTGCTCAAAACTGAGAATTTGAAGTTATCCCTCCCTTATCTGTATATCACCTGTAGCACCCAAGTGCCGGGTTGTCATGCTTGCAACAACCTGGGACTTGTAATTGCCTTATGCTCATAAAAACTTCAACCAGTGTATCCCCCGTGGGCCGGGTCATTATGAAATAATGAGCATGGACTTTTGTATATAATTCATTGATAATAACATCATATGACATAGCCTTCACCGCGGGGCTTGAACCCACGTCCACAAGGTTAAGAGCCTTGTGCTTTACCAATTGAGCAATGGACCCTACAATATAATGGAATTAACTTGTGTACCTTGAATTTTTAACAGGAGCAATTGGTAGCCCCAAGGGCCGGCTCATTATGATGTGATGAGCCGGGTCTTCAACAAGGTGCGCAAAAAAATGACTTTGCATTAGCCCCCAAGTGCCATGGTGCATGCTAGCAGTGACATGGGACTTGCATATTTGATGTAATCTCAATCTGAATAATGTAGCCCCCAAGTGCCGGGTCGTAAGCCTGCAATGACTCGGGACTATTCCTTCCATTGTAGAATAAATCATATCCATTGATAAAGAAATAATGGCCATTGCGCTAAAGCGACTTTAAAAACCTCAATCATAATACTGGTTATTGATAACCATAATAAAACTCCAGCCATGTTGGCTATTCAAGATTTGAATAATATAATCCGGTATGAAAACCTCAATCATTCAATATCATCATGAAAATCCATCCAAGTTTGGCTATGAGAAATTTGAATACCTTATCGGTTGACAAGTAAATCCGAAGTTTAAATACTCAGCGGCTCTTGGCCGATGGCGACTTAATGCGCATTCATTGTAAGCCGGAATTTTTATAGCCCGGCGGCTTATAGCCTTTAAGAAAATCCAGAACGATGATCATTTTGAAGAATCAATTTTGATGATGATTGGACTTAATCATTTATGTAAGGCATAGCTCTATAAATCATGTACAGAGTTTAAAGAACATATGCCCTGGCGACTTAGTGTCGAAAGCCAGGGCGGGTTATCAACCCAAAATACGCATCCATTATTGAAAGACATACCTGTAGATCAATACCATGGTGATGCCTTGATAATTATAATCCGGGGCCAGTATCAACCCGGAGTCATGAAATATCCTCATTTTGATTGCTCAAGGCAAAATATCCTGGCGACTTAAAATCTGCTATCATGGTGGTTTATCAAACCCAAAGACGTTGAATGATGAGTCATATAATCAAGGCTATATGGCCTGTGATATTGAATTGCACTGCCGGCTTATGATACCCGTGCAATAAGGGTGATGACATGGATTGCAGAAGCCAATACTCCCAAGTTTTACGATTGTCACATGCCGGCGACTTATCATCCAAAGTCAAGCCAGGTTAATTGAAACCACATATATGCTTCAAACGTAAGTAAAAAGGTCTCAAGACAAACCCAAAAGAATGTTTTTTTAAAAACTTAAGTCAAACAGAGAGAAAAAAGCGAAGCTTCTAATTCGAATACGACCAGTAAGCCGGACCAAAAGGGGTTAAGCTATGATTCGAATACGATCAAGAAGCCCCCTAGTGGGTTTGGCATTGCGGCCGATCAAGAGGGTACTAACAGCTATGTTCTCTTTGGTCCGAATATGACCTATGTTTGAACAGGAAGTCCCCAAATTACCTTGAGACTTTTTTAACGACTCTGATTCGAATACGATCAAAGTCGGACCCAAAAGGGGTTAAGCTATGATTCAAATATGATCAAGAAGCCCCCTAGTGGGTTTGGAATTGCGCCGATCAAGAGGGTACCGACAGCTATGTTCTCTTTGGTTTGAATACGACCTATGTTTGAACAGGAAGCCCCCAAGTGACCTAGAGATATTTTTTAATGACTGATTCGAATATGACCAAAGTCGGGCCAAAAGGGTTAACGACTATGTTCTCTTTGGTGAATGATACCTATGTTTGAACAGGAAGCCCCCAATGGTCATTGAAGCAGGGTACCTATGTTTGAGTTGTGCTTTGCAACAAACTCTCTTAGGTCCCTTTAATTTTTCTGATAACTCGAACTTGCGAGAGATCAATTCTTCTTGAGCCAGAATTTTAAACCGGATATTGAGAGCTTTCAAAGCTTGTGAGAGAGAGATGCCACTTGAACCGGATTTTAAACCAGAATCTTCATTTTGAGCCTGAAATTTTCTCACAACCTTTAAATATTCACCAATAAGGCAGTAGCCTCATGGGTCAGGTTATCTGCCCTCCAATGACCCGGAGTCCTTGAATCTGGCTTTAAACTGACAATCATTTACCAAGTCATGTGACCGTAGCCCCCGAGTCTTAAGACGACTCGAGGAGTTGTCTTGAGATTCTCCGTATTGGACCATAGCAAAAGGTGTATATCATTGGTGTTGATAGCGTGATATGAACCCACGGAATGTTGAGGTGACCGCGGCGTGTTATAAATGATCCCGTATGAGCCGTGTCAGCAACTCGGCCAATGGTTCCTTCCAACCGGCTATTTGAAGTTAACCTAATTGTAGTGGCGGCGACTTGTGTGCCTGCTTATTGAGCCATCCAGTGCAGACGGCGGCTGATAATACATGATAATTTGCCTCCAATTTGTTGGAAGAAAACCGGGCTACCCAAGCAGTGACTTGCTCATACTCAATATTCAGCTCATGCAGACAGGTGTGGCCCGGTATGTTGGTATAGACCGCGAGACACAGACGGTAAAGATGTCCGTAGCATCAGAGGCAGTAAAGATAGATGAGTTGGTCATGGCGTTGTAAGCCGGCACGAACGGGCGAATCAATCGTAGGTGCGGTAAGCCGCGCGAACGGGCGAGTCAACCATGTTGTGTTGATGTGGCGAACAATTGTCCTGCATCAAAAACATCTCAAGCCAGAGTAATTGCTATTTTTAAAGAAAACAATGTATAATATATAAAAATATACTGGATTGATTTCACCTGATATGTTAGGCCAGAAATTATCCACCGCGGAGTTGATGATTACCATGGTGAAGCTGTAATCAATCACGGTTGAGCCGGCCGCGGCGTTGTAAGCCAGTGCAGACGGGAGGGTCAGACGTGAGCGCGGACGATGAGCCATTCGCGTGTGTTGATGTAGCGGGGGCAACGACTTGCACATGTATCTATCCAGCGGCACGGTACAAACGCACTAGTACACAAAAATAATATTGGCGCATTCCCATTTGCATCATCTTTGTAATGAATAATGATCCTGTGAAAAATACCACAGGCCAGAGTAATTATTCTCAAACAAAATATGTGCTAATAAAATACATAGGAGGGATAACACCTGATTTTATTTTGTCAGATGAATGCAGATGTCGGTGCCAGATAATGTTGAATAGTATATGCACGTTGAGCTCTGCTAATATGATGCGGCACAACACTCACGTGACCTTCCTTTGTCTTCCTCCGACGGAGCAAACGATAGCGGCAACACTGCAGACCCAGACGGCGGGTCAGCGCAAGGGTGACTCGTCGTTCGACGATAGAGCGATGCGTTGGCGACTTAGCGATGATGGCGTGAAACAGTGGCAGAGGTAGCTCAACACGGAGGCGACGGCGACTTTGGGGTGAATCCTTTTCAGAATTATCTTGCAACATATTTTTTATTCGAGGGGCAGCCAATCTATGCAGGCCAGAGTAACACGGAAGTGAGGAGTCCATCGATGCAGAGTGGCTGCAGGAGCTTGACAGGACAGTAGTAGTGAGCAACCCGTGGCGGTGACTCAAGGCCGGTCATTGCGGCGGCTCTGCATTGGCTCACGGCAGCTTACGGCACGGAAGCGGCGACTTAGGTAGGTGGGCGGCTTGGGACGGCGTGGCGGCTCCACAGAGACGGGATGCAGAGGTTGTGTCGATGCTCTCATCTAGCAAGACTCCGCACATGTTGTATTAACCGGGGATTGCTTTGCTTAATGTGTAGAGTGATCGCAGCCACCAGAGAACGCTTTGGTATTACATGATTTTCCATATGAACTAGCAATGGTGGGTCACATGGAGTAGAAAACTAGGCCCCATAGGCCGACGTAATTTGTCTTCTTCTATTCCACAAGGACTAGCACCTTCCGTGTGAACCTCGATCCAGAGGAGAACAAGGTAAATCTAATTTAATACTATCAGTCCAAACTGATCCCTGTGTTGCTCGGACAGTGGTTCACCTCAGATCTATCTTAATGATATTAGCCAACTCAGGATTTGCGGCTGTTGAGCCGTCCACGGTGCGGCAAAGACGAGGCAAAGACAAGGCCACAACGCTGTCCAGGTTGCTGTCGGTTTTGACTTCCATGTTTTCCTCATCTCAAGCGTGGCTTGCATCTGTTGATGTCTTTTTTGTCTAATCTCATCTCTTTTGATCTTGGTCTTTGTTCATGACGCCTTGCAGTAGAACACCAAGCTCGATCTGGCTCAAATTTCTTAATTGTACACGGAACAACGCCTGTCGGTCTCGGCGGGTCGTATGATGGTGATAGTGAACGCACATAAGCGCAGCAATCCTAACTCTTTCTTGAACTTTAACCTCGTAATATCCACTCCAAAAGTTAATCATGATTCAAACGATGAACTTTACCAGCTCTGCCCAAAGTTACCCTACGTCGGGTTATCCTGCGTGCCTTTTCTTCTTCTTTATCTAGTCAACCATGAGATTCTCGATCCATATAAGAGATCCCTTGAAGAACTCAACACCATCGTGTGCAGGCCCCACGGTGGGCGCCAACTATCGTGGAACAGTCACGGCAGATGTCCTAGTGTGACGACTCAGTCGTGAAGCCAACGCATCTATGTGATAGCTTGAGAGGGATTGAGTGGGACGAGAGATGCGGGACGGATCAACACACAAGACAAGGATTTAGATAGCTTCGGGCCCCGGGAAACATCATCTAGTAATAGCCCTACATGTTGTTTTTGGCTAGATCTCATTATGATCATCAGGGAGACGCCACATAAGCCGGCTCACCTTTACTTGTGTCCAGCCTTAGAAGTTGTTTTTCTTTTTTCCCTCTTTGGGTGCCCTGCCTCTCCTTATATAAGTTGGAGGGGCGGGTTACATGACTAGTCCTTGTAGGATTAGGATTACTCTATTACAAGTGGAGTCCTAGTCTTGCTTCCTTCGTAAGGGAATATTCCTTATGCTTTCCTCTTAAGCCAGCCCATCATAACATGAGCCGGCCTTCTGGGCCTTGGGCCTTGTCATCCGTCTGACCCGCCCGCCGGGTCACTAGTGAATCACAATGTTTAGGCGGGTTGCCCGTAAATCGCAAAGTTCGGGCGGTTCGCTAGTGAGTCACCAAGCTCTAGTCGGGTCATACATCCGGTGGGTTACACCGCGGGGTATATCCCCGACACTAGTTAAATGACAGTAGACTAAATTTCAAAATTGGGTCAGTCGATTTTTCAGAGCTCGCCGAAGATCGCTAGTGCGAAGGAAGGGGCTCAGGTGGGGATGGTGGTTGTGGGGGGCGATGGTTGGTGTCGGTGTCAAAACCGGCGGATCTCGGGTAGGGGGTCCCGAACTATGCGTCTAAGGCTAATGGTAACAGGAGACTGGGGACACGATGTTTACCCAAGTTAGGGCCCTCTCGATGGAGGTAATACCCTACTTCCTACTTGATTGATCCTGATGATATGAGTATTACAAGAGTTGATCTACCACGAGATCAAAGAGGCTAAACCCTAGAAGCTAGCCTATGGTATGATTGTTGTTGTGTCCTATGGACTAAACCCTCCGGTTTATATAGACACGGAGGGGCTAGGGTTACACAGAGTCGGTTACAGAGAAGGAGATCTACATCTGAATCGCCAAGCTTGCCTTCCACGCCAAGGAGAGTCCCATCCGGAAATGGGACGAAGTCTTCCATCTTGTATCTTCATAGTCCAACAGTCCGGCCAAAGTATATAGTCCAGCTGTCCGGATACCCCCTTATCCAGGACTCCCTCAGTAGCCCCTGAACCAGGCTTCAATGACGATGAGTCCAGCGCGTAGATTGTCTTTGGCATTGCGAGGTGGGTTCCATCTCCGAATACTCCAAGATAAATTCTGAACATAAGGACCGTGTCCGGCTCTGCAAGGCAAACTTCACATGCCGCCGTAGAGAGAACAATAATCCACGAATCTAATATGTTGACAGCTCTTCGTAGCGTGAAATCACGCCATTGCCCGGCTCTTATTCGGACCGTTTTCACAACCAGCTACCGCACACATCGCGAGGCGGTTCCTTTGGCACGTCTTGTCAAAGCAGAGATAGTGTCCCCTTATCACGGGATCTCCATCAATATGGGTATGGGTAACCCAACCAGCGTCATCAATCGAGGTGCTTGGAAAATAAATGATTTTGAGAGGCAAGTGGGGAGGCGCACATTGTGCACCGTCTTTATAAAGCGACAAGGATCTCCTGTTTTCACCCATGCCTTCTTCCTCCTTTGCTCATTCGTTCTCGCACTCTCGAGCTCCAGCGCCCAAGTTCTCACCTTCTCCATAGGACCGCACCATGTCCGGAGCGGGAGGCAAGTGGATGGCCTCCTCTGTCACAAAGGAGGACATTGCCAAGCTTCGGGCGACCGGATACCTAGCCGAGAGCATCGCGCACAGGCTTCCGACAGAGGGACAGATCACCCCCACCCCAATGTCTCGGGAGAGAGTACTATTTCTCCCTCATTTCATCCACGGACTAGGATTTCCACTTCACCCATTTGTCCGCAGGCTCATGTATTACTACGGGCTAGATTTTCACGATCTAGCCCCGAATTTCGTCCTCAACATCTCGGCGTTCATCACCGTGTGCGAGGCCTGCCTCCGCATCAAGCCCCATTTCGGCCTGTGGTTGCAAATCTTCTGCGTGAAGCCGAAGATCGTGAGCGGCCAACAGGCGGAGTGCGGAGGCGCCATGGTGGGCAGAATGCCCAATGTTACATGGCTTGATGGCTCCTTCGTGGAGACCGTGAAAGGGTGGCAATCTTGGTGGTTCTACATCACCGAGCCGCACGACAACAATTGGGTGGCGGCCCCCAAATTCAGATCCGGAATCCCCATGCAGCTCACTTCTTGGGAAAAGAAGGGACTGGCCTGGGGCGAACCCACGGAGCTGACCGGACTCGAGACCTGCATCAAAAGTATGAGGGACAAGAAGATCAAGCATGTCAATGTGGTCCAGGTCATGCTCGTTCGCCGGATTCTCCCATGTCAAAGACGGGCATTCGATATGTGGGAGTTCGATCCGGCCGAACACCAGATGCGGCTGGAACTCTTCGACACGATGCACAAAGACGTCTGGAAGGTACTGTTCAAGGCCAACGAAGCTCCTCCCCCCCCCTTTCCGAGGACCGTGGACTCAGCGCAAAGCGCCTCGCCAATCCGGTAAGTCCTCAGACTATCACAAGATTTTCCTTGCCTACTACATTCGTGGGAGGATTATTGAGTCACCATGCTAACCAAACAGGATTGGGTGGAGACGGCGGAGCGGATTGATTGTCTGGCTCCGCTGCCTGAGGAGCCAACAGATGCACTCCTGACGAAGATGCTGGTTCCGGCGCCTTACAAGGTGCCGGAGAAAAAGGCCGAAAAGAAGGCCATGGGGACCCATAAGGGTCTCCAGCGCGAGGCCGCACCAGACGCCTCGCCAGAAGATGAAGAGGCGCACTCCTTCCACGAAGGGGAGGGGAGAAAGAGGAAGGCCGCCTCAACTGAGGGGGCCGCAAAATCCAAGAAGGCGGCCGCGGGGACCAGAAAAGGTCTCTAGCGCAGGGCCGTGATAGACTCATCATCCGAGGATGACGAGGAAGATTCCCCCCCCCCCCCGAAGACGGGGGGGAACATGAAGAAATGCCTACTCCCCGTACTGGGGAGGAGAAGAAGAGGAAGGCCGCCCCGTCGGGGGAGGCCGGGACGCCGAAGAAGGGAAAGGCGTCCTTTCCAGATCACTCCACAACCGCTGCTTATAGCGACGAGGAGTGGCTGCCCAGGGGCAAGCCCCGGGCGAGGTCGTAAGTATCCGCATTCTGTAATATTTTTTCATGCGACTTTGACCTTGTGGCTTGTAATAACACCGAACACATTTATGCAGTCCGGCAAGGTCCAATCTCGGGGTGTCCTCTTCGGAGGAGTCTCTGGGCGAGTCAGAGATGAAATCACTCCCGACAGCCACCTCCCCACGACCTGCGGATGACACTGAGGTGTTGTCCCGAAGAATACTAGAGCAGGAGGCGACGGTTTCGGAGACGCTGATACGTCTCCAATGTATCTATAATTTTTTATTGTTACATGCTATTATATTACCTGTTTTGGATGTTTATGGGCTTTATTTTATACATTATTATCATTTTTGGACTAACCTACTAACCGGAGGCCCAGCCCATATAGCTGTTTTTTGCCTATTTCAGTATTTCGAAGAAAAGGAATATCAAACGGAGTCTAAATGGAATGAAAACTTTGGGAGCGTGATTTTTGGAACGAACGTGATCCAGAGGACTTGGAGTGCAAGTCAAGAAACAGCCAGAGCCTCCATGAGATAGGAGGGCGCCCCCCCCCTATAGGGCACGCCCCTGTCTCGTGGGCCCCTTGGGCGTCCACCGACGTACTTCTTCCTCCCATATAAGCCTACGTACCCCGAAAACATCCAGGGAGCAACCACAATACAATTTCCACCGCCGTAACCTTCTGTATCTGCGAGATCCCATCTTGGAGCCATTGCCGGCGTTCTTCCGGAGGGGGAATCCACCATGGAGGGCTTCTACATCAACACCATAGCCCTTCCGATGAGTTGTGAGTAGTTTACCACACACCTCCGGGTCCATAGTTATTAGCTAGTTGGCTTCTTCTCTCTTTTTGGATCTCAATACAATGTTCTTCCCCTCTCTTGTGGAGAACTATTCAATGTAATCTCTTTTTGCGGTGTGTTTGTCAAGATCCGATGAATTGTGGGTTTATGACCAGATTTATCTATGGATAATAATTGAATCTTCTCTAAATTCTTGTATATGATTGAGTTATCTTTGCAAGTCTCTTCAAATTATCAGTTTGGTTTGTCCTACTATATTGATCTTTCTTGCCATGGGAGAAGTGCTTAGCTGTGGGTTCAATCTTGCGGTGTTCTTACCCAGTGACAGAAAGGGTTGCAAGACACGTATTGTATTGTTGCCATCGAGGATAAAAAGATGGGGTTTATATCATATTGCTTGAGTTTATCCCTCTACATCATGTCATCTTGCTTAGTGCCTTACTCTGTTCTTATGAACTTAATACTCTAGATGCATGCTGGATAGCGGTCGATGTGTGCAGTAATAGTAGTACATGCAGGCAGGAGTCGGTCTACTTGTTGCGGACGTGATGCCTATATACATGATCATGCCTAGATAACATCATAATTATTCGCTTTTCTATCAATTGCTTGACAGTAATTTGTTCACCCACCGTAATACTTATGCTCTTGAGAGAAGCCACTAGTGAAACCTATGGCCCCGGGGTCTATTTCTTAATATATTTGCTACCAATCTACTTTTATTTGCATCTTTATTTTCCGCATCTATATTATAAAATACCAAAAATATTTTTATCTTATCATATTATCTCTATCAGATCTCACTTTCGCAAGTGGCCGTGAAGGGATTGACAACCCCTTTGTCGTGTTGGTTGCGAGTTCTTTGTTTGTTTGTGTAGGTTCATGGGACTTGTTGAGAAGCCTCCTACTGGATTGATACCTTGGTTCTCAAAAACTGAGGGAAATACTCACGCTACTGTGCTGCATCACCATATTTCCTCTTCAAGGAAAAACAATGCAAGCTCAAGACGTAGCAAGAAGGATTTCTGGCGCCGTTGCCGGGAAGGTCTTCGCTCAAGTCAAGACATACCAAGTACCCA
Source organism: Triticum aestivum (assembly GCF_018294505.1). Classification (NCBI taxonomy): domain Eukaryota; kingdom Viridiplantae; phylum Streptophyta; class Magnoliopsida; order Poales; family Poaceae; genus Triticum; species Triticum aestivum. Next base: position 54,621,457 of record NC_057813.1, read on the forward strand.
TCACAAACTCATCTCCCTCGCATTTACATTATTTGCCATTTGCCTCTCGTTTTCCTCTCCCCCACTTCACCCTTGCCATTTTATTCGCCCTCTCTTTCCCAATCTCCTCCTCTCTTTTCTGCTTGCCTTTTCTGTTTGCTTGTGTGTTGGATTACTTGTTGCCATAGCGCAAGATAATACCAAATTGTGTGATTTCTCGAATACCAATAATAATGATTTCCTTAGTACTCCAATTTCTCCTCTTAATGATGTTGAGTCTTGTGAAATCAATAATGCTTTGCTGAATCTCGTTATGAAAGATCAATTCGCCGGCCTTCCTAGTGAATATGCCGCTACTCATCTAAACAACTTTGTTGATTTGTCTGATATGCAAAAGAAGAAAGATATGGAACAATATTGTCAAATTGAAGTTATTTCCATTTTCACTTAGAGATCGTGCTAAAGTTTGGTTTTCGTCTTTGCCTAAAAATAGCATTGATTCTTGGAACAAGTGCAAAGATGCTTTTATCTCTAAGTATTTTCCTCCCGCTAAGATCATCACTCTTAGGAACGATATTATGAATTTTAAACAACTTGATCATGAGCATGTTGCCCAATCTTGGGAAAGAATGAAATTGATGATTCGCAATTGCCCTACTCATGGTTTGAATTTATGGATGATCATACAAAAAATTTATGCCGGTTTGAACTTTGCTTTTAGAAATCTTTTAGATTCGGCCGCCGGAGGCACATTTATGGAAATTACTTTAGGAGATGCTAAAAAACTTCTTGATAATATTATGGCTAATTATTCTCAATGGCATACCGAACGATCTACTAGTAAAAAAGTGCATGCTATAGAAGAAATTAATGTTTTGAGTGGAAAGATGGATGAACTTATGAAGTTGTTTGCTACTAAAAATACTCCTTTTGATCCCAATGATATGCCTTTGTCTACTTTGATTGAGAATAATAATGAATCTATGGATGTGAATTTTTTTGGTAGGAATAATTTTGGAAACAATGCTTATAGAGGAAATTTTAATTCTAGACCGTTCCCTAGCAATTCCTCTAATAATTATGGAAATTCCTACAATAATTCTTATGTTAATTTTAGTAAGATGCCCTCTGATTTTGAGAATAGTGTGAAAGATTTTATGGTTTCTCAAAAGAATTTTAATGCTTTGCTTGAAGAAAAATTGCTCAAAGTTGATGATTTGGCTAGGAACGTTGATAGAATTTCGCTTGACGTTGATTCTCTTAAACTTAGATCTTCTCCTCCTAATCATGATATCAATGAGTCTCTCAAAGCAATGAGAATTTCCATTGACGAGTGCAAGGAAAGAACTGCTAGATTGTGTGCTAAGAAAGATAGCTTTATAAAAGCGTGTTCTTCTAGTTTCCATGAAAATAATGATGAAGATCTCAAAGTTATTGATGCGTCTCCTATTAGATCTATGTTTTGCAATATGAATCTTGAAAATAATGGAACTGGAGATGAGTCAACTTTATTTAGAAGGCGTCCCAAGAATTCGGAGTTTTTAGATCTTGATGCTAAATTTGGTAAAAGTGGGATTGGAGAGGTCATGACTTTAAATAGCATTGAACCCACTATCTCGGATTTCAAGGAATTTGATTATGATAATTGTTCTTTAGAAAGTTGTATTTCCTTGTTACAATCCGTTGTTAATTCTCCACATGCTTATAGTCATAGTAAAGCTTTTACCAAACATATCATTGTTGCCTTGATGCAATCTTTTGATGAAAAACTTAATTTGGAAGTTTCTATACCTAGAAAACTTAATTATGAGTGGGAACCTACTATTAAAATTAAAATTAAATATCATGAGTGTTTTGCTTCGTGTGATTTGGGTGCTAGTGTTTCCACGATTCCGAAAACTTTATGTGATATTCTAGGTTTCCATGATCTTGATGATTGCTCTTTAAATTTGCATCTTGCGGATTCCACCATTAAAAAGCCAATAGGAAGGATCAATGATGTCCTAATTGTTGCAAATAGAAATTTGGTGCCCGTTGATTTTATCGTTCTTGATATAGATTGCAATCTTTCTTGCCCTATTATTCTTGGTAGACCTTTCCTTAGTACGATTGGTGTGATTATTGATATGAAGGAGGGGAATATTAGATTCCAATTTCCATTAAAGAAAGGCATGGAGCACTTTGCAAGAAAGAAAGTCAAATTACCTTATGGATCTATCATGCGAGCTACTTATGAACCAAGTGCCAAAGATGGCACTACTTAGATCTATCTTCGCTTTTATGCCTAGCTAGGGGCGTTAAACGATAGCGCTAGTTGGGAGGCAACCCAATTTTCTTCATGTTTTTTGTTTTTGTTCCTGTTTAGTGTTAAATTTTGTTTCTACTTTCTGTTTAGATGTGTTTTTATGTTTTATTTAGTGTTTGTGCCAAGTAGAACCTATAGGATAACCTATGATATGAGTTGATTTGATTCTGCTGAAAAACAGAAACTCTGCGCTCACGAGAAACAATTCAATAAATCACAGAAACGATATTTTGCATTGATTATTTTTGCTGCTGTTCAATAAACAAATTGTTTAGGACGTACTATTTTGGTAGGATTTTTGAAGTTCCATAAGTTTGCGTTAGCTACAGATTGCTACAGACTGTTCAGTTTTTGACAGATTCTGTTTTTCGTGTGTTGTTTACTTATTTTGATGCATCTATGTGTAACGCCCCGGATCCGATGCGCCAGGTGTCTGCCAGTCTTTCGCCGTTTTTGCCATGTCATTTGCTTTCGTGTTGCATTTTATCATGTCATCATGTGCATTGCATTGCATACGTGTTCGTCTCATGCATCCGAGCATTTTCCCCGTTGTCCGTTTTGCAATCTGGCGCTCCTATGTTCTCCGGCGTTCCCCTTTCGTCTCTTGTTGCGAGTGGGTGTTAAAAGTTCTCGGCATGGACCGAGTCTTGCCACGCGGCCTTGGTATAACACCGGTAGACCGCCTGTCAAGTTTCGTGCCATTTGGAGGTCCTTTGGTACTCCAACGGTTAACCGGGTAACCGTAAAGCCCCCTCTCTCTTTGCAGCCCAACACCCCTTCCAAACTGGCCTAAAACCCATCTAACTCCTCTCCATGCTCTCGGTCGTTCGATCACGATCGCGTGGCCGAAAACCGCTCCTCATTTGGACTCTCCTAGCTCCCTCTACCTATAAATATGTGTCCCTCCCGGTATTTTCGCGCAAATGAACCCTAGCCCCTTCTCCACCGCGCCGCCGGACATGTCCATCCACGCCGGACATGTCCGCCGGTCACGTTGCTTCGACCAATGGTGTCGCGCCACGTCATCGCGCCGCCGCCCACAGCCAATCCCACCGCGCCACCTCGCCCGCGCCCTTCCTCTCTCTCCTCGCGCCCGCGCCGGCCCGCCCAGGCCCGGGCCAGGCCCGCCCCGACCGCGACCGGGCCCGGGGCGTCCGCCCCGCACGCGCCGCCGCCCGGCCGCGTCGCGCCGCCGGCCGCCGGCAGTCGCTCTGCCCCCGCTCTGCCCCGCGCGCCGCCGCCCCTGGCCGCGGCCGCCGCCGCCGTTGCGCCCCGGCGCCGGTCGTCGCCGTCCTTCGGCCCCGCGCCGCCAGCCCCTTGTCGGCCCCGCCGAAGCCCGCCACCTGGCGAGCGTTCCCGGCCGGCCCCGTCACCGTCCCGCGCCGGCCGCGCCCTGCCGCGCGCCGCCCGCACCGCCGGAGCCCGCCGGTGCCGCCTCCTCGCCGGATCTGGCGAGATCCGGCCGGAGGAGGTCTCCCCGGCCCCGGATCCGCCATCTCCGCCCTTCCCCGCTGCTCCGGCCGTCTTCCCCGTCGTCTTCTCCAGCGAACCTCGTTATCCGTGCACGAGGTTGACTTTTCCCCCTTCCCCGAAATCTGCTAAGTCCCCAGTTTTTGTAATTATCATGCCATGTTCATCATGTCGTATCTCTGCATCCGTAGCTCCGTTTTGTGCGTATAATATGTCAAATTGTTCGCCCCGAAGAGTACATCATTTCATTCCATTGCATCATATTCATTTTAGATCATCTTGATGCCTGAATCATCGTTGTAAGAGTGCTTCATAATGTTTTTTGTTGTCTGTTATCAGAACGAGCTCTTTTGTCATTTTTGCCATGATTGATGTGTGCATCCTATGAGGTTGATGTCTTCATGTGTTTTGAACTAGGCTATGTCTTCTTTACAGAGGTGCTTACCATGTATTTTTGTGATCAATGTGGTGACTAGCACAAGCATGCAAACTAGGCATCGTGATGTTGCTGATTTTAGTCCCTGTTCTGCTGTTATTTTCATGCCATGTAAACTTGATGCTACAGAGATATCCATGCATATTTTGAGATACTTCAGTAAGGGTGTTTTGAACATGTGGTTATTTTCTATCCATTCTTGCCCTTTGTTGCAATTTTGGAGTAGTCTAGCATGCCATTTGAGTGCTCTACTTTTGCTTCAAAATGTTTCCTGGCAGATTGTTTACTTGTTATTCAATTTGGCCAAGCTTGTTGTAGTTGATCCTTGCATGCTATAGACTTGTTTTTGACTTGGTTTGTTCCACAAGCATGTCTTATTGATGATGCTATGCTTATCTTGTCATGTAATGACTTTTGGTGAGTGAATCGAGCTTGTTAAGTAGTGTTCATGATGTTGCTGTTTTGCTAGGCTGGATCTGTTATTTCGTGATGCTATATAAACATGTTTCTTCTAATCATTCTATGCATAACCTGGAGATGTTCTATAAACATGTTTTGATCTACATATCATGCTATATCCATACATGCCCCTGGTAGCATTTATAGCTTGCTGTAGCTTGTTAATATCTTGCTCCAAAGTTGCTTCATAATGTTGCTATCAGTCTGTTAACATGATGATCAGTTGTTTCCATATGTTTTCCTAGTGATCCATGCACCCTATGACCTTGATCTTGCCATGCTTAGCTTCACAAACATGCCTTCTTACTGTTGGTTGCCTTGCCATGCCATGTATTGCTTTGTAGTGAGTTGCACAAGCTCATCTACATGCCTTCATAAATATGTTCCTGCTATGTATGAATCTGTATTATAACTTGCCATGTTTACGTGGGTGCCATCATATTTTCTGTTCCTTTTTGGCTTATGGTCAGTAAAAGACTTTTGATCTATGCTTTGAGTAGAATCATGCCACGCTTTTGTTTGCCTTTATAACTTCCTGTAACATGTTGTTTGATAGCTCTGAACATTGCATCGTGATGTTATTTTCTGCAAAGTCTGAAATTGTAATAACTTGCAATCTTATCATGTGTGTTTGAACATGTTCTAGTGATTTCTGGAGATAGCTCAGTGTTCATGTTTTGTTGTGCTTTACCTGTAAATCATGCCCATGCCTTTTGTTTTTATGTTGGGGTGATGTAGCATGTTGTTTTGATGCTTGCAATATGCCTAGTTGCTGTTTTGGACAGATTGTTGCTATGACTTGTATAGTGTGCATGTGTTGAACCGTTGCTCCGTTTTGAGTGTGCTCTATATGAAATTTGCTTAGAATTGCATGTAGTTTCATATTATCGTGTTGCATCCTTGTTTTGAGGTGTTTTCTTGATGTTTGAGTGCATTTTGCATCAATGACATGTTTAACTTGTTTTGCTCATATCTTCTAGGCCGTAGCTCCGAACTAAATGAACTTTATTTGTAATTTGACTAGCATCTCGTGTGGATGATCCTTGTGCATCTTAACTTGATGTTTAACTACTTGAACACAAGGTTTATTCAGATCTGTACCAACTTCGAAATTTGCATATGAGGACTTACCGGAATTGTTCTATGTTGTTCCCGGCCTCACTTAAACTTGCCTTGATGTGTTGTTCTTGTTTGCATCATCTCTTGCCATGAGTAGCCTCATCTAGTTTTGTCATGCATCATGCTTGTTGTGCATCATGCCTTGTTCATGTGTGGTGTGTTTACCATGTTGTGTGCTTCTTTTCGATAGTTCCGTTTTTCGTTGCGATCGTGAGGATTCGTTCGTCTTCGCTTGGTTCGTCTTCGTGGCTTCATCCGTTCATCTTCTTCATGGACTCGTTCTTCTTCCTTGCGGGATTTCAGGCAAGATGACCGCTACCCTGGATCTCACTACTATCATTGCTATGCTAGTTGTTTCGTTCTATCGTTATGCTGCGCTACCTATCACCTGTTTATCGGGCCATCCCAAATTGCCATGAACCTCTAACCTTTGACACCTCTCCTATGCAAATCGTTGCTTGGACATGTTACCGCTTTTGCTCTGCCCCTCTTATAGCGTTTCTAGTTGTAGGTGAAGCTGAAGATTTCTCCATGGTGGACAGGATTTTGGTTGGGATATCACAATATCTCTTATATTATTAATCCATCTATATATTTGGTAAAGGGTGGAAGACTCGGCCTTTTGCCTAGTGTTTTGTTCCACTCTTGCCGCCCTAGTTTCTGTCATACCAGTGTTATCTTCCCGGATTTTGCGTTCCTTACGCGGTCGGGTGATTTATGCAACCCCCTTGACAGTTTTTTTTATAATAAAACTCCTCCAGCAAGGCCCAACCTTGGTTTTACCATTTGCCTCACCACCACCTATCCCTTTCCCTTGGGTCGGCCAACCCGAGGGTCATCTTTATTTTAGCCCCCCCCCGGGCCAGTGCTTGTCTAAGTGTTGGTCCGAACCGAGCCGCCTGCGGGGCCCCCTCGGGGCAACTCGAGGTCTAGTTTTACTCGTAGCCTGTCTCATCTGGTGTTGCTCGGAGAACGAGATATGTGCAGCTCCTATCGGGATTGTCAGCGCATCAGGTGGTCTTGCTGGTCTTGTTTTACCATTGTCGAAATGTCTTGTAAACCGGGATTCCGAGTCTGATCAGGTCTTCCTGGGAGAAGGTCTATTCCTTCGTTGATCGCGAGAGCTTGTCATGGGCTAAGTTGGGACACCCCTGCAGGGTATAATCTTTCGAAAGCCGTGCCTGCGGTTATAGGCAGATGGGAATTTGTTAATGTCCGGTTGTAGATAACTTGACACCAGATCCGAATTAAAACGCATCAACCGAGTGTGTAGCCGTGATGGTCTCTTCTCGGCGGAGTCCGGGAAGTGAACACGGTTTCTGGGTTATGTTTGACGTAAGTAGGAGTTCAGGATCACTTCTTGATCATTACTAGTTGACGACCGTTCCTTTTGCTCTCTTCTCGCTCTTATTTGTGTATGTTAGCCACCATATCATGCTTAGTCGCTGCTGCAACCTCACCACTTACCCCTTCCTTTCCCATTAAGCTTTGCTAGCCTTGATACCCATGGTAATGGGATTGCTGAGTCCTCGTGGCTCACAGATTACTACAACAACAGTTGCAGGCACAGGTTATGCATGATCATGACGTGAGAGCGATGTTTGCTTGTCTTGGAGTTCTTCTTCTGCTCCTTCTTCGATCAGGGGATAGGTTCCACGTCGGCAGCCTGGGCTAGCAGGGTGGATGTCGTTTGAGTTTCTGTTTGTGATTCATCCGTAGTCGGATGATGCTCTGATGTATTGTGATGTTGTATTCATGTGGCCTTGTATGCCTTATTTATGTATCCCCATCTATTATGTAATGTTGATGTAATGTTATCCACCTTGCAAAAGCGTTTCAATATGCGGGTCTACCCTTGGTGGGACCTTCGAGTTCCTTTTGGATAGGATCGCATATTGGGCGTGACAAGTTGGTATTAGAGCCTCGACCGACCCTAGGAGCCCCCTTGATTGATCGTGTAGTTTGGCCAATGTTGAGTCTAGAATAAACTGTTTTCGGAGTCTAGTTATATCGGAGAGTAGGAATTCTTTTTACTCCTCTGCCCCTTCGTCGCTCTGCTAAGGAATCTTGACGTAGGTGTTTTGAATTACTCCTCTTCCCCTTCAAATTTTCTTTAGGATCACGCAGTTGGTTTTCCGATCGTTGGTTCCCAGCTCTTTTATCCGGTGCTTTTCTCGTCAAGTTAACTCGAGCCTCTTCATCTTTGAGTTCAATCCTCAGTTGTTTTCTTTTCCCACCCGCCCTCCCTGTTCTTCTTCTCGGAACCGGAGTCCGTAATCGAGTATCCATACTACTCGTGCGAAGTCTTTGCTTTCTTTCCTCAATGATTTCAATCGGTGTTCTTCTCTTCAAGATATTCGTCAATTTCCCCTTCCAAGTTACCTTTGTTTTCCCGCCCTCCCACCCTTCTCTTCTCGGAGTCTGACTCTCTCTCGACCATCTATCTCATTCGTGCGGAATCTCTTCAGTCTTTCGTCAATTATTTCAACCGGTGAATTCTCGTTTTGTTCGTCATTCTTCATCTCTTTTTCTTTTCCGGTGCACTCAATTCAAGTTTTTCGATGTTGATTATATTCTTTCCCTCGGCTCAAGTGTTTCCTTGCTCATTCGCCTCTCGCCAGTTTGTCCTTCCGGAGTGCTCAAGACATATCAAGAGATTCGTCTGTGTTCCAATTAATTCGAGGTTGTCACCTCATTCAAATATTTCAATTGTTCCGGTGCATCACCTATCTGTTCAACAACTTTTCCAACGGTGTTATCTCTTCAGTGGGCCCTAACCCACAGGTCTTTTGCCAGGATCTTACCTGACTCTTCTATTTTCCCAGAGTTATTCTCAATCCTTTTCAAGTGTGGCGTAAGTATAAATTTCATCAGTCAGATGCCTTTCAAGATCGATTTCAAATCATTTTCCTTTGTTGGCTCAACCTCTTCGTTTTTCATTCTCCCGGAGTATATCAGTAATTTCGGTGGTGTCTCTCGTCGTCATTTGAAGATCGAAGAAGAGTTTTTCCTCTAAGTCTTGCCCGTTCTCGCGAAGATTCGTGGTTCTAGCTTCATGTTATCCTCGCGAATTATTCCATTTGTCAGATATTCCTTTTCTCAACCATCCGGAGTATGTCAGAAGTTGTTTTCCCATTTCTTTTCACCGGAGGCCATCATTCTAGTTATCGTTCTCTATTTATCACGATGCTTCGTTCAAGTGTTATTTAATCAGTTCATGATCTCTTCGTTCTTTTGCATCTAAATCCCCTCTTGCTTATTTGTTCTTCTAATTCTTCCCGGTGATTCAGTCTCTTTCATCAGTCAGTTCCGAATTCTTATGGTGGTTCAATCATATTTTTTTTCCTTTGTTTATCATATTAATTCATTCGTTCTTTTTAATCCTACCGGTGGTTCATGAAGACTTTCTCAAGTTTGCGCCATATTCCCCTTAATCCTTTCCAAGATGAATAAGTAGTATGCTAAATCTGTTGCTTGTCATCAATTCAATTTGATGAAGGATAAGTATACAATAAATCTTATTCTTATTTCATCCAAGTGATTAATCCCTTCCTTTAGAGTTTGTTCTTCATGAATAAATTCTAGTTCCAAGTGTTTTCATCTTTTCTTTTCCCGGAGTTCAATTTCCTCGGCCATTTCGTCGGAACCTCCATCTAAATCATCGTAAGGCTCATCTTATTCTTTCCTCCTTCATTCTATCTCATCATCTTTTTGTTACCGGAGTTCTTCATGGTGGTTCTTCACGATTTAATTCATTCTTTCAAAGTGTTCATCAAGATTCTTCTCGGTAGAGTTCAGGTATCTTTTATTCTCGCGTCTTGAAGTGCAATTAATTCTCCGTATTCTTTTGAAGTGGAGTTTTGCATTTCTTCGTTCTCCTTAGCTATGTAATTTTTTTTCCGCTTGTGGTCGGTGATCACCTCATAATTTTGAGAGGTTATCCATAAGTCCACATCAAGCTTATTCTTTCGTTGTTGATTTTCTCAACAACTCCGTTCAATCCTTCCTTCTAAGTTCTTTCATTCAATTCTTTCTTTTCCTCCGGAGGCTTTGCGTTGTTCATCTTGTCAAGTGTCATCTCATCTTGTGAAGTTCATGTTCTTTTCCTTCCATTTTCAACCGGAGTGCTGCCTAAATCCTTTCAGTCTTATTCATTTCTTTTCCCATCCTAACCACTCCGGTTAGAACGAGTTGTTTCGGAGTCTATCTGATTCCGTGAGTTTTTGATTCACGTCATTCTCGTTGTTCATCTCTTCTTCTCGAATGCTCTCGATTCCTTATTTATTCTCTTGAGTTCTTGTTTCACCTCATCCCTTTTCCCTTCCGTCTCGGTCCTAAGATCTCGGGATGAGATCTCTTGTTAGTGGAGGAGTGTTGTAACGCCCCGGATCTGATGCGCCAGGTGTCTGCCAGTCTTTCGCCGTTGTTTCCATGTCATTTGCTTGCGTGTTGCATTTTATCATGTCATCATGTGCATTGCATTGCATACGTGTTCATCTCATGCATCCGAGCATTTTCCCCGTTGTCCGTTTTGCAATCCGGCGCTCCTATGTTCTCCGGCGTTCCCCTTTCGTCTCTCGTTGTGAGTGGGTGTTAAACGTTCTCGGAATGGACCGATTCTTGCCACGTAGCCTTGGTATAACACCGGTAGACCGCCTGTCATGTTTCGTGCCATTTAGAAGTCGTTTGGTACTCCAACGGTTAACCGGGTTACCGTAAAGCCCTCTCTCTCTTTGCAGCCCAACACCCCTTCCAAACTGGCCCAAAACCCATCTAACTCCCCTCCATGCTCTCGGTCGTTCGATCACGATCGGGTGGCCAAAAACCGCTCCTCATTTGGACTCTCCTAGCTCCCTCTACCTATAAATATGTGTCCCTCCCGGTATTTTCGCGCAGATGAACCCTAGCCCCTTCTCCACCGCGGCGCCGGACATGTCCGCCGGTCACGTCGCTTCGACCAATGGCGTCGCGCCACGTCATCGCGCCGCCGCCCACAGCCAATCCCACAGCGCCACCTCGCCTGCGCTCTCCCTCTCTCCCCTCGCGCCCGCGCCGGCCCGCCCAGGCCCGGGCCAGGCCCGCCCCGACCGCGACCGGGCCCGAGGCGTCTGCCTCGCCCACGCCGCCGCCCGGCCGCGTCGCGTCGCCGGCCGCCGCCTGCCGCTCTGCCCTCGCACTGCCCGCGCGCCATCGCGCCTGGCCGCGGCCGCCGCCGCCGTTGCGCCCCGGCGCCGGTCGCCACCGTCCTTCGGCCCCGCGCGGGCCAGCCCCTCGTCGGCCCCTCCGAAGCCCGCCGCCTCGCGAGCGTTCCCGGCCGGCCCCGTCGCCATCCCGTGCCGGCCTAGAGCTGCCGCGCGCCGCCCGCACCGTCGGAGCCCGCCGGTGCCGCCTCCTCGCCGTCCCGCGCCGGATCCGGCGAGATCCAGCCGGAGGAGGTCTCCCCGGCCCCGGATCCGCCATCTCCGCCCTTCCCTGCTGCTCCGGCCGTCTTCCCCGTCGTCTTCTCCGTTGAACCTCGTTATCCGTGCACGAGGTTGACTTTTCCCCCTTCCCCGAAATCTGCTAAGTCCCCAGTTTTTGTAATTATCATGCCATGTTCATCATGTTGTATCTCTGCATCCGTAGCTCCGTTTTGTGCGTATAATATGTCAAATTGTTCGCCCCGAAGAGTACATCATTTCATTCCATTGAAGCACATTCATTTTAGATCATCTTGATGCCCGAATCATCGTTGTAAGAGTGCTTCATAATGTTTTCTGCTGTCTGTTATCAGAACGAGCTCTTTTGTCATTTTTGCCATGATTGATGTGTGCATCCTATGAGGTTGATGTCTTCATGTGTTTTGAACTAGGCTATGTCTTCTTTACAGAGGTGCTTACCATGTATTTTTGTGATCAATGTGGTGACTAGCACAAGCATGCAAACTAGGCATCGTGATGTTGCTGATTTTAGTCTCTGTTCTGCTGTTATTTTCATGCCATGTAAACTTGATGCTACAGAGATATCCATGCATATTTTGAGATACTTCAGTAAGGGTGTTTTGAACATGTGGTTATTTTCTATCCATTCTTGCCCTTTGTTGCAATTTTGGAGTAGTCTAGCATGCCATTTGAGTGCTCTAATTTTGCTTCAAAATGTTTCCTGGCAGATTGTTTACATGTTATTCAATTTGGCCAAGCTTGTTGTAGTTGATCCTTGCATGCTATAGACTTTTTCTTGACTTGGTTTGTTCCACAAACATGTCTTCTTGATGATGCTATGCTTATCTTGTCATGCAATGACTTTTGGTGAGTGAATCGAGCTTGTTAAGTAGTGTTCATGATATTGCTGTTTTGATAGGCTGAATCTGTTATTTCATGATGCTATATAAACAAGTTTCTACTAATCATTCTATGCATAACCTGGAGATGTTCTATAAACATGTTTTGATCTACATATCATGCTCTATCGATACATGCCCCTGGTAGCATTTATAGCTTGCTGTAGCTTGTTAATATCTTGCTCCAAAGTTGCTTCATAATGTTGTTGTCAGTCTGTTAACATTATGATCAGTTGTTTCCATATGTTTTCCTAGTGATCCATGCACCCTATGACCTTGATCTTGCCATACTTAGCTTCACAAACATGCCTTTTTACTGTTGGTTGCCTTGCCATGCCATGTATTGCTCTGTAGTGAGTTGCACAAACTCATCTACATGCCTTCATAATTATGTTCCTGCCATGTATGAATCTGTATTATAACTTGCCATGTTTACGTGGGTGCCATCATATTTTCTGTTCCTTTTTGGCTTATGGTCAGTAAAGGACTTTTGATCTATGCTTTTAGTAGAATCATGCCATGCCTTTGTTTGCTTTTATAACTTCCTGTAACATGTTATTTGATAGCTCTGAACATTGCATCGTGATGTTATTTTCTGCAAAGTCTGAAATTATAATAACTTGCTATCTTATCATGTGTGTTTGAGCATGTTCTAGTGATTTCTGGAGATAGCTCAGTGTTCATGTTTTGTTGTGCTTTACCTGTAAATCATGCCCATGCCTTTTGTTTTTATTTTGGGGTGCTGTAGCATGTTGTTTTGATGCTTGCAATATGCCTAGTTGCTATTTTGGACAGATTGTTGCTATGACTTGTATAGTGTGCATGTGTTGAACCGTTGCTCCGTTTTGAGTGTGCTCTATATGAAATTTGCTTAGAATTGCATGTAGTTTCATATTATCATGTTGCATCCTTGTTTTGAGGTGTTTGCTTGATGTTTGAGTGCATTTTGCATCAATGCCATGTTTAACTTGTTTTGCTCATATCTTCTAGGCCGTAGCTCCGAACTAAATGAACTTTATATGTAACTTGACTAGAATCTCGTGTAGATCATCCTTGTGCATCTTAACTTGATGTTTAACTACTTGAACACAAGGTTTATTCAGATATGGACCAACTTCTAAATTTGCATATGAGGACTTACCGGAATTGTTCTATGTTGTTTCCGGCCTCATTTAATCTTGCCTTGATGTGTTGTTCTTGTTTGCATCATCTCTTGCCATGAGTAGCCTCATCTAGTTTCGTCATGCATCATGCTTGTTGTGCATCATGACTTGTTCATGTGTGGTGTATTTACCATGTTGTGTGCTTCTTTTCGATAGTTCAGTTTTTCGTTGCGATCGTGAGGATTCGTTCGTCTTCGCTTGGTTCATCTTCGTGGCTTCATCCGTTCATCTTCTTCATGGACTCGTTCTTCTTCCTTGCGGGATTTTAGGCAAGATGACCGCTACCCTGGATCTCACTACTATCATTGCTATGCTAGTTGTTTCGTTCGATCGTTATGCTGCGCTACCTATCACCTGTTTATCGGGCCATCCCAAATTGCCATGAACCTCTAAACTTTGACACCTCTCCTATGCAAACCGTTGCTTGGCCATATTACCACTTTTGCTCAGCCCCTCTTATAGCGTTGCTAGTTGCAGGTGAAGTTGAAGATTTCTCCATGGTGGATAGGATTTTGGTTGGGATATCACAATATCTCTTATATTATTAATGCATCTATATATTTGGTAAAGGGTGGAAGACTCGGCCTTTTGCCTAGTGTTTTGTTCCACTCTTGCCGCCCTAGTTTCCGTCATACCGGTGTTATGTTCCTGGATTTTGCGTTCCTTACGCGGTCGGGTGATTTATGGGACCCCCTTGACAGTTCGCTTTGAAAAAAACTCCTCCAGCAAGGCCGAACCTTGGTTTTACCATTTGCCTCACCACCACCTATCCCTTTCCCTTGGGTCGGCCAACCCGAGGGTCATCTTTATTTTAGCCCCCCCTCCCGGGCCAGTGCTTGTCTAAGTGTTGGTGCGAACCGAGCCGTCTGCGGGGCCCCCTCGGGGCAACTCAAGGTCTGGTTTTACTCGTGGCCTGTCTCATCCGGTGTTTCCCTGAGAACGAGATATGTGCAGCTCCTATCGGGATTGTCGGTGCATCGGGCGGTCTTGCTGGTCTTGTTTTACCATTGTCGAAATGTCTTGTAAACCGGGATTCCGAGTCTGATCGGGTCTTCCTGGGGGAAGGTCTATTCCTTCGTTGATCGCGAGAGCTTGTCATGGGCTAAGTTGGGACACCCCTGCAGGGTATAATCTTTCGAAAGTCGTGCCTGCGGTTATAGGCAGATGGGAATTTGTTAATGTCCGGTTGTAGATAACCTGACACCAGATCCGAATTAAAACGCATCAACCGAGTGTGTAGCCGTGATGTTCTCTTCTCGGCAGAGTCCGGGAAGTGAACACGGTTTCTGGGTTATGTTTGACGTAAGTAGGAGTTCAGGATCACTTCTTGATCATTACTAGTTGACGACCATTCCTTTTGCTCTCTTCTCGCTCTTATTTGCGTATGTTAGCCACCATATCATGCTTAGTCGCTGCTGCCACCTCACCACTTACCCCTTCCTTTCCCATTAAGCTTTGCTAGTCTTGATACCCATGGTAATGGGATTGCTGAGTCCTCGTGGCTCACAGGTTACTACAACAACAGTTGTAGGTACAAGTTATGCATGATCATGACGCGAGAGCGATGTTTGCTTGTCTTGGAGTTCTTCTTCTGCTCCTTCGATCAGGGGATAGGTTCCAGGTCGGCAGCCTGGGCTAGCAGGGTGGATGTCGTTTGAGTTTCTGTTTGTGACTCATCCGTAGTCGGATGATGCTCTGATGTATTGTAATGATATCCACCTTGCAAAAGCGTTTCAATATGCGGGTCTATCCTTGGTGGGACCTTTGAGTTCCTTTTGGATAGGGTCGCATATTGGGCGTGACACTATGGCTAGTATGTAAGGGCATGAACCATAGAGAACTTGGAATACAGTAGGTTTAACACCAATTTAAATAAAGAGTGAGTTCATTACAGTACCTTATGTGGTGGTTTTATTTTCTTTCACTAACGGAGCTTATAAGATTTCCTGTTGAGTTTTGTGTTGTGAAGTTTTCAAGTTTTGGGTAAAGATTTTATGGACTATGGAATAAAGGGTGGCAAGATGCTAATCTTGAGGATGCCCAAGGCACCCCAAGATATTCAAGGATAGCAAAAAGCCTAAGCTTGGGGATTCCCCCGGAAGGCATCCCCTCTTTCATCTTCGTTCATTGGTAACTTTACTTGGAGCTATATTTTTATTTACCACATGATATGTGTTTTGCTTGGAGCGTCGTTTATTATATTGGTATTTGCTAGTCAGTTTACTACAATCTTCCTTGCTGTAACACACCTTTTGGGAGAAGCCTATTTGCTTATAATTTATTAGAATACTGTATGTGCTTCACTTATATCTTTTGAGCTTGATAGTTTTTCCTCTAGTGCTTCACTTATATCTTTTAGAGCATGGCGGTGGATTAATTTTGAAGAAATTGCTAGTCTCTCATGCTTCACTTATATTATTTTGAGAGTCTATTATAACAGCATGGTATTTGCTTTGGTTATGAATTGGTCCTAGAATGATGAGCATCCAAGTTGGGTATAATAAAAACTATCATAGGAAGTGAATTGGATGCTATGATCAACTTGATACTTGATGATTGTTTTGAGATAGGGAGGTAGTGATATTAAAATCATGCTAGTTGGGTGATTATGAATTTAAAGAATGCTTGTGTTGAAGTTAGCAAGGCCCGTAGCATGCACGTATGGTTAAAGTTGTGTAACAGATTTGAAGCATGAAGTGTACCTGGCTTTTGCATCCTTATGAGTTGCGGTCGGGGACGAGCGGTGGTCTTTTCCTACCAATCTATCCCCCTAGGACCATGCCTGTAGTGCTTGGTTTTTGATGACTTCTAAATTTTTGCAATAAGTATATGAGTTATTTTGACTAATGTTGAGTCCATGGATCATACACACTTTTACCTTTCCATCATTGCTAGCCTCTTCAGTACCGTGCATTGCCCTTTCTCACCTTGAGAGTTGGTGGAAACTTCGCCGGTGCATCCAAACCCCGTGATATGATACGCTCTATCACACATAAACCTCCTTATATCTTCCTCAAAACATCCACCATACCTACCTATTTATGGCATTTCCATAGCCATTCCGAGTATATTGCCATGCAACTTTCCACCATTCCATTCATCATCATCATGACATACATTACTTTTGTCATATTGCCATTGCATGATCATGTAGTTGACATCGTATTTGTGGCAAAGCCACCATGCATAATTTTTATACATGTCACTCTTGATTCATTGCACCATCCCGGTACACCGCCGGAGGCATTCATATAGAGTCATATCTTGTTCTAGTTTCAAGTTGTAATTCATGTGTTGTAATCAATAAAAGTGTGATGATCATGATTATTAGAGCATTGCCCAAAAAGAAAAAAAAAGGAAGGCCAAAAAGAAAAAACAAGGAAGGCCAAAAGAAAAAAAAGAAAAAAAAAGAAAAAAGAAGAAGAAAATAAATAAAAAGAGCAATGCTACTATCTCTTTTTTCACACTTGTGCTTCAAAGTAGCACCTTGTTCTTTATTGAGTCTCATATATTGTGCTTCAAAGTAGCACCATGTTCTTCACGTAGAGAGTCTCATAGGTTATCACTTTCATATACTAGTGGGAATTTTTCGTTATAGAACTTGGCTTGTATATTCCTACGGTGGGCTTCCTCAAATGCCCCAGGTCTCCATGAGCAAGCAAGTTGGATGCACACCCACTAGTTTTCTTTTGTTGAGCTTTCATTCATTTATAGCTCTAGTGCATCCGTTGCATGGCAATCCCTACTCCTCATGTTGACATCAATTTATGGGCATTCCCATAGCCCGTTGATTATCCTCGTCAATGTGAGACTTTCTCCTTTTTTTTGTCTTCTCCACACAATCCCCAATCATTATTCTATTCCACCCATAGTGCTATGTTCATGGCTAACGCTCATGTATTGCGTGAAGGTTGAAAAAGTTTGGTATTATTTAAGTACGAAACAATTGCTTGGCTTGTCATCGGGGGTATAGAAGTTGGGAACATCTTTGTGTGACGAAAATGAAGCATAGCCTAACTATATGATTTTGTAGGGATGAACTTTCTTTAGCCATGTTATTTTGAGAAGACATGATTGCTTTTATTAGTATGCTTGAAGTATTGCTATTTCTTTTGTCAATATGAACTTTTATCTTGAATCATTTGGATCTGACCATTCATGCCACAATAAAGAAAATTACATTGAGAATTATGCTAGGTAGCATTCCACATCAAAAATTCTGTTTTTATCATTTACCTACTCGAGGACGAGCGGGAATTAACCTTGGGGATGCTTGATACGTCTCCAACGTATCTATAATTTTCGATTGTTCCATGCTATTATATTACCTATTTTGGATGTTTATGGGCTTTATTTTATACATTATTATCATTTTTGGGACTAACCTACTAACCGGAGGCCCAGCCCGTATTGTTTTTTTTTGCCTATTTCAGTATTTCGAAGAAAAGGAATATCAAATGGAGTCCAAATAGAATGAAACCTTCCGGAGCGTGATTTTTGGAACGAACGTGATCCAGAGGACTTGGAGTGCAAGTCAAGAAACAGTCGGAACCTCCACGAGATAGGAGGGCCTCCCCCCCCCCTATAGGACGCGCCCCCTTTCTCGTGGGCCCCTCGGGCGACCACCAACGTACTTCTTCCTCCCATATAAGCCTACATACCCTAAAAACATCCAGGGAGCAACCACAATACAATTTCCACCGCCGTAACCTTCTGTATCCACGAGATCCCATCTTGGAGCCGTCGCCGGCGTTCTGCCGGAGGGGGAATCCACCACGGAGGGCTTCTACATCAACACCATAGCCCTTCCGATGAGTTGTGAGTAGTTTACCAGAGACCTTCGGGTTCATAGTTATTAGCTAGTTGGCTTCTTCTCTCTTTTTGGATCTCAATACAATGTTCTTCCCCTATCTTGTGGAGAACTATTCGATGTAATCTCTTTTTGCGGTGTGTTTGTCAAGATCCGATGAATTGTGGGTTTATGATCAGATTTATCTATGGATAATAATTGAATCTTCTCTGAATTCTTTTATATGATTGAGTTATCTTTGCAAGTCTCTTCGAATTATAGGTTTGGTTTGGCCTAGTAGATTGATCTTTCTTTCCATGGGAGAAGTGCTTGGCTTTGGGTTCAATCTTGTGGTGTTCTTACCGAGTGACAGAAAGGGTTGCAAGACACGTATTGTATTGTTGCCATCGAGGATAAAAAGATGGGGTTTATATCCTATTGCTTGAGTTTATCCCTCTACATCATGTCATCTTGCTTAATGCGTTACTCTGTTCTTATGAACTTAATACTCTAGATGCATGCTGGATAGCGGTCGATGTGTGGAGTAATAGTAGTAGATGCAGGCAGGAGTCGGTCTACTTGTTGCGGACGTGATGCCTATATACATGATCATGTCTAGATAACGTCATAATTATTCGCTTTTCTGTCAATTGCTTGACAGTAATATGTTCACCCACCATAATACTTATGCTCTTGAGAGAAGACACTAGTGAAACCTATGGCCCCCGGGTCTATCTCTTATCATATTTGCTTCCAATCTACTTTCATTTGCATCTTTATTTTCTGCATCTATATTATAGAATACCAAAAATATTTTTATCTTATCATATTATCTCTATCAGATCTCACTTTCGCAAGTGGCCGTGAAGGGATTGACAACCCCTTTGTCATGTTGGTTGCAAGTTCTTTGTTTGTTTGTGTAGGTTCATGGGACTTGTTGGGAAGCCTCCTACTGGATTGATACCTTGGTTCTCAAAAACTGAGGGAAATACTTACGCTACTGTGCTGCATCACCCTTTCCTCTTCAAGGAAAACCAACGCAAGCTCAAGACGTAGCAGACGCCCCAAGGAGAAATCCCAGATGCCGAGCGCATGGGGGGTAAGACCCCCATGGATTATGCTGATGGGAGCCACAGCAAGTCTGGCTCCCAGCCGGTTACTGCGCCACAACCTCCAAAGGTTCCAGATTCCAGTAGGCAGCCCCTCGCGAAGGAGAGCGAGACGGCCATGCCGATGACCTCCGCCCAGCCGGAGGCATCGGATAATTTGTTGGAAGCGCTTAGAGTCGCTTCCATTGATGATGAGCACCGTACTCTTATGAGTACAGTGATTGAGAAGGTTCGGTTCGCCAAGAGCGGATTGACCGAAGCCTGCACCAGCCTACTAATAGGCTTTGAGGTAAGTAATGAAAAAGTGTGAGGAAATATCACCCGATAGACAGTAGCCCCGTATACTCTGGTTGGTGTTCGGGAGGAAAAGCCAAACGGAGGGTCGACTAAAAAACCACAGGAAGCTAACAGTACTTGTCTATGTGAACAAACAGGCATTGCCGCCGACCGCCGCTGCGCGCACGGCTGAGGTTGCCGGACTAAAGCGCGACCTGGGGTAGGCCGAAGAAGAGCTCAACCTCGTGAAGAAGCAGCTCGAGGAGAACAAAGGTAAGTGAAACCCCGTACGTGTGTCATATAGAGGAGAAAAATTGATGATGCTAAGAAAAAGCATCATGGTTTTAAATAGGGACCACGACCGAAGTGGCGGCCCTGAAGAAAGTGTTGTCCGCGGCTGAAGCCAAAGCGGCTACGGAGTGCACCGAGCGCGAAAAGCAAGATGCTCGGGTGGGAGAGGTACAGCAAGAGCTCCAGGAGCTCGGCAAGAAGTTCGAGTCCTTGGAGCATGACTTCAAGACGCAGGAGTCTGAGCTTGCGA